>NW_027210652.1:840000-1190000 GCF_029030835.1 Brachyistius frenatus
TGTGTGTGTGTGTGTGTGTGTGATATTTGATCACACACACACACACACACACACACACACACACACACACACACACACACACACACACACACACACACACACACACACACACACACACACACAGAGACAAACAACAACAACAACAACAACAAAAATCCAAAACATTCCTCCACATGCCATCTGCGCAGACGTTACAAAACAACAGAACATCCCATAATGCAATCTGACTGACCCAGCCACTCATGGCTACTAATCATGTCATAATAGTCGCCATGCCATAATCATATCACCGCATAGAGGCATGAGGGGACTTATGGGCTTTGCCAGATTAATAATGAAAAACAAGGACTTATTTTCCTGACTTTTCCATTCGCTGGTACCCTCAGCAGAGGATTAGAGCCTTCAGATCGTCTGACTCCAGGAAGGCCGTCACCGAGGATGGGGAGGGGGTATTTGTGACAAACACACCCCAGAAATGGCTCGCCACACCAACGTCACACAGCGCACCGAAATATCCGTCCGTCTGTGCCAAATACGTGCCAGCATGGCTCGTATACCGCCGAAGGATGTGAGACTTAGTTACGGCCTGGTTAGAAAAAGGGCTGTTTCTCTTTCTTTAACAATTGAGTGAATATCAAAGGAATATTTATTGTGAATAACTGCGTCGACAATGAAAAAAAACTAATTAAAAAGTTTCTTCACCGTACCTCAAACAGGTACCGGCTTCGTGAATCACCATGTGGTCCTTTGGTTATCTTTCATCTGTCAAGTGTTTGAAATGCTGCTTGATTTTTCTTCACCATATGTCTTGTACCGCGAGGCTGACTGTGTGTTTGTGTTTGTGTGTGTGTGTGTGTGTGTGTGTGTGTGTGTGTGTGTGTGTGTGTGTGTGTGTGTGTGTGTGTGTGTGTGTGTGTGTGTGTGTGTGTGTGTGTGTGTGTGTGTGTGTGTGTGCAGCTGAGAGGCAAACCCGAAAGCCGTGTCATATTCTGGGCTCGGAGGAGAAAGGAGGATGCCAAGAGCTGAAACGTGATGACTAGTGGGTGTGTGTGAGAGTGAGTGGGGGAAAAGAGGAATCCTTCCAAAAAGGCTCCCTTTTTCTGTGTGTGTGTGTGTGTGTGTGTGTGTGTGTGTGTGTGTGTGTGTGTGTGTGTGTGTGTGTGTGTGTGTGTGTGTGTGTGTGTGTGTGTGTGTGTGTGTGTGTGTGTGTGTGTGTGTGTGTGATCAAGAGTGCATTTGTGTGTGGGAAGAAGGAATCCTTCCAGCCGTTTTCTTTCCTGAGCCTCTTCCTGTGTCCCCTCCACACACACACACACACACACACACACACACACACACACACACACACACACACACACACACACACACACACACACACACACACACACACACCCCTGCATACAATTCACAAAGCCGGCGTCGTAGGGTTTGGCCAAGCTGAGATCCAACCCACCAGAGGACACGGGGGAGAGACGCCAGTGTTTTCTCTCCCTCTCTCTCTCTCTCTCTCTTTCCACCACTGACTGAACGTTACTATAAATCCTTCAGTTCACAGTTCACACACGTATTCCCACATCTCTCCATCCATCCAGCATGTGTGTGTGTGTGTGTGTCGGTGTATCTCATGTGACTTGGCAGAGGTGAGCCGTGCATATCTGTGCGTGCCAGTGCGGGAATGTGTCTGTTAAGAGTTTTGGCAGTTTTCTCAACGCAGCCTCACCAAAAAGATCCTCTGGGAAAATGTGGTTTCGACGCCCCCTCGCTCCTCTCCTCTCTCTCTCTCCTCGTTTCCTGTCTTTCTCCATTTTCACAATTACACATCCTCTGTTTCTCCATGGTCCGCTCCCTTTTATTCTTTATTAATTTCATCCCCCTTTTCCCTTTTTTTTTTTTTTTTTTGATGCGGTTGTGCATATTCAATATCTGCTCTCTCTCTTTAAATCACGATATCATCATTTGCATCAAAAATCATTGTAAGCCCGTGCGTGCCTGTAGGCCTCCGGTTCAGGATGGAAATCTTCCTCGAGCTGTCCACACACAATGAATGCTGATGGAGAGACATGATAAGTTATCCTGCAGGGAAAGGCCGGTCAGATGAAATAGCTACTTGGTATTCCATCCCTCCGCGAAGCACGACACACACGGGGAGAGAGGGATGCTGGCAAATATGCAAATGATGAAATACTTCATATATTTCGTGGCCTTCTGAAGTTCATCAGCTCCAGAAGTGGTACGCAGAAGTATCTGTTGGATCAACTGGGTTTGCATATGTACGTACAGAGATGTCTCGTGTAAAAATGTAAGATTTTTGGTGGTCAAAGGTCAGAGGTCAACGGCCATCGTGACCTCGTCTTTCCTGCCATCCATATGTGCAATTACTGCAAACGGGATGGAAAGCCTTCAGGAAATGTCTCCACATTTTGGCACAAACGTTGACTTTCACTCAAGGATGAACTGAAAAGATTTCGGTGGTCAAAGGTCAAAGGTCAAGGTCCATTGTGGTCCCCGGTTTCTGTCCAGTGCATATGTCCTGTTACTGTAAACTCGATATCTCAGGAAAGCCTTCAGGAAATTTCTTCCACTTTGGCAGAGACGCTGATTTTCACTCAAGGATGAACTGAAAAGACCTCGGTGGCCGAAGGTCAAAGGTCAAAATTTTGGTTCATGCTACATGGTGTGAAGGATGCACTAATTTGATTTTGGTGTTCAAAGGTCAAGGTAACGTTTACCTCACATCTGTCCCATTGTGATGCCATAAATTGAAAACATTTCACATTTTTTTCAGATGCTGAATCGGTGGCGCCGATCTTCGGCGTAAACCTTGAATCTGTTTTGACTGTTTAGATCTTCTGTGCTGCCTGGTTAAACATGTCTGTGGAGCATAGCATTTGTAGCTTATTTGCAGCAACATTCATATTTAAAGCATTGTCTTCTCTCGTGGCTGCATCTCTCTGAATTCATTTTATCGGCCAAACGTGAACAAAATTCCCTCAAAGTCTTCACCGCATGAATCGGGACAGACACGCATGTAAAAAAAAACTGCAGCTTGACTGGTCATGTAGCCACGAGGTGGTAATCCTAGTTCATTTTATAATTTATATGTTTTCAAGCCTCATTCATTATTTATAACCGCTCCCACTTAATTTGAATTTTAACTCACTGTATGCTTTGATTTGTAAATTAATTAAACAGTTTGCCTAAGATCATGAATTTACTTAAACTGAGATAGTTTTTGATATCAAACCAACTTCTTAGAAGTGTTCATTATTTTTCATCATCATCTAAAATGATCAAAACTTGTTCTTCACAAGTTTAGCATCACACTCCCATAACATCCTCAGACCCATGATGCACAAACAGCAGTTACAAAATGGTAACATTACCCACAATGCAACTCGATGGTTATTATCTCAGGAGCTGTGTTAGTAGCAGCTATTATACGTAGCAGAGAGGAGGAGCGGGCTACAAAGCTCACCCCATCATTCAATTCATCATTCAGACTTCACTTAGCTCCCTCTGGAGCTACAAAAGGTTCCATACGACCTCCCCAAGACCCGTAAACAGATCTGTGCGCATATATTGAAGAAGTTCCCTTCAAGGTTTTGGTAAACCAATACGGTATAATAAGGCAAAGCGTGAAATAGACACGCACGTCCACGATACAGCAAAACGTGAGATAGACACGCTTAGGGACTAATTGTACAGTAACGTTTTAATTTGAATAAAGTACAGCATCTGAATACGTCTTCATTTTCCTGACCGCTCCTTCACGCCATTGTGTGTCTGTCTCGGTCGTTCGTAAGCCCGACGACAGCGATAGGGATCGAATCGAAGCGCACAGACGTTCGCCTGTCCTCCGCGGTGACTTCAGCGGCCTCGTGAAGTTCATCGGAGTTCATCTTCTTTGTCCCCGCCGAGCTGAGGCCAGCTACTGTCTCCAGCCTTGTCTCGCTCATCTCTCCTCACCCCCTCCCCATCCCTCCCCAGGTCCAGCTTCCATCACCTATCCCGAGGGGATAACTGCCTCCGCCACCCACCCCCATCTGTCCCTCCAGCCAACCCGGCCTCACCCGGCCTCTCCCTCTGTTTCTTTGGCTGCAGCCTCTTTGCGTGATGTCACTGAGGAGAAGTTCGGCCTTTTTGGTGTTTGTGTGAGTATGTGGCAGGGAAAGAGAGAGAGAGACAGTTAGAGAGGACAGACAGAAAGTAGAAAAGAAAAGCACAAGTGTCAGGTTTCCCTTTTCAATTCAGAAGCTCAACTCCTTGTTTTTAATCTAGAAAAGAGGGTGAAAAGAGCAGGAAAGGGGAGAAGATAGGCGGGAATCTGAGCTGCTGACAGCTGTTTTTGTCCCTTCACTCCTCACCCCCTTTTCTTTCTCTCTTTACAGTAGCCTGGCGCAAGAAGATATAGACGATAAAACGATAGCTATTAACACGCTTTTATAATCTGTTATCATGTATAGAAAGCATAATTAGAGATGCTGCCCGTCTTTTATTTCTCATTTACTTGTCAAATCTCAAATCTCACTCTCTTCCTGTGACGTCTCTCTCACCACATCCTGGTTTTGACTTCACGAGATGCTGACACATCTGCAGCTCAACGGTTTTCCTGTCAATTTTCAGTTCACACACATGCAGACATATGCTCTAATAGGATTATATTTCCTCACTTAGCTGGATTAAGTGCACGCATACACACACACACACGCGTAGACTATACAATAAATAATTCTATACTATCATGGTCAGCTACTGTCCAATCTGTGGGAAGCCTGTCTACTTTGGTGAGTCTGACCTCTTAATTTTTTTTTTGTACTCTATATGTCTGTACTCTATCTCTTTTCATTTTATCCTCTCAATAAGAAATACAGTTTTCTCATCAGCATAAAAGTTGTCATAAAAAAGTAAATTATGAATCAGAATCAGCTTTATTGGCCAGGTATTTTTACACATAGAAGGAATCTGACAGAAAAACAGACATAAATAGAGCTAAAAAAAAACAACCACTAATAACATTAGGCATTTGTTACAGTAAATATTTTAACCCGAAAACCTTTGGTGTATCAGCATTAATGCGATTAATGAAGTGCCTTGTGGCCCACAAACACACCGAAAGGGAACCAAACGATTGTCAGTGTTAAGTTACACCTGTGCTTTTCCTACAGTAAAGTTGTATTATCTGCTTTGTAACAGAGCAATGATGTCCATTTTGTTGCTTAAAGTAATAGTTAACTGTTTTCTGTTTGGAGCAGGAGGAGAAAAAAACACAACAGTATTTCAATCTTTCTTTCTTTTAGGCTTTCTGTTTTTTTTTTTCAAGCTCATTCACACAAGCGCACACACTGCCATCCATGCTAACAACAGGATGTGGGTCTGGCCAAACCAGCTCGCAGCACCGCTCATTGGGTTTCCTCCCTGTTACCTTCTCTCTCTTTTATTCAACTCCTCTTCCATGCTCAGACTTTACTATAAGTTGCACTCAACAGCACTCAAATCACAAAGTTATAAGTCTGTATTGTTGTTCTTTTACTGCTAGTTTCTCTTTGCCTAAATTTCAAATTCTCTGATGCCTACTTATCTCTTTTCCTTCCAACATCACAGTCTCTGGCCTATTTTGTGCTGATGAGGGTAACAGCCTGCAGATTCTGAACCAGACACCCACATTTCTTGTAAATGAAATGCAAAAATATTTAATTTGATTGGACTAATTATTGCATAATTTAAACAAAATCCATCATATTTTTAAATTATGAGTGCAGGAGCAAAAATCCATTTAACTTATTTAGATAATTATTCATAAAATCTGCCCATCCTTGCCTCTCAGTAACATCTTTCTTTGGTGCAGGTGAGAAGAAGAGGTCCTTAGGGAGAGACTACCATCCTCTGTGTCTGAAGTGTCAGGAGTGCAACAGGCAGCTCACAGCCGGACAACATGCGGAGGTATATAAGGAAAATAAATGAGACATTATATGAGGAAAGCAGTAAGAATGTGAAATACTGAATGAGCGGGATGATGCAGTAAATGTGTGCTGCTGATTGTGTTTCAGTATGATGAGAAGCCGTTCTGTGCGCACTGCTACCTGAAGAAATTTGGCCCGAGAGGTAAACTGTACACACACACACACACACACACACACACACACACACACACACACACACACACACACACACACACACACACACACACACACACACACACACACACACACACACACACAAACACACCGGATCCAACATACACATGCAATTTCTACATTTCTTTTCTCCGTGTGAATCTTCACAGGTAACAGGTGACTGATGTCGCCATGGCAGAGTGAATCCCCTCCACAGAAACAAGACTGAATTTAAAGTGGACAAATGCTGACATTTAAAAACCTTTTATTTGCCAAAGTGTGTTAAATTATAGGAATTAATAAATAACAATAATGGACATGAATCTAACATGAACTTTAGGATCAAGTAGATTCCATTTGTTTTGTTTTTTTATGTATTACATAACTAAATATCTATTAATTTGTGTGATGAATTTGCCGGGATGTTTATGGTGCACTTTTATGATGTTAATTAATTTTTGAATGTAGAAAATTGTAAGTCAGTATGAATAAAAACATTTTTTTTTAACATTCCAACATCGAACTCTGGTAAATGTCAAAGTTTCTTTTGTGGATGTTAACAGACTTCGCACCAAGGAGCCTCCAGTGTGCTCACATTTCTGGACATGCGGGGTTGGTTGTATTTGTAACAGCTCACCAACAACACACATACACATTAAAAAGGTAAATAAAATTAAAACTGCAAGCAGTGATATGCGGGCCCTCAGCTTCACGTCGGGGATCCAGCAGGTTGCGGCCGCCGGCCTAACTCATGAAAGTTGGTGCCTGATGCAAGTTTCATGAGGTTTGGAGCATCGTTTGACCTTAAACTTCCTGTGTCACAGCGAAACATCAAACTTATCCGCATCGCCGTGGCTATACTATATCCTATATACTCTACTCTATACGCTATACAAAAATGAATTTTGGATCAAATTTTTACATAGTATGTAATATACTGTGTATATGTATCTTTGAATATTTTGGAGTATGACCTTTTTCTGAACTGACATGCATGCCTCAAGTTACTTCTCACACTGAGCAACTGCTCTTACACCACTGTGTCATACTATATCATGTCTGAAAAATAAGAATAAAAGTCACTTTTGGACTTTTTTTTTTAGTTTTGTGTTGTTGTTGACCTTTGGTTTGGTATTAGTATGACTGCACGTACAAACCCAAACCTGTGTGGCTTACCCTTACAGGGACTTGCCTTAGGAGGTCTCGCCCTCTGTGAACCACGTGGCTTACCCTTAGAGGGATTCGCTCTCTGTGAACCTTGTATGTTACCTCGGCGGGTAAACCGTGAACCGTGTGTGTTACCTCGGCGGGTAAACCGTGAGTGTTACCTCGGCGGGTAAACCGTGAACGTTACCTCGGCGGGTAAACCGTGAACCGTGTGTGTTACCTCGGCGGGGATTGAACCCGTGTCTTCATGAGGTCGTCTTCAGCTTGGAGTTCGGCGTCGTAGACCGCTGGACTATCTTCGGCCCTGGAGGAGTGTCGCGGCGGGAGAAAGAGTTTCACGAAGTTCAATCAGAGCTTTCAGTGACTCAACCGACGGTCTGGTTAACGCAACGGGTAAAAGATTCTACTTCACCAAGGTTGTTATTAATGGTTCAGATTCCACCATGGCCTGTTGATGGTGATTCAACTTTTAGTGAAGTTGAAACGTGTAGAGAAATTGAAAAAGTTTTGCATACACTACATATTACAGGAAGATATTTAATATCAATGCAGACCCCCTTGAAAACACGTATATTTACAATCCAAAGAATGTCTGCGGCAATTTTGGTCGCATTTAAATGAATATTTATGGGCGGTGGCGTTATAGGTTGCAGTGAGCCAAAGCTTTGTCACAATGCTGTCTAACTCCTGGGAAGATTGGTGGTGCAGTGGTTAGCACTGCTGCCTCTTAGCCACAAGGTTTAGGGTTCAATCCCCCACTTTGTCATGAGTTAACAAAAGAAATCATATGTAATTTTTGACTTTGAAAATGCCGGCCATTTTTTGAACAACATGCATGACCTTTGGGTCACTTTTTGGCTGCCACGCCACGGGCACACCGATCGACAAAAAAATTTTTTTTTGATAACTTTTAATTCCAAGCATGTTCAGAGTGCACAGACAAAATTTCAAGTCGGTCCAACAAAATCTGTAGGAGTAGTTTGTTAAAGTATAACGTGTGAATCGCCAAAAATGGCAATTAAATTCACCAAGGTTGCTATTAATGGTTCAGATTCCACCTATTAATGGTGATTCAACTTTTAGTGAATTTGAAATTGAAAAAGGTTTGCATTACAGGAAGATATTTAATATCACTGCAGACCCCCTTGAAAACATCTACTATTCAAAGAATGTCTGCAGCAATTTTGGTCGCATTTGAATGAATATTTGTGGACGGTGGCATTATAGATTGCAGTGAGCCAAAAATTTGCCACAATGCAGCCCATTACCTAGGAAGATTGGTGGTGCAATGATTAGCACTGTTGCCTCTCAGTAAGAGGGTTGGAGGTTCAATTCCCCCCTTTGTAATGACTTAATAAAAAAAATCATACTATACCATGTCATCCAAATTATGAAAAAAAAGTCATACTACAGCAAAAAGTGACCTAAAAGTCATTTTTGGGTCACTTTTTGGCTGCCACGTCACGGGCAAACCGATCGACGAAAACAAATTCTTATGATAACTTTTAATTCCAAACATGTTAAGAGGGCACAGACTCAATTTCAAGTCGGTCCAACAAAATCTGAAGGAGTTTGTTAAAATACAACATGTGCGAATCGCCAAAAATGGCGACTAAATTCAAAATAGCGGACTTCCTGTTGAGTTGACGTAATGGTGCGACATAACTTTTTTGTACATCTAGGTGTGATACACATGTCCACCGAATTTCGTGCATGTAGCTAAATGGAGCTGCCGGGGCATCTGCTTAGGGGGCGCTAGCGAGCCATTTGGCCACGCCCACTCGCGACTCCACTAAAATACAAAATTTTTCGCCGGGAGAGATGGGTGTACCAACTTTCACGAGTTTTTGAATACGATAAAGCCTCCGAAGATGCAGTTGTTTACGGAGAATCATAATAATTGCTTGGATAACAATAGGGCTTTCGCACCATCGGTGCTCGGGCCCTAAAAATGAGTTGAGCTAAAGGGCTGTCCCTCATCAGGCAGCAGGGTGTATGTGTGTGTGTGTGTGTGGGGGGGGGGGTAGCAGCAATGGATCAGGTTGGTTGCTGTTGGCAGGGTGAAGCAGATCTTCTGCCAGCAGAATCTGCTGGAATTGGAGCTACAGTGAGGCAGAGATGGATCTTTCGCACACGCACACACACATGCAGCCATGCAGGGTGTCTGCAGTGTGCCTTGACTGCTGCAGGGGTTTGTCACCCAGTGGTGGGTGAAATACATAGGCTAGTTCAGACACACACAGACTCTCTCTCTCTCACACACACACACACACACACACATAGAAAAAGAAAAAACAGACATGCGGTGTTGTGCTTTCCTGTTACCTGAAATGTGTCACACGAGTGACATTACAGGTATTTGCCCTTGAAAGAGAGGCAGGGGGGAGGAAAGAAGGAGGCTAAAACAGAAACAGGGAGCAGATGGACAAAGGGAGAGGGGGCTGATGGGATTGTTCGAACATCTACAGTGAAGAGGTAGCAGAGATATGCCTGTCTCTTTGAACCTGTCCATCTCCCTCTAATCTCCCCAGATCCCTCGCTCCTCCTATATCCCAATCTCACCACACTCCTCCTTCCCCGCCCTTCCTCCTTTTCTCCATGTCTCCTTCACCCCCCCCAGCCCCCTACCTTGATAGATCACATGACTGCTGTGATACCAGCTGGCTGACTGCTCATTTGCATGTGTTTCAGCTCCACTCCCTTATTAGAGAGACGGGCGGTGATGGAAGGGCCGAGTTCTAGGTGGAGAGGGGCTCAGGGATGAGGGAGACTGTGGAGACCACTGGGTGATTGAGGGGCACTGGCAAGTTGAAAGAAAAGAAAGGGAGCACGTATTTATAGAGGAGGTGGGGGGGGGGGGTGGAGAGAGAGAGGGGGGAAAGTAAAACAGAGGAAAAATTACCATATTAAGCCTGGCTAAGTTAATGCAGAGGTTATTCAATTTGCATTAATCCACCTTGGGTCCAAACTGGAAAATGGAGTTAAAATACAAAATTTCATTATCTCTCATGTGGCGGCAGCAGGAAAGGCCCATTTTGTGGACCCACTTTTAAGTTCAGAGACAAGCAGACACTGAAAACAATGAAACTTGATGAGAAAGTAAACAACTCAATATGATAAGTACTAGTATTTGACAGCAAATGTTTATAAAAAATAAATAAAAGCAAATAGAGAGTATCATATGTTTCTGAGCACTAAATCATTTTGTGTGGGATTCAACAATGTGCAACTGTTTTCATTTGTGCATTGCTGTCGACATCTAGTGGCCATAACAGTTAGTGCTACATTTTTCAAGGAACAGTGAAGGCATCAGTGTATTCCTTTGCTGTGTTTGTAAAATTTACATTTTTATATCAGTGACTGACATATAATTTCTGTTTGTGTGAGACAGTTTTATATATATATATAGCTAAAGTTTCCCATAAATCAAGTCTGCCCAGTATCTAGTTCACTGCCTCATCTAATTTGTAGACATAATCTAATTGAGAAAATTCTTCTTTGTAAAATGTTTGGAAAAATAATGTAACCTATTTATGTGAAATTACCTTGACTGTGTCTCTGATTTTATGGATTTGCATCAGATAAGCTGAAGGACACAGAGATAAAAAAAAAAAGAAGAAATGACACACATAGAAAGAGAAAAAATTATATTATATCAAATAATGTTTCCTTGTTCAAAAATAGCAATTCAGCAGGGGACATCTGCACGATAATTAATATAGAATAAATAAAATAAGTTTTTATTGACTTTGAAAGCATGTTTGTATGGACTGAACCTGATTGACAACTGACATTATCTACAGCCTAATTTGTGAATGTCTTTTTTTTTTTTTTTTTTTTAATTTTTTTAAGATGAACAAGTAGTAGGAGATGTCTCCAATAAAAATGTGTGAAAGAAGTTTTGACGCGTCCACTCGTCACCAGAGATTGTGACGGAGAAACTTTTTTTTTTTTAACGTGGAGTTTGCGCTTTCCGAGCGGCCTCTGAAGGCAACGTCAAGCCCTCCTTTGTATGGCGCACGCGCACAAAGGTAACTAGGAAGCCCAGAAGAGGAAGCAGGTTTGACGGATTATGTGGACACATCGGTGAGCGGAAGCAACCGCTTTCGATTCATCTGTTTTGGGGGTTTACGCGCCCCCCGGGGCGAAGAGCGGCTCAAGAAGATGAAAGGCTGACAGCTCGAAGGAGAAGTCAAACGCAATTCAACGTACATTTAAGCGTATGTGTCAAAAAAAACGGAGCGACCATGATGTCAGAGTGCGACCCGACGGAGACGGAGACCAGCGAGCCCGCCGCGTCGGACGCCGCGTCGGACGCCGCCGGCTCGGCAGCTGCGCCGGCGCTGGAGTCGAACTTTCCCGCAACAGACCCTCCGGCGGTTTTGTTCGACAGGAGCCGGATGGGTTTGGGGCTCGCGGCGAACCCCGGAGCCGCCGTCCGCATGTCGGACTCCCGTGAAAGCGTCCTGACCGAGCTGGAGACGGACGGCTCCGGGGAAGAGGCGCTGCTGTTGCCGTGCTCGGCCGGAGGCTCGACGTCTCCGAGGGGCTCGCATGAGAAGCGGAGCAGGCGGAACAGACACAGCTCGTCGTCGGATAAAGACACCTTGGCCTCCCCAGGTAAATATTCCGTATCATGGCAATCTTATTATAGTAAGTACCGCTTGGATAAACAGGCAGTTAAAGTCAGGACACCTGATACCTTGTTTTGTTTTGGTGCGTGCCATATGGTTGGGTGTTTGTTTTTTTTGTTTTGTTTTTTTGGACTCGTATGATTCATGCTTCAAAGGCGGATTACTGTCACGTGCCGAGATAACAGTGAATGCAACGTGGTCAAATCGATGTCATGTTATGCAAACACTCTGAAGGTTGCACTGGTGCTCCTCCTCTGGTGCTCCTCCTCTGGTGCTCCTCCTCTGGTGCTCCTCCTCTGGTGCTCCTCCACTCTGGGGCCCCTCCACTCTGGTGCCCCTCCACTGTGGGGCCCCTCCACTCTGGGGCCCCTCCACTCTGGGGCCCCTCCACTCTGGTGCTCCTCCTCTGGTGCTCCTCCACTCTGGGGCCCCTCCACTCTGGTGCTCCTCCACTGTGGGGCCCCTCCACTCTGGTGCCCCTCCACTGTGGGGCCCCTCCACTCTGGTGCCCCTTTCAAGGGTCCCGAGAACCACAACGTTGGGTATTCATATTGACTTGTTGCCTGGAAAAGTCGCCGGTCTTTAAGCAATCAGACAACGCTGTGAATGTTATAAAGAAAAAAGAAAAAAACCATCAATATATCTATTTTACTTCATCTTATCATCATGCATTGATCAGTTGCGGTGGGACTTTAACCTTGTGACCTGATCACTGCAGCCTTGCGCGCAGTTAACGGTGTGACGTCACTATAAAGAGCCATTATTCATAAATGTAAATGTAAATGTATTGTTAAACGTTGTGGATTAGTGCCGAAACACAATGAAGCAGGTCTTAAAGTTTCTGTGCAGCTAAAGACTCAACACTGCTGCTGCAAAAAAAAATACATTTAACATGATATATTTTGTGTGTGTAATGGATTATAATGTCAGTTACATATGCACATGACTTGGTTTTGGACTGGAGAAAGTCTAAAACCAGGAAAAAAAAACAAATACAAGGTGATCCAGTTGCCATGGAAGCGGCACATTTTGACCTAACAGCTAACTCGATTTAACAACACTCCTCCTCATACTGCCCACCTTATTTTATTTTACCCTGCAGTATCATTTATTTGAGTATCACCATTCATTCCTTTTGTACATTCATTTCTACGGGTCTGTTTCTACACCTATTGTTCGCCTGCCGCTCTTATCCGGCCCAGAAATCTAGGCCACAGGTAGAGACACCGACCCTGAATACGCAGGTGTTGGTCTCCCGTTTCCTGTGGCCTTTTCAGGACTATAGTGCTCAGGTCTAAAATGACAAAACTGCCTCGCTAATTAGTCGTCACGTATCGTCTCCAATGCAAAAACATGGCTTTTTTTTTTTCTACAAGTCATTGATTCAATTTAAATGCATCTAACCTTTGCTTTACTTGTACTTGCGCTCGTCTCTCACAACGGCCAACGGTGGCAGGAAACGGTGTTTATTTATCTGATATGAGGTTGCACAATATAATCTAAATTGATGCATTTTCAACAGCTTAAATAGAATGAAGTTTTTTAAAACATGAAGGTAAAATCAGATCAAATCTATGAGCTTGCAATGGCCTAAATAGACAGTTTGTTTTCCTCCGGTGTCTCCACTCATCCAAGCTGTAAGCCAGTTTTTTTTTTTTTTTTTTTTTTTTTTTTTTTCCAGCACAGCAGTGCTGTGACATGTCAAACACTCTGTGTGCACTGCAGGTCCCCAGAGCTCTGACTGAGCGCCCACTCCTGCTGTGAAAGAGCTTTCTAGGTCCCATTAACTGACCAGGACGTCTGAGATATTAAATATGCATGAGGCCGCCGTGCAAGCAGACACACAAAACACCCTGTAATCCAGTTCAGTGTAAAATGAGGGAATTTGTGGGGCGAGAAAACTGCTAAAATGTGTATTTACTTTCATTCTGGCCTTTTTGTGGGTGGGTGGGGGGGGGGTAATGGGGAAGAAGCAGGCGGGTGAGGAGGCATCGCTGCATCATGCAATGATATCATCATAGACTTTCATCACCAATGCAATGCAGCAGAAGCACATGTACATCCCTCATCATGAGACACACACACACACACACACACACACACACACACACACACACACACACACACACACACACACACACACACACACACACACACACACACACACACACACACACACAGGCGGTCTCCTGCTGTAAACCAGGGTCTGTCTGCAGAACTTTATCGTCATCTGTCTCTACCTACATCACTTTTATGTTCACTGTTCAATCAAAATAGGTTTGTTTTACAGTCGGCATCACCAAAATAAAAAAGCACAGAGTTGCCTTCAACATCTCTTGATTATCTTTTAGTTTAAACTATGTGTGCCAGTAACCAGTTAATGGGGTTTGTCTGGAGGTCCTGAGGGATGTTTTATTTAGAGCATGATCAGACCTACCGGTGCGACGTACTCAAGTAAGACTTGCTCTACTTTCAACTGTATGGTTTTAATTCATTTTTATATTCTGACTTGGACTAAGCTGGCACCAAATGGAGCTAAAAAAAACCCCACAAGTGCAGCCTCGTTTAAAACATGTTCGGCCCCAATTCTTTCTCACCTCCTGCACAAAACGTTTTAGGCTTTTAGAGAGAGACGTCCGTGCTCATGTTTCAAGATGTTTGGTTTGGAAATAAACTGTACTTGAAGACGAATGACCCGGTATGGTAACAAAGGCTCTGGAGGTATTTCTGAGGCTCCCCTGTTTGGGTGGGTTTTTTTTTTCAGGACTATAGGTGGGCCACATAACAAGGAAACTCTAACAACTATCTACTCTTTAATTAATCCTAACCCCCCCCCCCATGTAATATTTGTATATCTCCATCCATCTATTCTCTTCTTCCTCATTTGCATTTTTCATCTCTCCCTGGCCTTTCCAGTGAATTAGCTTCAAAGCTACCTTTTATTTCTCCTTATCTCTCTGTGACAAATGGCATGTTCACCGTCCCGCCGTCCCTTCCTCCAACCTTCCCTGCGTCTGTCCCTTCATGCCTCCCCCCCCCACCTCCCACCCTCTCCCCCCTTTCCACCCCGCTGTGACTTTTGTGTGACTAATACCGAGCATATGGAGCCTCTCTGTCAGCTGACTGTTCTGCCCCCCAGCCGGGAGGAGAAGTTAGACCATGGCAGGTCATGTGCCAATCATCACAGGAATAATTAGCACCTCAAATCCACCAGAGAGGAGTCACGTCCAGAGAATTATATTAAAGCTACGAGGCAATAGAAAAGACCTTTTTTTTTTTTTTTCCCCCCAGAAAATCAATCTTTTAGCATAGCGGCCACTTCACAACATTTTGGTTTGAATCTATTTACCAGCTGCAGCATCTCTGTGTGTAGTTGGTAAATTCTCTTTGTGAATTAAAATATGTGTGTTATAGTCCTGTTATAGACGCGCCACCTGTTTTTGCCCACCTTTCACCCAGTGGGTGATGGGAACGCTTGCAGCCTCCCACTTCCCACAACAGGAGACTTGGTTTCATGCATGAGATGAGGATGGTCCACATTGATCTTAAAATACATTGGGCTTCATCATAATTACCATTTTACCATTTAAGTTTCAGCACGTAATTTGTAAATAAGTAATTCTACCAATGTGTTTCAAGCATCTTTCTATTATTTTATTACCAGCATATTGATAGTTACATGATAAGTCTGTATAATTGTTCCATTCTTTAGGAGAATACCTTCCTCTTTAACTGCAGCACATTCTCGTTGCCTGAAAAGTACAAATGAATGTAAATAATGTTTGATTTATTCCCCTGCTGCTGTAGGTACCAACGGCGGGGACTTCAATCATTTCCCAGAAGATCCTGAGTTTGCAGACATTATCCAAAGGGCGGAACAAGCTATGGAGAGCGGCGTCTTTCCAGAAAGGATTTCCCAGGGGTCCAGCGGGAGCTACTTTGTCAAAGACCCAAAAGGGGTGAGCGGCGGGAATCATACACGAGAATGGGATGAGGAAAAGAAAAGATCATATTTAGAAGAGGAAATATGCCAAAATGTGTAACATTAAGGTTACTTTTGTGTGGGTCGGGTTTTCTCTGGAGCCGAGTGCAGCCATGCGATGCTCTCGCCGATGACAGATAGCCAGCATCACATGATTAGCATCACATGATTAGCATCACATTACCAAGTAACTACGGGGAGAGGATGTCGATCCCTGTCGCATTACATTTGTATTATATACTTTGACTCTGTGTTGTTTCATCGTGGTGAAGTTATGTCCTATTCTCTTAATGTTGTTTTTTTATTCTATTTTCTGGCGTGAGACACTTTTATGTGGAATTGCATTGTTTGACTTGTTAATATTCCTCTTTTTCTTTGACAGAAAATCATTGGTGTTTTTAAACCAAAGTCAGAGGAACCTTACGGTCACCTGAACCCCAAATGGACCAAATACTTTCACAAGGTACGCCGTGTCACATGTCAAACATGTCTGTAAACAATCTGAAGGAGTACAAGCAGACATGCTTTGTTTCAGGTTACACCGTTGCTTTTTTATTTTTTTTTTTTTTTAAATTTGTTTTTATCTCATTGTCTCGTTTATTTTCTTAAACTACAGAACAGTTAGCACCAGAATATGAAGTCACGTTAACATCTGCATCTCCAAAACTCCCTCCGTGTCCTTGTCTTCCTCGTCAGCTGTGCTGTCCGTGTTGTTTCGGCCGAGGCTGCTTGTTGCCTAACCAGGGTTACCTCTCGGAGGCCGCCGCCTCTCTGGTCGACACCAAGCTCGGCCTCGGCGTGGTGCCGAAAACCAAGGTGTGGATCTCGGAGCACGGCCTTTCTATTCCTGTGTAGAGATTTTGAGTCAACAACATGGAAGCAAACTCTGAAGGTGGATTCGTGTTAACTGATTCGTGCTGACTGAGTGTCTTCCTGGTTGTTGTTTTCCAGGTGGTGTATTTGGCCAGCGATACGTTCCACTACAACGCCATCGACAGAGCGAAGTCCAGAGGGAAGAAGTACGCGTTAGAGAAAGTCCCCAAGGTGGGTCGGCGTTTCCACCGAGTGGGACTTCCACCCAAGGTAACGGACCGGTACTCCTTCGGGGTCTAATGTCACCAACTTCACGCTGTTTACTGGAAGCAGTTCTTGAGGAGTGTAAAGTCTTCTCTTCTTCATTGCTGTCTGGTGTATTTGGTCATTTGGTCATTCAGTTCCTCCAGAGTTTTTTTTGTGATTGTTGAAATGATAAATACTTGATTTTTTTTTGTTTGTCAAAAATTATTGATGCAATGTGTGAAGCGTTGGGATTGGCAACTATTTAAAGTCAAAACAAAACTCATTATTTTTCTAAACTACTACGTGATAAAGAGTTATGTGTAATCACTTCCTCACGATAATCTCACTGCACAGAAATAACCAGGAATATAGATTGGTTGATTATGCATTAATTATTGCTATTGCAAGATCACGTTTTCCCGTTGGGACTGTTACAAAAACTGTGTAAAGCTAAAATGATGTCTTCACATATACACTAGCTGAATACAAAAGGTGTCTCAGCGAGTGGAGGTCTCAAAATAGCTGCTGATTCAGCATTTTTATAGGACTGCATAACGCATCAAGACACAGTCTATTTTTGTGTTTTCTAAAAAAGACATTTGTTCAAATAAGTAGGTCAGAGGAAGCCAAAATGTCTTTTCTGCTTTGAATCGTGGTGCTTTCAAACACGGAATATTTTTTTAATTTTTTTTTTGTAAACTGTACTCGCGTACCAGTTTTAGCTTTTACTTACAATCGTGTGTAACATCTTGTTCAGCTGCCCGTTTGGTCCTCTGGATGAATCATAGCTTTTGAAAAGGGGTGGTTAGAAAAAAATGTTAGCAGGAAGTAAGAGCGAGGAATCTGGTGTCGTATTTCAAAGTGCACCGTGGCCGACATCGTGTGTGTGTGTGTGTGTGTGTGTGTGTGTGTGTGTGTGTGTGTGTGTGTGTGTGTGTGTGTGTGTGTGTGTGTGTGTGCGCGCGCATGCCTCCAGGTGGGCTCCTTTCAGCTCTTTGTGGAGGGATACCGCGAAGCCGACTTCTGGCTGCGGCGCTTCGAGGCCGAGTCGCTGCCGGAGAACATCAGGAAGCAGCTGCAGTCCCAGTTTGAGCGGCTGGTGGTGTTGGACTACGTCATCAGAAACACAGGTGGGGGGTGTGTGTCTGTGTTGACATGTTAAAGCTGTCCCTGAATGTTTTCCTTCTTCCACAATGTTTTTTTTTTTTTTTTTTTTTTTTTGCTTGTTTATTGTGTTTGCACTTATGTTATATTTATTTGTAGTAGACCGCTGCTTGATCTCACTTTACCCACTTACTACATTTCATTTCTTTCTACTTTTATTCTCGTCTTCCTCCTCAGATCGAGGGAACGACAACTGGTTGATCAAGTATGAGAAGCCGGGAGAAGGAGGAGGTGACGGACAAAAGGTGAGCTTGAATCAACATGTACTGAAGGAGTGTTTCAGACGGTCTGCAAAGTACATCTTCACTCCGCTTCACACCGTTCAGCTGCACGAGCGCTGGTGTTATTTTCATCCGCGGTCACAGTTCATTTTATTTTATGTCTGCAAAGTGATTTTATTTAATGTTTTTATTTTCCGACAGACACGTTTATACACTAATTCACAGACAAACACACACATAAGCAGACGGTAGCTTCGATATTACAGGTCTGGAAATAACCCCGATGACCTCACCAAGCAGAACACAAGAGGACGGCCTATCATCAATCACTATTTGCCTCGTATTGATTAATGAGGAAGGTTGTCATATATATCTGTCTAATTAATGAATCGCCTCTTTTGAGCGATGATCAATAAGCCGCCCGGCCGTCGGTCATTAATATTTCCCTCTCCGATCTTCCCGTCCTCCTCGCTGCAGGATGCTGAGTGGCCGGAGAACAGCCCGGACTCCTGCATCAAGATCGCAGCCATCGACAACGGCCTGGCCTTCCCCTTCAAACACCCCGATGAATGGAGAGCCTGTACGTTCATCACTTCATTTGATTTGGCACAAATTAAAAACACACAAGATTTTACAAAATAAAAACATTAACAAAAAAATATAGGCTACGACAATCACAGCAAAAACAAATCTCTAACTCCCTGTAAAACCACCCAATTACTTTTTTTTTTTTTTTTAATGGCTTAAATAAACAAGATACAGCATGTTTATTAGTGATTTTTACCTTCAGACAGTCAGTTTAGTAAAGTTTAATATTTACTGTACAGATGTTATATTGGAACCTGTTATCTGAACTCCTGTCATGAAAAGCAAATAATTTCCATCTCATACATTTATTTATTTATTTTCTTTTTAAATACAGTAGTTTACTCATTCAACTCAGTCAGCCATTTAAATTTGGGTAAACCCTTTCTTAGCACTTTTAAACAATCAATTATCTTGCTTAAGGTAGATGTGTGAAAAAAAAACACCTATTAACATCTGCAGCTTTCCAGTTTTCCATCCTCTTATCTTACAAAGTTGACGACATATATTCAATCCATTTTTTTTTCCAAATTCTATTGAATGTGTCCAATTCCACTCGGGTGTAGAAAGTCAGCTTTTCCTTTTCAACAATCAAATCGTTAAGAAATAATTAGTCTTTTTATTTTTATTTTCTCCATGATGGTCTCGTCAGTCAGAATTCTGGCAACAATTAAAGGACTTTTTACAGTAAATACAAACAACACGGAAAACAATGACAGTGTAAAGCAGCTCTACACACTAACTAGACAGGAAAATAAAGTCTGAGGCTGTAGTGGGGAGGAACAGCTGTTTATCGTCATGCATGTTGGGATGAGGAGTAACTGTTGAGTTGCGTCCCTCCATCAGATCCGTTCCACTGGGCGTGGCTCCCTCAGGCTAAAGTGGCCTTCTCCCAGGAGACCCGGGAGCTGGTGCTGTCCCGCCTCTCCGACATGAACTTCGTCCAGGACCTCTGCGAAGACCTCTACGAGATGTTCAAGGTACAGAAAAAAAAAAAGAAAAAAAAACATTAAAAGGTTGGCCGTGTTCCTAGACCCTAAAAGATGGAGATTAAAATGTAAAACTGACATCACTCATTTTATTTGCCTGCAGACAGATAAAGGTTTCGACAAAACCATGTTTGAGAGACAGATGTCTGTAATGAGAGGACAGGTGAGTTGGTTCTATTTTTTCTTCTTCTACCTTTTCTCCTTCCCTGTTGTGTCCTCTATTTTGTATTTTTTTTTGTCCGTTTCCTTTTATATTCTCCCCGTGCTCTTGTTTTTTTTTTCCCTCTCCCACGGCCTACTTTCTCTCATGTTCACCGTGTGCTCTGTAAACTCACTAACACACATCTCAGCTCACCTTTGTGTTCTCACCTCTTGTCGTTCTGTTCCGCTCTCACCTTCAACATCTGTTTTTGTTTACGTGTCTTTGTTGTGTATTTGCCAAACATGAGTGGTCAAAAGAGGACGGCAGCACACACTTCTCTCATAAAAGCCTCTTTTTTTAAAAACATTTTTTTATGTAGTTTCGTCAGTGAGTTGAATTTTTTTCAGATATTTTTTGGACTATGAATAATTGATCGGCCATTTTTTGTTTTGTTTTTGGTGCTTTACCAAAGTCTCTGCATGAGTCACTGATAATAGTTTTGGACTAGCGGCTAAACATTTCAGATTTGATTTGCATGATCTGTGCTCCTTCAAACTGCAAGTTATAATCGCATTAATGATGTGTCTCGCATCTCTTTTGCATCGTGTTGTTTCCGTACTTCACGCTTGACTTCTGTTGGTTTCCAGGTGTTGAACCTGACCCAGGCGCTGAAGGACGGGAAGAGCCCGATCCAGCTGGTGCAGATGCCGCGGGTGGTGGTGGAGCGCAGCCGCTCGGGCGGCCAGGGCCGCGTGGTAACCCTGGGCAACGCCTTCACGCAAACATTTCACTGCAAGCGGCCCTTTTTCTCCTCTTGGTAGTCGGAGAAAGGCTGAAAGAGGGGAGTTTAGGAGAGACTTCTGCAACCGCTCTGTTTTCTGGGTTCAAACCTGAAACGAGGGAGGGACGAAAATAAGAGAGAAGATGAGATTATCACGCTGGGAACTGTTCGTATTTGTCCCTGCGAGGAAAGAAGTAAAAAAAAAAAGGGGAGACGTGAATGATAGAAAATAAGAGGAATCCTTTTTTTTGTGTGGAGAAATTGACTTTAGGCCTAATCCTCATTCTGTGAAGAGGGTGCAGAGATTAGCATACCGCTGTCTCCCAGAGAGACCTTGGGGCTGTTTGTGGTTACCATGGTGACTTGATTGGATAATCGGCTTTTTCACAGAGGTGGGCTTTGTTTATTGTTAGGAAGCAGAAAGGTTTTTTTTGTTTAACCCACCCAAAGTACCTACTGAAGTCTGATGCAAAGATCTCTTTGTGGGGTATTGGCCAAAGAACAAACACTTAACATACCGCAAAGTAACACACATGTGGTCCAGGAGTGTTTGGGAATCTGAAGGAACTGCTTTCACTGATCTCTCCAGAAAGAGAGTTTTTATTTTTGAATTTTTTTCTCCCGGTCGACATCGGTCCAAAAAAAAATATTTGCTTTGCCTTGTAGGAAACACAGATGTGCACTTGCTCTGCTGAAGGTGTTTGCCCCCCCCCCCCCCCCCCCCCCCCCCCCCCCCCCCCCCCCCCCCCCCCCCCCCCCCCCCCCCCCCCCCCCCCCCCGGGGGGGGGGGGGGGGGGGGGGGGGATTGGTTCCAGCCATCGTTGGTCTTTGTACCACATCTGTCGAACAAACCCAAACCCAGTGTCTTCAACTCTCAGTACTGCCAAAAGCTGTTTATCGAAGGAATATTAAAAAAGCCTCAAGTAAAGGATATTGTTGAAACTTGAATTTAAGAAGGAGGAGGAAGACTTGGAATAAACACTCTGCTTGAATGTAACCTGTTTACGGTTTCTACACAGATTCTCGCTCCTTAACATTTCAATACAAGGAGACGCTGTCAGAAATAGACTCCTCATAACAAAGAATGTATTTGTTGTTGAACATGTATTTTAAATGCTGGCAAGCAGCTTTCTCTCGAACCTTGTGGTGTGGGTGTGTGTGTGTGGGAGGGGGGAGGGGTTAGGGGCAGCTCCCGTCCCCCCCTTTACAATATATTGTATGAAGACGAAAAATCTAAATTGAGGACAATATTTCACAGTTTGCTCGATGCCGTTGTGTTTTCGTATGTATGCATCTTGAAATTTTTATTCCAACTCAGTGATTGTATGAGAAAAGCTGTATATTTAACAGATAAAAAATAAAATTTGGCAAATTCAGATCTTTGTTTTGGTCAATTTTACATGTTACGGTTTCAAAGAAAAAGCTCATTTGAAGGTATAAAGAATGAAACACATCGGATGGTACTGATTTGTAGCTCTGGGACGACTGTGTTCGTTTCAGCCTGGTGTTACTCCAAAGTGTACTTTGGTGAGGCCGATAGTACCCGCATGCGTCATCGCCGGGTGGTAGGCTGACACGGAGCCTCGCTTAACACTGCCCTCTTGTGGAAAACTGTCCCTACACAGCCACAGGTTAAAAATACTCCACATGAAAATGAGATCTTTTAATCTTTTTTTTAAGTGACAATCAGGTCACAACAACCTAACATAAAGTTTGTCTTCCTGATTCTGTACACTGCTTGTATACTTCAGAATTATTTGTAAAAAAGTAGGCCTCTACTTTAGTTTGACTTCCCATTTGAGATGGACATCAAAGAGCCTAGTCCTCTATAGGTTTTTGACAAAGACTGTATATAAATGTGGAGTTAGCTTCCAGGTCTGTTGCAGAAGTGCCATAAGCTGCAATACCACCGAGTACCACTGGAGGTTGGGTTCAAAAAGCCTCCATAGACTCATAAAAATGTTCAGTCAATAAAGTGTCTCCACCAGTTATCTCGGATGATCCAACGAATAACACCAATGTTTTGCTTTTGGTCTAAATTTTGCCAAAAGTAGGACAGGTATACAAGGACAGAACAGCGCCCCCTGTGGAGAACATGCAATCTGCTAAATGTGTGTAAGTCACTGAGAGCACCATAGTATCGAGAAGAACAAAATACAAATCTGTCTTCGTAGTCCACAGTTTTTCACAAATTATTAATACTTGTGTATTACTTGTGCCGATAACTTAACAATATAAATCATGTCACAAATCCAGAATCTGCAAGTAAGAGTTAACTTTATGTAAAAGACCTGCTGGGAAATTAAACATTTGTTTTAATTATTAAATAGGAATACAAAAGTGATATCGGTTATAAAATGTTATGTTATTATCATGTTTTTTTAACGAAATGTCTGATAAGGCTCATAAAATCTAAAGTTCTTATGTTTCAATTTTTTCAATATGTCAATCACCAGTTAAATGCAAAAAATAATCTAACTTTAGAAAACTCACTTCCTTTGAGGGAATCTCTAAAGGAGATTGAACCCCTGACTTAACTTTTAGCTGACACACATCTTTGAAGTTGTGCCTGTTATGTGGGGGTTTTTTTTGTCTCCACTAGATGGCGCGCGCGAGCAGGTTCAGTTCAAGAGTGGCTCGCGGGCTGCGGCGCACTTCAAGGCTCTGAGTTTAGTCGTTCCCAAAACGAAGTGATGTCCAGTCATATGACTGTCAACATTTCTCCAGACACCGACGCCTCGGCCATGAGTTAAATCTAAACAGAGCTCTGAGTGCCAGCTGGAGGAACATTTTTTTCATAACCGGAGACTGTCGACTTTTATTCAAGGTGTCAACACAGAGAAGCAACCTGGATGTTTTTCACATGATCATTTAATATGACTTCATGAAGGGGTAAAGAACCATCTATCCGAGCTTCCTGACGCTGGAAATCCATCACAATGAACTCGTTTTTACTCGCAGCTGTGTTTCTCCTCGCGCACTCCCTCGCCGAACCCGCGCGCTCCGACAAGTGCGACTCCCGGTGCGACGTGAGCTCGTGTCCGAGCCCCAGCTGTCTCGGCGGGTACGTCCCGGACAGATGTAACTGCTGCCTGGTGTGTTCGCCGCGCGAGGGAGACCCCTGCGGCCGCAGGAACGACCTGCCCTGCGGGGACGGTCTGGAGTGCAAGCCGCTGGCGGCGGGGAAGCGGCGCGGCTCCAAAGGGGTCTGCCGGTGCAAGATGGGGCTCGAAGTGTGCGGAAGCGACGGGAAAACGTACGGTAACGTGTGTAAGATGAAAGCAGCCGGTCGTAAAGCTGCGCACAAGGGGAGAGCCGCAGTCAGCCAGGCGCACAAAGGACCGTGCTCGCCTCCGGACGCAGGTAGGACCGCCCGACCTCCCATCCGGAGGGTGGAAGTCATTACATAGAAGTACTGGATCCAACTTTTGATCACACAGATGCACTTTAAACGTTGATGACTTACTTGTATAAAGTGTGCTGCGTGGACATGAAACAGCCTCTTTACGGTGTAAACCACTCCAAAGCCAAACTAATTACAGACCCTGCATGTCGTGTCTTGACTTAAACTGCAGTTCCTCAACGCCACAACATCAAAACCGCAACTGGAAAAAAGCTGCAACGACCAGTCAGTTATTTTCAGATAAATCAGAAAATGAATCGCTTTTTTTTTTTTTTTTTTTTTTTAAAGCAAAAACAGTCAAATATTCTCTGATGTGAGTTTATTTAATTTCAGTGTGTGGTTTCTTCAACTCAGTATTGTGTTAAACTGAACAATTTGGGGTTTTGGTCTGACTGAAAACCTAATTTAAGATGTCACAATGAACTCTGGGGACCTGCGACAGAAATACACTCCAAGTATTTGAAATGAAATCTATAATTGAAGCCCACTTTAATATTCAAAATTTACAGAACTAGTGTTTAATCTTGCACTTGTGTGTGTGTGTGTGTATTAATGCATTAATGCAGTGTGTTCTTCATGTCGGTGCAGGTCTCTCGCTGCTCCATCCCAGCAGCCCTCGCTACAAGTTCAACTTCATCGCTGATGTGGTGGAGAAAATAGCTCCTGCTGTCGTTCACATTGAACTGTTTGTAAGGTTTGTGTGTGTGTAAATGTGTGTTTGTGTGTGTGTAAATGTGTGTTTGTGTAGCGAGAGGAACTTTCTTTAACATAAAAAAGACACGCCAGTTTTAACACGTTAACTTTTATTTTAACCCCAAATTAAAAGCTGCACATTTGCGTTCTTTGTTGAAGCCTAATAGTTTAATCTCGTGTGAAAAATCTGGAAAGCAAACTAAGAAGTAATAATAATAATAATAACAATAACAATAATAACTATGCTGTTCAATAGATTTGCAGCTTCCTCTGTAAACTCGGGAACTGATACGTATGTGAGATTTCAGACTCGTATATGAATTTTCTAGGTGCTTAAAGTCCTGCGGGGCCTTTTAGGTTAGAGGTCAAAGGTCACTTCACAGGAAACGTTGGATCGGTCTGATAAAAGTGTCTCCACCAACCTGCTGCTTTGTCTTCTCTATTATCAGCAGAATAAAATCAGGAATCCAAAGCTTGTGACAACGAGGATGCAAAAAAATATCTACAAGCAAAATACATGATTTCTGCCAGTATATCAGCCCTCGTCTTGTTTTTAATTTCTCTCTAGACATCCTCTCTTCGGTCGCCAGGTGCGTCTCTCCAGCGGCTCCGGTTTCATCGTGACCCACTCGGGCGTGATCGTGACCAACGCTCACGTGGTGACCACGGCCGCCGCGGTGACGGGGAGGCCCCAGCTGCGCGTCCAGCTCCACGACGGCGACGCGTACGAGGCCGAGGTCCGAGACGTGGACAGGAAGGCGGACATCGCCACCATCGAGGTCAACCCGCAGGTACCGAGCTTCGTGACTGGCACTTTTACAAGTCGAAAGAAAACGGGAGCAGAAGTTAAAACGCGTCCTGACGGTGGATCGGTGCCGACCTTCGGACGGGTTTTTTTTTTTTTGGTTTCTGCCAGACGTTTCATAAGACGGGCGGGAATACTTTCATCAACGCTGGCTCTGTGACTCACAGACGCGGCGCTGATGTGCGTATTCTCACACCCACATCTCAAATACTTGGAGGGTTTTGTAAGCTTTCAGCCCCCCCCGGTGTTTCCTTCTGTGTGTTTCTGAGCAGAAGAAGCTCCACGTGTTGTCTCTGGGCCGCTCGGCCGACCTGAGGCCGGGGGAGTTCGTGGTCGCCATCGGCAGCCCGTTCGCCCTGCAGAACACCGTCACCACCGGCATCGTCAGCACGGCGCAGAGAGACGGCAAGGAGCTGGGCATCAAGGACTCGGACATGGACTACATCCAGACCGACGCCATTATTAACGTGAACACGCACGCAGATACAATAATATACACCTGGATGTATGCACTACTGTAATTTCTTGTCGCGCTTTGACCCTAAAAGGATTTTTATTTTCGTATCTTTCACATGTGTGAGAAGTACGGCAACTCTGGAGGACCTCTTGTCAACTTGGTGAGTCCGGTGCTCCCACCAAAACAGACCGATCCAACGTTTCCTGCCAAGTGACCTTTGACCTTTGACCTAAAAGGCCGCCAGAACTTTAAGCACTTGGAGAATTCGTATGCGAGTCTGAAGTATCACATACGTATTGGTTCCCAAGTTTACGGAGGAAGCTGCGAGTCTGTTGAACAGTACAGTTATCATCCTTCTATATTTTAAACCCTGGACAGTAAATTCCAGTTTAGTTTTACGTATTAAAAACAAATTAAACGGAGCTAAATACGAACTAAATGAAAAGACAGTATCGGTTTTAGAAACGGGTTTATTAGCAGATTTATACAAATGCAGTTTTACAGTTCCTACGAGCTTTTATTCAAATCGCCGCGCGACCCTCTCCGGCACTCGTCACGTGAGACAGAATAATTCGGCCCGTCGGTTTGACTTCCTGTTCTGTGTACGATCGTGTGTTCTTCTCTTTCAGGACGGCGAGGTGATCGGCATCAACACTCTCAAAGTGACGGCGGGGATCTCCTTCGCGATCCCGGCGGACCGGATCAGCCGCTTCCTCAGCGAGTCGCAGACCAAACACGGTAAAGGTGGGCGTCGCCCTCCCAACGCGTTCACCGATTGAAGCGTTGATCTTTTCGGTGCTCATCGATAACATCTCCTCCCAGTTAACGCCGTCGTGCCGGAAAGGACTCGACTGCAGAGACGACTGACGCAGGAGCCGCAGTCGGACGCAGGTGAAGAGTTACCGACGAACCGACGCTGGTCGTCATGGCAACATTACGACTGCTTACACGTATGAGGAATGCTTTTGTGTCGTTTTCAGAGGTGTCAGAAGCGCAGAGATATTTTTTAGGCGTCAGGATGATCACAATCACCGAAGGGTGAGTCGTTACGTCCACACATCGGAAGCAGAAATGTATTTTTGAGTGAGATAAGGATGGACTTAGTTAGTTGTGTGTTATTAGCATCA
This sequence comes from Brachyistius frenatus, assembly GCF_029030835.1. Taxonomy (NCBI): domain Eukaryota; kingdom Metazoa; phylum Chordata; class Actinopteri; family Embiotocidae; genus Brachyistius; species Brachyistius frenatus. The sequence continues at coordinate 867,323 of NW_027210652.1, forward strand.
ATACGAAGCAGTGGGACTCTGGTTTTGTCATTTGTGCCTCAGTCTCGTCGCAGAGCTGAAACATCTGAACCCAGACTTCCCCGACGTCAGCAGCGGAGTTTTGGTGCAGCAGGTCATACCTAACACGCCAGCAGAAAAGTATGCTCACACACACGTGCAAAAAAAAACAAGTGTACACACACACACACACACGTTTGCAAGCTATTCTTGTGAGGACGTTGCATTGACTTCCACTCATTGAGCAGCAGCCTAACCCAAACAGCAACTTTAAAAACAGCCAATTCATACTTCAACTAACCTCGAGGCCTGCTGCGAGCGGAGACTGTAGCGTCCCCAAAACAAAGCACCGCCTTTGCACAATCTGATTTTTGTTCTTTTCAAGCTATTAATGAATGGAATAAACTCTGCGTCAATCTAAAAACCCTCTTTTTCCCCGCAAAGATTTAAAAAATTTGACAACCTGTCTGTCTTCACAACTTTTGTATGTGCGTAATATTCTGATGTTTTCCCCCATTAAGTGTATCTCGTTGTGTCCGTATGTGTGGGCTATAATATCACCTTATTATGAAGTGATGACCTGTTATTTAATCCATACGAGGCCCTCCAGCGTACCTCATATCGAGCTCTCGACCACAGTTTCCTTCCTCTTCCGTTGTTTTTCAGCGGAGGGATTAAGGACGGCGATGTCATCGTGAAACTGAACGGAGAGCTGGTTCGAACCACCGACGACGTGCGCGAGGTGCTGCGGAGCGACCGGCCGCTCCTGCTGGAGATCCACAGAGGCGACGCCGACCTGCTGTTCAACATCCACCCGCGGCCGCTGCTCCGCTGAAGAGCAGGACGCTCAAGTTGTTTTGTGAACGGGAACAAATCCACAGACAGTGTGCTGCGAGGAATTATGAATACACTTTATGTGGAAACATGAAGTGAAGTTGGATGGTTTTAGTTCCGATTTTTGATTAAAACAAGAATTTGTCCGATGATGTAAATTTTATTTGAATTTGCCAACATTTAAAAAAATTTTTTTTTTTTAGCTTTGCTTTGGAGTTACAGTAGTTTATTACAAACACCCAAAATACTTCTGAGTACAATCTACTGCACTGATACTGAAAGAGTTTCAGAATAAAAGCCTCCAAAGAAAGGATCCGTACGGCCGTCTGTCTGTCTACATTCAGCAGCTGTTGTCCAGAAGGCAGGTTCCACTCCTCGGTTTATGTTTTCTCATTCCTCCACTTTCCTCCATGTCCTGAAAAAAAAGATGCCCCCCCTAACTTAAACAAACTTAAGCCAACACACACACACACACACACACACACACACACACACACACACACACACACACACACACACACACACACACACACACACACACACACACACACACACACACACACACACACAGCAAAGTCCTGTTACTGGAGGGAAGGGTCACTTTTCTCCTCTCCTGTTTTGGTAATGGAAATTCTCATGCAGAACATTATCTGAACCTTGAGGCGACGCACTCTGGCTTTAAGACAGGAATTCCTCGCACAGCTATTTTGGTTGTTGGTGTTTTAGATCATTTAAATGCAGCCTGAAGTACTGACGGTATATAACGTGGCCGCATTTGCTTCAAAGCAACATGAAATGCAATTAAAGTTGACTGCCTGCTCGCTGGTTTTGGTATTCAGGTGATCAAAAGTGAGATTTTAACTTTCAAGTTTTTGTTGTGCTTTTTAATCAGCCAAAATACACGAGATCATAATGCAAAACGAAGAAGCAAAAATGCAGGACGATGAAGTCCATTTAACTTATTTTCTGTTTAATAAAACAAACTCTCACCGATGATGTCTGTGGTGATGGAAGAGGGAAGGTCGTTGCTTTTTCTCTTCATAAAATGAAAACAGACCGCAGTGCTTCCACGTGAGAGTGAAATGATTCAGCAGGTTTTTAATGTGGCGGGTTTATTCCCTGATGTACAAACTAGTTAACAGGATTTGCAAATCAATTCAATTCCCTTTATTGGCATGACGTTTGGATTAAAAAGTAAATCATAGAATATAAATGATAAAGTAATAAAGAGATTAATAAAATCTTACAATTCTGAAAAATGTCTTACTTTGTTAGCAGCTGTGATTATTTGGGTGAATTTATGAAGAAGTCTTCTCTAATTTGTTTACATTTTGAGCAGAAAAATAATTTCAGTTTCAACATCACCTGTTTCACATTGCGTTTCTTCTGTGTAGCCGTTGTCTTTCACGGTAACTCGTTTCAACGACAAGTTTGTGATCACTGATTCTATATTTGATCAGGGTTTGTCTTTTTACAGGATGTTTTATTTGCTAATTGAAATTGCAGCATTTTCTTTTTTCGATGAATTGATTTGAAATTTCCGCTGTGAATGAATTAGTCGCAGTGGCTTGACATTATGTACTATGTGAGGATACTGATGTCTCCTCCTGCGATGAAACAAAAAAAAAAAAAAGAAGAAATGACCCCCCCACTTGAAGTGTGCCTGTGTTGTGCACAGCTCATAAAGCGCACCCAGACAGACAATCCTTCCTGCTCATCGGAGCAAAGTCTGCACCGTGTTACTGTTGGCTGCGACAAAGACAGAAGCAAAAACGGGGGAACAAAAAGAAAAGAGAAGCCACTGGAACCACAAAAAGAAAAAGGACTCCCATTGTGGACAAATTACATCTCTCCCACCTTTAACTGGCTCCTCTGAGCTGCACTGACTGTGTGTGTGTGTGTGTGTGTGTGTGTGTGTGTGTGTGTGTGTGTGTGTGTGTGTGTGTGTGTGTGTGTGTGTGTGTGTCACTGACCCACTTGTTTGAGTGTGTTTGGTGTTTTCTGCTGTTACGTACAGCAGAGCAGCAGAGCAGACCGAGGACGCAGCTGTTAGTCCTTATAGAGACATTAAAACAGTCTCTGAGCTCAGGCAAATATAAACATCTCTATCTATCTATTACAGAGGCCACCTGTTTCCATCATACAATTATACATATATCTATTTCCACATCAGCCCCTCGTGTTTACATTGTAGATGAGTTCAAGATGTATAACTTGCTTAATGTGTTGCCATCTTGAGGCCAAATGGAAAGAAGTTTTTTTTTTTTTTTTTTTTTTTAATAATCCCATTTTTAAAGTCTCAAACGGACCACTAGATGGCGTGTCGGGTACAAAGATTTGCTCCTGACGTGGCAATTGCTCAGATGCTCAAATTATAAGACTACACTGCACATGAAGAGCTACTGAAGCAGTCTATAAATAACCCTGCTTTTCTGACTGGGGACTTTTGAAGTTAAAGTAGGAGGCACAGTTTTAGCATTTCAAACTGCATGCAGGATTCTCGTATAGATCTGCATTGAGAAGTGCTTTACTTCTTTAAATGCCCAAATACACTACTGTAACGCCTGATCTGTCATTATAAACTGGCAGAACAGTTTATTAACTGTTAAATCTCCCGTGGGATCTACAAACCTGGGTTTTCCTCCATCCAGTCCAAGGATTGCTGTAATTTGTGGACCATGTGGTGTAATACTTTTACCATGAAAAGTCACATTTATTGCTGAAGTATCTGATACTGATGATATTTACCCAACTAAGGTTAAACAACTGTATACTTTTTAGATTAAAGGAGGCAGAATAAGCAGATTTAGGGTATTTAGGTATCAGTTTTTATAGTCTTGTGAGGACTTGTCACTGATTGTTAGATTTCGTATGACTTGTGATCAGCCATGAGATGGAAACCACTAAAACATTATGTATAATACAGCAGCCCAGCAATAAATCTTCCCTTCATCAGGTTTATAATGTTAAGTTATTGATTTATTTCAATGCTCATTGAGACTGTAATTTGTAGTGTTGTTAAACTGCACTGAGTTATACTGAGTGGTGTTCCTAATATTTTGCTTTAGGGCTGACTGCTCTATTGGTTTTCTTTATGGCTGCTTCTTCCTGTATTTGTTTTTCTTGACTCTCCTCTCTAGGAACTGTTTTTAATTCGGACAAACATATGTGATCGACTCTGTGTTACATCAGAAATGTAATGGCCCTATTTTCTCAGTCAGTTATTTTACTATAAATGATGAAATCGTACATAAACACACAAACCAAACAGTTATCTAAGAGATTTGCCATATTTGTCTTTTTGTCTGCTTTTTCCCCCCCACTGTTTCAGGTTTCAATTTGAATCTGATATCTGAGTTTGGGAGTAATAAACTCTGAAAAAATAATAGCTAGGGATCTTTTTTCTTGTTTTAAACTTTGACTTTTGCACATTTAGCTCATTTTATAAAATAAACACTAAATGTTTCCGGGGATTTTAGTACACAAATACTGACAGTTTTTTATTTTTCATTTGGCCTTCAAGCCTTCCTGTTTGTCATATTCACTCCTCTTCCTCTCTTTTGATTAGCTCCTCTCCAGTGGTTCATTCAATGCTACCCACGCTTTTAGTCCTCGTCACTCACTATCTGAAAGAGTTCAAGGTGTGACCTTCGACGTCCAGGAGAGGCAGCCGTGGAGAATAATGGACCCTCAGCTGCCGTGTCACGTGTTCTCGGAGGGAAAAAGAAACGGTGATGACGTCCCTGAATGTTTTGTCAAGAAAGAGAGAAAGACGAGCAGACATTTATAGTAGGGAGAATCATAATGTCAAAACTGTGCGTCATCCGTGACCTGAGAGGCCGATGACATTTTGAATGCGCTTCATGGATGCTCATCAGCATCATCTCTCTGACGCTTGAAAACAAACACAGTACGCATGCTTTTCATGTGTTAATCAAGTGAACCGGCCCTGGAAGCATCCGCTATATGAGAGGGATACAAATACTGAATCGGTAATCTCTCATAATGAAAGAAAAGCCTCCTGATTTTGGATTCGTGGGTCCTCGTACAGTCAGAGGATGGTGAGTTAACAGATACAGATTGGGGCATTTGGTATGGCAGCTGAGCGATAGACAGCTTGGACTCAATTAAAAAAAACACCAAAAAAAAACTTTAAACCGCGGCGTTTGAGTTGGACAGGCCCCGACGACTTCCATCTGTCTGGAAGCCTCCTCTCACGGTTTGACTCGCTGCTCTGCTGATCAGAGCTACTGTGGGCAACTGACTGTCAGAGGACAGCAAGAGAAAGCTAGCAAAGTTTTTGGAGAGAAAATCAGGAAGTCTTTCAACACACCTCCCACGTCGACACACACAACCTCAACACATACAGCTACGGGCCACATCTTTCACACAATGAAACTCCACAACCGGGCAATTAGTCCTGGAAAAAGCTAAGTACATCCATGTGTTGCTGTGTTGAAGTCTACACTCCTTCCCCAAGTGTAATAAATTGTTTTACGCTGCATTCAAGTGCAAAACTGTACATGCAAGAAAACTCTAATTATGTGCTTTTGACAGCCACTTCAGAAAAATATATTTTCAACCAACGGCCGCATCATTTTTGGAGATTTAATGAGGGCTTGAATTCCCAGTGTTTTTCTCTGGACGTTATTCTGCCTGTCCACAGGACACTCTACACTTCAATACATCGGCTCAACTCTTTAAAATTGCGGTAACAATTTTCATGCATCTTTTTAAATTGTTAAATAAATCCCATGAGACTTTTTGAGTTGGATTTACCCCAATTAGTTTAGTCATCTTGGGTTTTTCTTTTTACCATAAAAAGCTTAATTAGGTTGAACCAACTTAATTCAAACCTTTTTGTGATATAAGTTGTCATATTATTTAATTAAAGTTACTCTAACTTTTTATTTTACTTCCATCCAACTCATAAATGAGTCGTAGCAATCATACTTTCATGATCAAACTGTTTATTATAATTTTTTTTGCCTGAATGACATTTGGTTTGATTGAAAGCAGCTGATTTAAGCGATTGTCTGGTGTGACTTCAAGGCGTCAATACTCCCACCTCAGCACTGAGGGGTTTTCTTCTTATTCTGCCAGCATTGTGTTGTAAAGTTAGTCAGTGAGCTCTGAGCATGATGTTCAGTATTCACTGTCTTTGATCTCTACCAGCTGGTCAAGGAAACATCGGGATGCTAAAAACGAAGTTTACGAGTTCGTCTATGTGGACCATTTCGTGCTGAGAAAGTAGTTTAAAGTCCTCTTTTGTGTGTTTCTTCTTCGTCTTGTAGAGCTTTTCCACTGAAAACAGCCTCCTGACAGCTCTGAGATTTACTCTCTGAAAGCGGCGAGAATAAAACAAAATCGTAACGCTGCGGCCAGGACGGCTAATCGTTTAGCGGGAGCTTACTGAGAGGCGAGCTGCAGATTCAGGTGGTAATTCTCTGAAGGTTTCCTTTTAGTTTTTCTGTTTGTGTACACATTAACACGTTTCATAGTGAGGTTAGTGTTGAGATTCTTTAAAAACGTTCAGAGTCAGAATCAGCTCTATTGGCCAGGTACAGTATGTTTACACATATAAGGAATTTGACTGCAGGTTGTAGCTTCTCTTTCAGCACACAGAAACAGACAGAAATAAATAGACATATATACAGCTAAGAAACAAATATACACCTAAACAACTAGACCAGACTAACTGCCTGCTGGCTGTAGCGCAAAGCACGGCATCAGTTATTTTTCAACTAACTCTTGGCAGGAACACGAACACGCATATTTCTTTCCCGAACTGTTGAACTATTCCTGTGAGATGTAAAATTATTTCAGTCAAGCAAAACTGTTGAGCAAAACTTTCAAAACAGACACAGAAGCCGGCGCTTTGCTGCGGTTTTTTACAGACATTCCTCAGAACTGGATGGCCTCGCGTACCCCCGACCTCGGAAATGAAAGACATGCACACGCTCAGAGGGTTTCCATCGCTTCAACCCTGATTTACATTAATCTTCCGGGCACTTACTCTAACCCCAATCAAAACTATATTTACCTAAAGCTAATCCAACCTAACCAAAATCGTTATCTGAAAATGGAAGAATTTCCTTTTCTTTTTGCTTTTTTTTCCCCCCCAAAAATACAGGCCAGTCTTCATATTGTGGTATTGTGGCTACATCATTTTAGGTCCCCACAACATATGTAAAACAAGAACACACACACGCATAAATAGTCGCACAGTCACACAGTAAAGTGAGCCCAGAAATTCTTTTGTCAGGGCTCCAGTGATAGCTAAATCCTGTGAGCCTCTTCCTGTCTCTCAACTCACTTTTCTTCTTTTTTTTTTTCTGGCATTCTGCTGACTCATGTGTTCAACGCTCACTTTCCCTGTCTCTCTCGTTCTTTATAAATCTAGTCTACAGCCTCTCCCCCTCATCCCTCCCCCCCCCCACACTCCTCTCATCTCCTCCTCTTTCTTACGCAAGCATTTCTTCTGGATTTTGAATAATTCAGCTGCATTTCTTCATCTCATGACCTCTGCGTGGGCGTGAGCGTGCGCTCTCACGTAGACAATATTAGAGTAAGTGAGTGAGTTGGTTAATTTCCTGTGTGTGTTTATGTGTGGAACCAGTCTTGGTGTTGGAAGAAACGGGGGTAATTGCCTCCTGCTGTCACTCTTTCGTTTGGTTTAATCTCCTAATGAGAACAGATCCTGCTGTGCCCGAGCGAGAGGACTCCGTATTTTGTGGGTAAATCTGTCACGCACACACCGAGACCAGCATTTCACTGTCGCTGGAGAAAATAAAAAAGGCTCCTCTCGTCTTGAATATTTTTTGCTTTTGGCTTGTCGGTTATATTTCAGATCGGTCACCCTGATAAACTTTGCTCTAGTTTTTCTTTTGGAAAGCAATCAGGTGGTGGTGACGTGCAGTGGTCACGCATGTTGTTTCCAAGATGCAAAGCAATGATGCCGTTAATGGATGCAGCATGTCGGGAGTGTCCTTTTGATATTTCCAAAAATCTGACATCTGGAGCACCCATCAGCCAAAGAAAACAGGAACTGTCATCTTGGATGAGTGTTAAGGAAATTAAACATATGTTCTCCAATGTCTGCCAATCAAACACAATTTTCACCTTTAAAAAAAGCTAAAACGAATCGAACTACGAGCCCAGTGGACAATAAACTGAAAGAAAATGGTTGATAGAAAAACAACAGCGTTTTTGAGTCGATGGCAAGACGTATTTTTCGTGCTAGTGATGGCAGCTGAACAAGGGATGCTGATTGGACGGTTGGACCATCGATCACTCCGTTTCTTTTCCTTTCAGGATACTTGGTAAATGGCGAGATATTTCTACCGATGTTGTCCAGATAGCAGCGATGGAGTCACACAAGATCTGCTCAATTCAAAACACTTTGTTCTTAAAGGCACAATTTTAGGGAAGCAAACCTGTAAAAAAATAAAAAAGAACACACAAACAAATTATTCACACATAAAAATGATCTCAAAACAAAAATACTACTATTTCAAAAAGAGACAACACAAATCCAAAGCTCGCCAACGTAACCCAAAGCTCCAAAGGCACTGCATGTCAAATCGAAGTTCATCAGTCTGGGATAAAACGCAACCATTTGTTTTGCACACAGACAAACTAAAACCTATTTCTCACGGCGTTTTCTAAAAATAGTTCAATAAGATATGTGGGGATCAAAATTATAAATAATTATATGCTAATCGCAGCTAGCGTGTTTAGTACTTCCTGTCCTTTAGGTCTGGGTAGGCCGGCCTAAATCTGAGCTCTGTGGATCTTTATGTTTTGTCATTTTATGGAGCGAATTATTATGTTTCCTTCAGAGCTGGTTTCTCTCCTTCACCTTCGAGAACACTGTTCGGTGTTATCAAGCCAGAAAAAGAGCGCCGACTTCATCAGCAGCACACACACTGTGCACACACTCGTTCTCCAGTCAAGCTCCCCGTACTGTGTGTGTGTGTGTGTGTGTGTGTGTGTGTGTGTGTGTGTGTGTGTGTGTGTATCTGGACATGTGAGTGTCTATGTGAGTTAACGTTTTCTCGGCGCAGCATTTGCTCTGTAGCTCAAAGGCCTGAGACCTATTTGTAGACTCGACACACACACACACACACACACACACACACACACACACACACACACACACACACACACACACACACACACACACACACACACACACACACACACACACACACACACTCAGCCATGACATTTTGGTTCCACTCTTCCTCACATCACGTCTCTTGTTGCTCCTCTCCTGACACATCGCCGTGCAGCTGTACTACAATGCGGGCGACATGCTACTAACACCTCGAACCAAACGCCTCGCTCCCGGGTCTTTGTCGTGCAGCGTTGAATTTTAACTGAGCGGACAGATCAGGGTCAGAGCTGCCAAAAGAAAGGGGGCGATTCTCTTCCCTCCGTCACTGCTTGTTGCCCGTAGAAGCAGTAAATAAAACTGCACACCCGGGGAGCCGGTTTGCTGGAACCAGCGTGTGATCCAATGTTGTGTCCTGTTTAAAATAGACCAAATTCACCTGCGGTGGGGGGGGGGGGGGAAACAACGGGGGGGGAGGGGGGGCGAGCATCCAGAGGACCGAGGAGGATGACATGCGTGCGGTGAGGATGCAGGCAGAAAGGGAGGTGGGGGAGGGGAGGAGAGAGGGGGGGGGCACACAGATGGATGCATAGCCTGGTGGACGGAGAATAAAATCATTACCTCACTTAAAGAGACAGGAATGAAGGCGAACTTGAGGGGGTGCGAGAGCTCCGTGTTGTGTTGCGGACCGTGGGAACTGGGATGTTACGTAATGGCAGACATACTCACTGCGTACATACATAGTCATACAGCCGGGGGCCGCTCGCTCCGGGGTGACTCGGCTCGACCCCCCTCGCCTGCTAACGGGACTTCCCTAAGTGCTCCTGCCATCAGCGCTCTGGTTTCTTGCATAAAAGGCTCTCCGGCACCGAAATCATGTGATCATCAGAGGCTTCCTTCTGGCTGAGGGCTGATTTCTCATTCCCTCTCTTCCTTTTTTTCGTTGTTGTTTCTCTTCTCTCTCTCTTCTCTCTTTCTTAGCAACAGAAGGGGCTTTTCCTTTTATAGCGATAGAGCAAATAAGTTGACATGCTCAGGAACAGCAGGATGGGAGGTTATTACATTTGTTACTGCATATACTGGAGATGCAATACTCGAATGATTGAATATAAAGAGAGCCTTTAGGGACAGCTGGAGTAAACAACATCTGGGGAACATGGGCAGAAAAAGCAACACAGATCATTGCAGACAACATATGCGTGTGTTTACGTACTGAGGAAAAAGCTGCCCACGCATTCTCACACACCAACACGCTCACGCTCGGAGGCTCGCAGAGGTGAAATCGATGGGAGATTTAAAAGGGCAGAGATAAAAACAACATAATCGAAGGGATGAAGTGAAATCACGTGTATTCACTTTCCACTGAAAAGAGTAGAAGTTACAAAGGAGCATTTTTTTTTTTTTTATCGAGATACTTCACCGTTAATGTTCGCTCGGCGACACAGAAGGGCGGGTTTTTGCTATCACAATGTGTAATACACTCATCGGTCCACTAGAGGGTGTCGGCGTCACTTTGGGCCTCACCTGGCCATGAAAAGGAAGGTGCCTCGTTCAGCCACGAAAACCCACGTAGTTAGGTTCAAGAAAGAAAACCTACTTGGTTCTGGGTTAAAATACGTGATTATAAGTAACATTACATGCGTCAAATTAAATACATTATGTTCTGTAAGCAATTATAATTAATTATGTTAATATTACAATGAAAAAAAATTGTCCTCTTAACGCGTTTTCCATTGAATTATGATAAAACAGATAAAAACATCATAATTTGTATTGACTTTATTATTCTTTTAATTTGTATGAGTTTTTAGGTGTTTTAAATCTTCCAAAGAGAACTCACACCGATGCACAAAAAACGACTTCAGGGTCGTTTCCACTAACTGGTGGAAGTGATTGTGTTTCTTTACAGAAATTATTTAGAGCGTGAAATATATATATTATATTTATAGATATGTAGCTGTTCTCTCTCTTCGACCTGCTTTGTACAGCACGTTGCGCCACTGTGTGATGTTTTAAGCAAAGTGTATTGAAATGAACGCACTGTTGCAAACACAGGAATGAGGGGAGATCAACACAAATCAGTGCTTAGTAAGATGAAGTTCAAAGAGTGATGAAGCGACCAGAGATTTGGTGTTGCTATGGAGATGAGTGATTCTCTCTCTCTCTCTCTCTGTGTGTGTGTGTGTGTGTGTGTGTGTGTGTGTGTGTGTGTGTGTGTGTGTGTGTGTGTGTGTGTGTGTGTGTGTGTGTGTGTGTGTGTCTGCTTCACCTGCTGGTATTTGGGAGGTGAACTGAAACTCTCACTGTGGTCTCAACTTGGAAGATGTTTTAATAAATGTTGTTTGTTAAAGAAAAGGATAAAAAGAGTAACTCTCTCACGCACAAAATACACACATCACAAATTAATGAAACATGTTTGAGCAGCTCTACACACGCGTGCGCACTGTTCCCTGTCATTAACACCGGCATCTGTGCAACAAAAACAAAACATTTGATCTTTTAGGGTCAAAACGGCAACTTATGTGCGCACACCACGACACCCCCATCTTTCATATTAACTCCTGCTTGCATGAATATTGTTCAAGCGTCACATGAGCCAGCTACCAACTGCACGTGCATAGCGCACGGCATTGCCAGCGAGAGAGGAGACGCTGGATAGTGCGCATGATCGAGAGTAAACACAGAGAGACCACTTGATAAGCACAAGTCATCCTTTGCACAGCTTTCCAGTTTGGGCTAAACAACTGCCATCACGGGAGAAATGAGAGAACACTCAGCAGTGGGTCAGTTTGTGGATATCTCACCGTCTGACTTGCACTTACAGGAGGGTTTGTCAGGAGGGCATTTCAGCACTGGACAGCTCTCTCCGCGCGTCCGGCTGCTCACAAGTGCGCGTCTGGTTAAGTGCCGATGACCGTCCACCACAGCTGGTATGGTGCACGAGTTGAGAGCATGGCGGACTCTCCACGGCTTCCTCCCCACAAGCGCTGCTGATGCCGAGCCTCGAGAGATGAACATACCGGAGTTCCTACTGGAAATGTCCATCGTGATCATAGCTGTCGTCTCGGTCTTGACCAACTTGTCGGTGCTGCTATGTTTCACCCAGAGCGCCGACTTAAGATCCCACGTGCCAGGAATCTTCGTCCTGAATCTATCCTTCTCCAACATCCTCCTCACTGTCATCAACATGCCCGCCACTTTTCTCGGGGTGGCCCAAAGAGCAAAGCCCTTCGGGGACTTGTTCTGCCACGCCGTCAGCTTCACTGAGACTTTCATCACCTCTAACGCGATGCTGAGCATGGCCGCGCTGAGCATGGACAGGTGGATAGCGGTGGTGTTTCCTCTCAGTTACTCCAGCAAGATGCGCTACCGGGACGCTTTTCTGATCGTGGCCTACTCCTGGCTGCACGCACTAACCTTCTCTCTGACCCAGCTCATGATGGAGTGGGGGGGATACAGCCACACGTATGCCTCGTGCACGGTCCACATGGACGCGGAGGACGGGACGCAGCTGGCCGCCTATGCGACCTTCACGGCGCTGTTCCACTGCAGCAGCTTCGCGCTCTGCCTCTTCGTCATGTGCTTCGCCTACCTGAAAGTTTTGAGAGTGGCCAGGTCGCACTGCAAGAGGATCGATGTCATTACTGTGCAGACTCTGCTGCTGCTGGTTGATATTCACCCCAGGTATCAAGAGATGCAACTCTGAAGTCTGTTAAACCCAGAGATGTTTCTGGAGAAAATTCTTAGCTCACTCTAAAATACTGCACCAGGGCTGTTTTGTTACATTAATTATTTAAACTGTTAATACACAGCAATTTATAATTCATGTCAGACATAAATGAATCTCTCTGTTCCTCTGTCAGTGTGAAGGAGCGGTGCCTCGCTCAGCAGAAGAAGAGAAGGCAGCGAGCCAGTAAAAAGATTTGCATCTTCATCGGTTCCTTCATCCTGTGCTTTTCACCCTACGTCACAACGAGGTAAACCCCAGCTCACTGTCTCTTTGGGTTTATTTTTACCATCCCTTTGTTTTTGCTGTCCTACTCCAGTGTTTTACTGTGGTATGACATCAGGTCTACAGAGACACAAAATCAAAAACACCTCAGTACTCCACCGAATTACCACACTGACGTGCAATGTTCAGCGTCCTTAGATTTGTTGTTGTAGATTATCTGTGGAGATTTCTTTTCAAGCTTGTTGTGGTATTTTTACACTGTTCGTAATAAGTTGTTATGCAAGACAATCTACAGTAAAGTTGAGTCATCGCTTGTCGCTCGCTGCATCAACGTGACAAGCTGAAATAGGGTAACACTGGATACAGTGGATATTGCAAAGGCAACCCGGCATCACGGCAAAGTGTGAAATAGACACGCCCGTCCACCACAGCAGAGCTTGAGATAGCTACGCTTGGCGATGTCAAGGCGTGACAGTTACACGTTTTACTGTAGTGGGCGTGTGTCTACTACCCGCTGTGGCCTGTAGCGATTTCTAGGAAAATGAAATAGACTTCATGGTTTAAACCACATGATCCTTCATCACATGACACTTACGAGCATGTAAGTTTCACGCCTACAAAATGAGTCGTAGACACGTCGGTGCACGACAGCAAAATGTGTAACTCTCACGCCTAGACAGCCCAAAGCGTAGCTATCTCACGTTTTTCTGTAGTGGACACGCGTGTCTATTTCACGCTTTGCAATGGACTGCATTAGACTGGACGAGCATTATGGTGTCTACATAAGAGCCAACAGGGGCAAAGTTACATGCTAAAATTTGTAGGATTCCTTTAAACGATTTTTCAGTGCAACAAGAAAAAAATGGCAGCTGTATGGAAGTTCATTCGTGCCATTTAAAGTTTCTTCCAACATTTGAAGTCAGTTTTAGGGGTTGAACAGACTTTATGACATCATTTATGCTCCGAATCTCAACTTCCCCAAACACCTCTAACAGTGAAACCAGAGGAAGAAACCAGAGGAAGAAACCAGAGGAAGGGCACAGCCAAGCGATCCCTCTTGTGTATTTCATAACTTCACATATAAGGATAGCACATTGGGGCCGGGAGAATTTACTCTCTCTGCTTGTCTTCCTGCTGCAGGTTGGTGGAGTTGTTTCCATCTGTGCACATCCCCCGGTACTGGGGCATCGCCACCAAGTGTCTGTTCTATGCCAAGGCGTCCAGCGACCCGTTCGTCTACTGTCTTCTGCGGCAGCAGTACCGGAAGGTCCTGGTCAGCGTCATCAGCCGAGTTTTGAGAAAAGATCAGTACTTCCTGTCCGTCCACAGCATGAGCAGCACGTTGGACGCCGCGGATGACAGCTGTGTCGCCAGGGTTACTTGAGCGAGATGTGCCAGTTTTTAAACGATTACACCCTCCAATCCCTTCTGCGGGAAGGTCAAAAGTCTTTAAAGTGCAAAGGGTCGGCAGATGGAAAGAAGTCAACGCCTGGCTCGAGGACACTTTAACAGAGGGCTGCACCGCAGGACCGGGACCCGGCGGAAGAGCCGTGAGGGACACACGATAATGTATACTCGATGATACCGCACTCACCTCCGATGTCTGCCGACGGCCTTCTCCGGACTCGACAGAGTGCCGTTGCCACGGGGCGTGTCAGTTCACCTGTCCAGGCGTTGCCAAGGATGCACCACGTGAAAAAAGCCACAACACCACGTTTGTCACTGTCGTCAGTGTAAATGTATCTCTGAAGTATTTTACTGTTGAATTTGTCCGGAAGTGGTCTTCAAGTTTTAGTGAAAAACTGGAAAAAACAAATGTTCATTCTTCTGACTGTTCTGAAGCTAATTTGGGTTTATGTTAACGGTTACCAGAAGAATGTAAAAAAATAAAAGAAATGTATGAGGGTGTGTGAAGATGTTATATCACAGCAAAAACACATTTTAAATAAACTTCACTGCCACAGACTGAGTTTGCTATATGAGTACATGCTGTTAATATTGCTGTCGTATTTACTGCGTCCACGCGAAGAGTCAAGTGAAATTTATTTATATAGCACAACAAAGGTTGACGTAAGAGCTGCACATTAACAAACGAGTCAAACAGTCGAACAGACTTGATCAATAAAAACAAGCAAGATTAAGGTAACACGAGTGGGAGATAAAAACTGAAGTCGTAGTTAAAGTGGAAAAGCCACTGAAAATAATGATGTTCTTATACTGCTATTATATATGTATGTATAGTTTGTCTTCATAACTTAGATAACAGCCTCCGTCTGAGGATAAATGTTGATCTTCCCAAGGGCCTCATCTTTGCCCTTCCTGCATTACATCACCGCCCCATTACCTCCGTGGCTTCTAGACGCCATCTGTGTTTTGTTTTTTTTACAAGTTGGACGCAGAGTAAACGACTTCCCAGGAATCCTGTCAGTTCAGTTCTAGTCAGCACACTGAGCTCACTTTAGCAGGTTTGCCACATAACAGGTTATTTCATGGCACTTAACACATTAAAGTCCTTACAGCAGAACTTTACAGCTTTATACAGAGAAACCCAACAATTCAACAATTCCCACATAAGCTAGGAGAATAAAAACCTCCTCTTTAAGGGAGGAAAACCTCCAACAGAGGGAAGGACACTGTCAATTCAGCCGGCATTTTACAGACTTTCAGAAGCTCTCCTTGAATGTTAAATAAGATTCCTCAAGTTAAGAACAGAGAAAGGCTGCCAAGTGAAATCATGTTTCTTTAAAAAAAAAAATTTTTTTTTTAAAGTAGTCACTATAAATCCCCCTGTCCTGATAATAGCTTCTTATTTTAAGAATACAAAAGTGAGAAGATCAAAACTGACACTAATGGTGCAAAAAAAAAATCTATTCTTGCATTTAATTGGTGAGCAGCCCTATTGTGTTAAAGAATAAAGTTCTCTCACTCCCACGAGCCACGTTTCTTCTTCATACCCCCCTCTCCCACCCTCACACACACACGCACACGCACACACACACGCACACACACACACACACACACACACACACACACACACACACACACACACACACACACACACACACACACACACACACACACAACTCCGTGCAGTGAAATATGATCGGTGCAGCAGAGAGACATACTCCTCCTGGCTTTTTTTTTTTTTTCGGGTCAGGGATGCTCCGTGCAGACAAAGGAAGGAGGTCTCCCTGCCGTGGGTGGTAATTATCATTCAGCCCCAAAGAAACGGCAAAGTAGCAGCTTCAAACACAGACGCTGCCACATCACACAGCGCAGTTAGTTTGTCAAGCAGCTTGCAATCACTACACAACATGCTTTGGGGACTTTTGCTGCTGTTTCTCTCCTTGTCGAGAAGTTGTCGCGGCGCTCCGCAGCAGACTTGTCATCCGGGGGACGAGTTTTTAGGTAAGGACACTCAGCTCGTGTGAATGTACCCAAAAACTAACCATGCATGGCTGACTCGTTGTGGAGATGGAACAAAGAACGGAAAATAGACCTATTTCGGTGGCCAGTATGGATGATTTACGGGGGATACTTCTAATCTTTAAAAACAACAAAGTTAAATCCAGGGCCAAAGAAACCGGATTATAATTGAAATCCGTGTAACTGAAAACAGCTAAATAAACCGGGTGTTTATTTCATTTAAATCCATATATTCCCCAGTATTTCGATTTTACAGAGACTTGTATGATTTCGTCATGATGCAAATTTAACACTGTCATCCTGGTCACAAACAGTGATTACTGTAAACACACTAAAAACCCTGCTTTTGAAGATGTCGCCCCCTAGCGTTTAATCTGTGTCCCACACGTTTTCAGGAGTTCTCTAAAAGTTTTTTTTGTTTGTCTTATTTATCTCACAGGAAGATGCAGCAACAACGTACAAGATGAAAAACGTATGTGGCTGATTCAGTTTCACTCTGTGCAACATGAAGTGCATGCAATGGATGATAAGAAAAGATAAGATAAGATAAGATAAGATAAGATAAGATAAGATAAGATAAGATAAGATAAGATAAGATAAGATAAGATAAGATATAATAAAATTAGATGAGATGAGATAAAATAAGATATGACTTTATTAATCCTGAAGTGAGGAACTTTTGTTGTCACAATAGTTTAAGAATACAGGGAGGACAAATACGTACACAAAAAGAAAAAAATACAAATACAATAAAATTAGAATATATATATATATATATATATATATATATATATAAGTATATATACACACACACACACACACACACACACACATATAGTACAATATAAACATACAAAAAAATAAAGTGTAAAATGTGAGGTATAGTATAGTATAGTAGCCTGTAGTATAGTACAGTATAGTATATTATATTACATTATAGTTCTATTGTATAGATCATATTAAAGGTTTTAGCTGTTTCTTTCTTTTCAAACAATCTCTCATTGCTTTCCCTTAAAGCATTAAATAATGTGAGTAGCAGGTCACATATGAGCGAGATATCAGCGGCAACACCATGTGGGAGCTCTGCAGTATGTAAGAAAAAACAAACAAAGCCCAAGTTAATAGATTTTGTATTATCAGATCCATGTGTGGCAGAGAGATAAGACATTTTTCTCTTCACTACTCTTGAAGATGTGACACAGACAGAAGATCTGTGAGCAGGATATAAATGAGCAGCAATAAAATGTTCGGAATACCGACCTGGAATTTTAAAAAGATTTATTTTGTGAATCTTCTTTTAAACTTATCAGCTTTCTTGATTTCTTCTCTTTTTTTTTGGTCTTCTCTTGACAGCAACGTGCACCGAGCTGAACCTGGGCTACTGTAATGATATGGAATACTCCAGGTGGGTCGGAGAGGTTGGTACTGACAGGAGCCAGAAAATCAGTGGCATCTAAAAACCTTTAACTTCACATGTCCTGTCCTTTTAAGGCGTTTTTTTTTATTTATTATTATTCTTTTACACCTAAATTATTTTAGAAGTTCTTGTTTGAATGCCTTTATTTAAACATCACATATATTCAGGACCATATTCCCCAACATCCTTGGCCACCGGAGTCGTGTGGACGCCGAGTCGGGGGCGGAGTACCTCCTCCTGAGCGTCATCCACGGGCTGCTCAACGGGGAGTGCTCCCCTGAGATTCGCCTCGTAGGCTGCTCCGTGCTCGCCTCGCCCTGCCGGGATAACAAGATGGTCAAACCGTGCCGCAGCACATGCGAGGAGCTGAGGAAGGACTGCTCCCACGCCTTCGAGGCCATCGAGATGGCCTGGCCCTACTTCCTGGACTGTGACCGCTTCTTTGCCAGCGACCAGGAGGGCTGCTACGACCCGCTGGCAGGGCTGAAAGGTAACAGTCACCCTGTTTGGATGCTCTGTAAAAAACACAACAACACCCTTTTCCTCCTTTTCCCCTAAATCCGGGTGTCCCTCCTTCAGCCAGACAGGAGCAGGCCCTGTCCAGCCTCTCTCCAGAGGAGCCGAGCACCATCATCCAGTTCACCTACACCTCCAACGCCCAGATGTACAGCTTACTGAAGAGAACGGCGGCCAAGTGCTCCCACATCTCCCACATCTACAGCATCGGACGCAGCACCGAGGGCCGGGACCTGCTGGTGATCGAGTTCACCAACAACCCCGGGCAGCATGACCTATGTGAGTCAGGATGAGTAAAATAATAATAATCATCAAAATAAAGTTTATAATGTGGCATCTTTTGGCCACTTGTCGACAATCGAAACAACCATGAACAGACTGTTTGTTTATTTACACATCTAGTGAACGCTCCATGACGTTGACTCCATGATCAGCTCTTTATGCTGAAAACGACTTCCTGCTGGAAACAACATTAATGAGAGTGACACCCGGTATCAGTCGAGAGCCTTTCTGCGTACAGTTTGCATGTTCTCCCTGTGCCTGAGTGGGTTTTCCTCCGACTGCCCAGAGACACGAGTGGTGATTTGTAAATTGCTGGTTGGTGTGAATGAGAGTGCGAACGCTCGTCTGTTTCCGTCTGTCAGCTGGACGAGGCTCCGGGGATCGCTGTAGGATCCTTGTTCAGGATACAGCAGGTATAGATGATGGATGGATGCCTTCTCGGAGACTCAGACCATGATTTACTGGGTGGACTTCCTGGTCTCGATCCATCAATCTACCTCCAACCGACATCCTTCGGCACTTTTGTAAAACAATCTTCATCACGTGACCTCCACCTGCTTTAAGGTGGTACTGAGCTGGAGAATGAACCAAAGCCGGGACGTGAAACCAAAGCAATGAGCTGTAACGTCCAGAGAGCTGAGTGCATAACGAATCGCCAAATGAGAGCTAATGTTGCTCTTTTTCCGCTGAATGTGCAAATAGGCAGCTGTTTCTAAAGGGAATATATTGGAATATTGTGTTGACAGCTCGTTCCGCAATCACGAAGCGGCCCAAAAACTTCGTAAATGCAGCTCGAGTCACGTTTTTGCTTTTGTCTCGTGAACCGTAGTGGAGCCGGAGATCAAGCTGGTGGGCAACATGCACGGCAACGAGGTGCTGGGCCGCCAGCTGCTGCTCTACCTGGCCCAGTACCTGTGTTCAGAGTACGTCCTGGGGAACCAGAGGATTCAGACCATCATCAACACCACTCGCATCCACCTTCTGGCCTCCATGAACCCCGACGGCTACGAGCTGGCCGCCTCAGAGGTAGAGGATAACGGTGACCCGGAGCACACCAACCAGGAAGTAAATATTGTTAACAGAAAAAAAAAAAAAAAGACAAACCGCCATTATCCGTTCTCAACCTGCTGTCTGTTCAGTCTGCTCGGCTTCAGGTGTGGAGGTGGAAGAATTGGGTACTCTGCTAACGACTGTAAATGCAATATGGCTTTAAATGAGACACCACTTTGGGACAATGTTGTAGTTGAGAGTTTTGTAAATGCTGAAGCTATTTGAAAAGTGCTCAAGGTTTCCACCTCCTGCCTGTCGGTCTAAATGGACGTCACTAGTCCAGGACAGGTCCTCTCACTCCCAGAAAAAGATATCCACCAATCAACGATCACTGGTAATTAAATTAAACTAATAGAATCAAGGTAAAAATGTCTAATTCTGACAAACTCCTGAAAATTCAGTTTGCAAACCAAAGCTGGAAGTGGAAGAACTGCATGTTCCCTGCATGAAGGATTTTTTTTTACCTGCAACTGTAGAAGTCTCTCAGCTCTGTTTGTCCTTCTGTATATTTTACTGTTGGAATTTTACCCAAACAGAAACTCTGACAAACCTGAGAACGTGAGACTTCTGCACTTGCACCTTTTAATCATCACTAACTTCACCAATATTGGTCGAGCCTTTCGTTAAAAAGCCGTTGTGCTCACTAATGCTGCAACATTTGCCATTGTGCCTCTAACCAACTCTGCATGGATGTTATACTGCCAAATGATCACGTGCACGCTCAAATGTGTCAGTCGAATGTTGCAGGACTGATAGAAGTTTGGGAAAGCTTACGTTAAATCACGAAGTCCACAATAAGGACCGTTATTTACCGTATATGTAATGTGCAGTCTCGAATCTACTGCGCCTGAAATACTCGCAGTACATACGAACTGTGGCTGAAACGTTCATGAAAATGTCCTTAATAATGTCCAATCTATAAATCAGATCAGATTTATTATGTTGGCCAAACCTGTTTGAATGCATTCATATCTTGCATGTTTCTATAGAGAAAATTAAAACTCAAACTGTTTCCATATTTGTACTGTATATGACCTCATATACATGAATGTTTATAACAGTTTGTATTATCCCAGAAAATCCCTTTTTGATTATTTGGATGAAAACAATTATTGTTTGATTGCATTTTCTGCTCAAGTCTGATATTCAGAAATCCTGGTTTCAGCTTCCATTTGTGACTTTTTCTCATGGCGGATATATGGTCTTGTCAACATGTTAACAATAGAATTAACAGTAGCGGTCTAACCTGTTCCTTTTATAAATTCCTGACTAATATTCATGTCATTTTGTCCAATATTTTCTCCACATAAATCACTGCTCCTACTAATGCCTACACATCATCATCATCATCATCATCATCATCATGAATCTGAACATCTTCACACCTTTTGATGCTCCCAGTTGTTTGAATCGGAACATTTCAGGGTCACTTGTTGAACGGTTGGACCAACGGTCGCACCAACGCCCAGAATATTGACCTGAACCGCAACTTTCCGGACCTCACCTCCGTCTTCTACCGGAACCGGCGCAGCAGACACTACCGCATCGACCACATCCCGATCCCCGACGCCTACTGGTTCGGAAAGGTAGAAACATCTTCGTTATTTATGGAGAATTTCCCCGCAGTGGATATTTCAGCCTTGGATCCCTAAACCAGCCAATCCTCCCTTTTGGCCTCTAGGTGGCACCAGAGACCTACGCGGTGATGAAGTGGATCAGGTCGCTGCCTTTCGTTCAGTCCGCCAGCCTCCACGGAGGGGAGCTGGTGGTCTCCTATCCCTTCGACTTCTCCAGACACCTTCACGAGGAGAGGATGTTCTCACCTACTCCGGATGAACAGGTAGGGAGGGAGGATTTAGGCATTCAACAAATTAACTGCTGCTAATAAGGAGTCTTTGAATATCCACCCGTGATCTTCCACTGCTCAGGTGTTGAAGCAGCTGGCTCGAACCTACGCTGACGCCCACGCCACCATGTCGAACAACGACACGGAGCGCTGCGGGGCCTCCTTCTACCGAACAAGGGGCATCATCAACGGGGCACTGTGGTACAGTTTTGCTGGTGGTGAGATACTTTTAAAAACACACACACACACACACACAAAATGTATACACTATTTTTTTCTGCTTCTCCAAAATACCTGCACATCTCCTGCAGGTATGTCCGACTTCAACTACTTGCACACTAACTGTCTGGAGATCACCGTGGAGCTCGGCTGCGACAAATTCCCCTCAGAGGCCGAGCTTTACCCGGAGTGGAAGAGGAATAAGGAAGCTCTGCTCGGTTTTCTCGAGTCTGTATGTGTCCTGCTTTTTTTCTATAAACAGGGGAGAAAACTACAGAAGAGATAAAAAACAACAACAACAAAAACAATGTTTGCAATAAGAGTAACTGTGTTCAGTGCATGTAGGCGGTGTGAGGAGTCTGTCCAGGACAAAACTACTCGGAAATCAAATGCTTTGTCATTGTGCTCCTTTTTTCTGTTCAGGTCCACAGAGGAATAAAGGGAGTAGTTCAGGATGTTGATGGAAATGGAATAAAAGGAGCAACTGTGTCCATCAGGGGGATTAGGAAAGATGTCACCACAGGTAAATATATTAATGCAGGTTTTTTTTTCCATTTGAGTAGTGCCATAGGGAAAAGTTAGATTTCCCCCCCCCCTTCTACTTTTAAGAATAGTTTGCAAAAATGTGCTGTAGATATTAGGCATTTTTGCTGTTTTCCAAATGACATACTCCCCTTAATACACTAACAAATATGGCTCTTACATGTTCGGACTCTTACTGGTGTTGTGCAGGGATTTGGACAGAGTAGCGTTGTCTCAAATCGCACTCTGCCGTTCTGCACTGGCAGGAAATGACCTCAGCATGTGAACAAATCACCCGCCAAAGTATCTGCGGCTTTGATTTTTTTTTTCCGGTGGTCCCGCCCCTTCCTGTACGTAGCCAAGATGGTGACCGTTTAGTTGGTGGTGCTAATGCTCCGCCCGCAAAACGTAGAAAGAAGCGTACTCGTTCCAAATCGCATCCTTTTTCTTTTACTTTAAATGTCGCGCTTCGGATCGCAACACACACGGCCAAGAGGGTCAAAGTTCAAGCTCTCATTTTTATGACCAGGTAGTCCGTCCCAATTGTATACATATTGCATGCAACAGTGCATACATACTTTTACAAGGGCAACTGCAGCACGTAATAAAAGTTTCAAAAAAATAATAAAAAAAAGTGTCCAGAGTTCCACACGTCTTTTTTTTGGAGCGTTTTTAAGTGCATCATCCGGGTACTTGTAGCGCTCGTCATGTTTCTGTACTTGAGAGTGTGAACGCACTTCTGCACTCAAAATAGTGAGTGTTAGTACACAAGTTTGCCATTTGGAACACAGCATTTGTGAATTTTCTCCTTTTACCAGCTCTTCCTTCACTCTCTGCTTCAACCTCTTCCTCCTTCCTTGCCTGTCAGCTGACGACGGAGACTACTGGCGGCTGCTGAACCCCGGCACTCACATCCTGACAGCCACAGCCAAGGGTTACTCCAGGGTCAGTAAGAGGGTCCATCTGCCTCACAGCATGAACAAGGCCGGTCGTGTGGACTTTGTCTTGGAGAAGGTTCGGATCTTTGTCTTCATAATCCCGCTATAGACTACATGTTTGAAATATCTCACCTCCTAGACGTGCGCGCTCATTAATTCCTCGCCTCTGCTCGTATGCTGCATCCAGGTTCCCCTGGAGCCCGACATCGACGACCACCTCTTCCCCACGGTCGACACATGGGATCGATTTGACCCCTACAACCAGTTCGAGCGCTACACCGAGCCACATGTTGTCAGCGGAGGCATAGAGCGGGAGGAGAAGCCGTGGTGGTGGAACTACTTCTCCCAGTCTGGCATCTCACCTCCACATTGGCTGCTGCGAAATGTCTAGAGAAAACATTTCGGGGGGTGTAAAAAAAAAAAAAAAAAAGGAGATCGCGATGTACCGCTACACAGGGAGACCGGTGATGGACGGCTCCACGTCCAGTCCCACTGGCGCTCTCAGACGCATCTAGCAGGAGCTGCGACACTGAAATCATCAATCACAAAACACATTTCATCGCTTCCTGGAAAGATGTGAATCGGCTTTTTTCCCACCGGGCAACACATTTAAATGTGGGCTATGAGTGAGGTTTTTGGCCAATATTGCTTTGCAGCTACTTTTAACTGTTCACTTGGAAAATACTGGACCACACGTACAAAATATATTATAAGTGTCTGCCTTTCAAAGATGATCACAGTCAAAATAAGTAGCATGCACTTATCTGAGTATTATGACCAAAGATGACATGTTTTTACACGTGACGTCAGCTGCACAAAATATCCTTGTACACATTTGTCCAAAGATCTAGTTGGATACTATTTTATTTTTTTTATCACAAATAATTCCCTTGTGCATTATACAAGGATACTAATAGAACCTTCTGGACCAGAAACAGCATTTCATATGGAGCATCCACAGCTAAACTTGGATTACCATCTGTGAACTGAAGAAATTCTTGCTTTGTTTATTTTTCCACGAGCATGAGAAATAAATTGTAATATTTGTGGCACCCTTTTTTGTCCTAAATATGTTTTACTGACTCCGCAATCTGGTTTTTTAGTTTAGAATAAGTCTTTACTTTACATCTCTTCACCTCCGCTTGAGAAGCAGTTCTAGCTTTTTGTCAAAAGAGGGCGCTAGAGAACAAGTAATGACCCTTTTATATACAGTCTATGGGAATGACAGATTGTACCCTATTTTTATTCAAGTCAATGATGAGTTGTCTAATTAGTGATATAAGGTAAACTGCGTCTGCGTTATTAATGCATTTATTTAATTATTTACACACCCAGTCAGTAAGTTTATTTTTAAATTTTTTTCTATTCCGATTTTTTTTCAGTCTGCAATCAAATGTCAAATAAAAAAAAATAAAAAAAAAGTCCTTCCCGTTCACAGACGTCCTCAGAAAAAAAATAAAAAAATAGCAACCATTTTTCAAGGTTATCCTGCGGAATGACACAAACGTGTCAGGGCAGTGGTCAGGCGCGCGTGCTGTATCCCTGCGCCGTCACCGGTTAAACAGGTGCGTGAAGTGACGTCACCGTAATTTCCACGAACTGACCGCGTTTGTTTGTCTAACGGGCTCCGCAGGCCGGAAGTTTGAATGCGGTAAATGTTTGTAGCCGTGTGATACGTTAACACCGACCTCTCGAAGGGGAGAAGATGAACCGACATTTGGCAAAGTTACTGAATTACATTTTGTAATAAAAAATAAAAAATAAAATAAACCTGACGCATCATGCTAGTTTTTTGGCTTTTTTTTTTGGAGACACGTGACTTCCCTTCAGCCGCTGACGTCAAGGTAGGCTTCTGTCACACCAGTACAAATAAAGTCCAGCAGGATTTTTTGTTTTTTTAGTGTAAAACACATGTAAAGTAGCACTTAAAATGACACTTACTGATAGCACTTTGGCTTTCTTGAAGAAATTGTATTTTCTTGATTCCTGTTGTTCTGGTTTTGTACCCTCATGGTTGAAATGAACTTATTGTAAGTCGCTTTGGATAAAAGCGTCAGATAAATGAAATGTAATGTAAAGTTATTTGAAGAGCCAGCTCTACTGCACTCGACCTGAAAATCCTAATTTGATGAGTATTTGGCAGTTAAATTATGTGAGCCATGACAGTGAATGAGCTGCAGCACACCTGGGCAGTGTCCTACAGCTGGATTTGAATGCACTCTTCATTAGCTTCACCTGTGTGATGCTGTGAAGAAAGTTTTTTTGCACTTTGCATTTTTGTGAATGTTTGTGTTGTGATTATATGTGAAAAATTATGAGTTTGTGTAGTACTTCTACTGAAATACTTACTTACTGACCAACATATTATTCTGTGTATTAATGCTGCAGATAAGGAGACAAATATAGTGAAATGTTGGAAACTCAACTGTTTACACAAATGAAGCATGCCAGCTTTGTTTAGGAAAAATGATGTTTTTCACTTAGAAATTGTAGCCTTGTGCCTGTTATCCAGGGTAAGAAAAAGAGATAATAATTGTTTAAATGCTCAGATTAAGTTTTATTCTCTCAGAAATCTCTGAGACTGATGTTTCATGGCTGGATAAATAAGTAAAATAAAATTATTTTTCCCAATTTGGATGGACTGACCCTTTAATGTCCTATGGGAGCAATACTCTACCAGATTAAATGACAATATTATTAGTTAAAACATGGTGATAATAACTACCTGAGGGAATCCATGCACACAAATTCTGACACCGTTAACCCAAACATTCATACAGAATAAATATACTTCAGATGTCGGCGCTTATACTGTATCGCCATGATCACAAATAGCATTATAGTGACAGCAGACGTGAAATTAATCTACATTCTTCTTTTGTGTCTGTTTATTCATCTGTCGGTCGTAATCCGTCTGCACCCTCTGCATGTTACAGCTTCCCCAATTGTCACAGCTGGATCTGAGGATGCACAGCAAGCTTTCAATAAAATCAGCTGGCGACTAGATTGCGTGCAACCCCCTTCTAACCTCCGAGTCCATCTGTAATCTGCTTCTAAAGCCAACTGACTTGTACGTGAACCAATGTATGCAACTGTATTAAGGCAGGGCTCAACTCCTGTTCAAAATCTATCTCATAATTGGCCACACCATAGAAGAAGAGCCTACATTGTGCAGACGGTCTATATCATTCATTTCGTGCAGTTAAAAAGGAGGCTGAAGTGCCTGTTGACCTTGCAGACTGGTCACTTATCATCACAGCAGGTTTCATGATCATGATGAGCTTAATGCAGCTCAGCACTATGATGTGGGCCACGGCAGTAATCGTTCATTAATGTTCATAAAAGTCTCACGTTGAAGTCGATGTTCCTAATATGTAGTATGTGTCATGACTGGAAACCGAAGATGTTACACATTTAACTATTTTAAACTGGACTAAAGCTCTGCTACAATAATTAGAGCGAAGCTACACTTTAGCTTATTGTAGATATATTATCTGTGTATTTGTTGGCTGCAACAAGAAATGTCAGTTCAGAAATGTCTCAATCTGAGGTGAAGTGATTATAAAGTCTGTAACACAAGGCATGTGTACGTACTGGTGTAGTTTATATGTAGCTTTACATCTCTCTTAAGCTTCTCTCTGGAGTTCTAGCAACAACAGGCTGTTTTTGTGTCTGTGTCTTTAAGGCACATTGATATCAAAGATCCTCTCCTCTGATTGGTTGACGAATGCCCGGTCCAGACTAACCACAGGTTTTCTTCGGTCTTGTGACTTTCCAGCTCCGCGATAGAAAGACTGCTCGTTGTTTTCTTGCGCATAATACATTGGTCAGTAGGTATGAGTTTGTGACATCACAAACTTGCAAAAAACCAAACTGCATAAATACAGGGTGAGTTTTTCTCCGTTGGCGAAGCGATTTGACACTTTTACACTATTTACGTGTCACTTTCGGCTTTGTGTTCAAAACTGTAGTTTGAAATTATAGACTATGAGACCTTTAAAATGAAACTTGCGTGTCTCTTACAGTGAAGCTGTTTGTTCTTTTGGGGGTGCCATCGGAGGTTACGCAATTAATTGTACTTCCGAGATCTGAAAGCTGAGCTTCACTTGCTTGTCTTTCCCTACAGTTTAGTACCGGTCCCTTAATTAAGAAATGCAATCAAACATTTACGTCACGTGTGTCCGCTTATACTGCTGGCTTTCTATTCAATCCAGATCAGCCAATCAGAACTCTCTGTGGCGCTGGTGCATGTGTAACGCTTGATTGGTCAATTCAGACAGGTTGAGTAAGACCACCGGCTGTAAACTGTCAGCTGTGCGGGTACGTCGGTGTTATCAGCATTAGATGGTTCACTGGCTGTCTGCTTGTAAACATCCGTGTGAACAAGTTTTATTTAAAGGAATATGTTGTCACATTTAGATTGATGCTACGTAATAGTTTTAAACAACCTGTGGTTGTCGAGGTGACGTCATCGTCTTACTAAAAAAAAAAAAAAAAAAAAAAGACGATACACTGGTACAGCAGTGGATTCAGATATTTTGTTCTTGTTTTCTTCTTTCATGTAAAGGATCGCTGTTGTTGCCTTTAAAAACATCCTCTATTTCTACTTTCTCACAACATTCACAGGAGAAATTCTCTTCTAATATAAATCTTTTTTTCTATTTGTCATTCTTGAATGTCAGTTTTAACACTGCAGCAAAAGAAACATTCATCCTAATAGCAACCTCGTGAGCATGCGGTTTTTGTGGAGGTCTACCCACTGAATATATCACTTTTCTTAGATGAATACATTATGGGAGAATATATTTTCCGAGCTCTTCTTTTTTTTTTTTTTGCCGTATCGTTGAACCCCGCCGCTCAGATTATAGTCAGAACAAAGTGAACAGTTACATTGCGTTTGTAGGTTTTTTCGTTTTTAAAAAAAGCCATTTTTGAATCATGCTATAATTATCTTTTTTTTCCAAGGCGGTGTTCCCACATGTCTCCTTATGTTCCTGGAGTGAGTTTCCATCTGGCAGACTTCCACCGATGTCTCGCCCCCTCTCTCTCTTTCACTGCCCCATGTAGTCACTTTCAATCTGACTGCATCAGTTTCTCTAACATAACACTTTTTAACACTCTGCATATATAATGCAAATGCGAAACCACTTTGCTCTAAATTTTCTCTATCTCCCCCCCTCCCCTCCCCCCCCACACTTTATTTTATTTCTTTTCTCCCTCTCCGTTCCTCTCCACGTCGGTCTGTCTTTCATTCCCGTAGCTATCTAGCTGCTATGCCCCAGGAGTAGAGGCCTGCTCAATGTGGCAGAGATGATTTGTTTGCTTTGCAATTATTTTCCGTCAGTGGAGACAAATGGATTCATACTGCACAGAAAAACCCACACAGACAGGGCCGGAGCGATGAACTCAGTGGAACAGACTAATATGTACTGCCTCAACGATAAAGATAGAGACGAGGAACATAGAGCACCTTGGGTGGAAATGGGCAGCTTTATAAACACAAGGACACGAACATTACAGAGCAACATGGCTGTGCTGCAAGTTGAAGAAGGAACCAGTTGATTTTGTGCTGTTCTGTTGATCTAATTCATCTTTTTCTTTTTTACTGTAGAATCACATCATCTTATTTTGTTGTTGTTGTTGTTGTTGTTTTTCACCTAAAATTGAGCTAAACCTGTCCTCTAATCAAATTAATTAGTATGCTACTCGTATACAACCGTGGCTTATCGGCATGATGCCACCTAACAAACAGTTCTGCGATATTTTGAATGAATTGTTTTTGACACGATGTCTGAAGTGTCTCCATCATGGAAACGGAGGCGTGTAGTTCTGAAAGCTGAAATGTGAGTAGTTATGTACAGATCCAGTTACGTGCACCTGCTGCAGTCTTCGGGACGGTTGTGACTTCAGGTGAATAACCGGCTCTTCTTCTCTCATCGTTATCTGTGTTGTTGGTTTGTTTAAAACCAGCGAGGCAGCTGTCCGCAGTCATCAGGTTCACGAGGACACGATTTCGCGGGCAGACTTTTGCTACTCGGTCTTTGCTGAACGTTACGATGCGCGTTTCCGTCAAACTCCCATTTTTCAGGAAAAACAATTGACGGTTCATTTAATCATCAAATAGTTCACAGTGAATATTATTTTTGTTGTGGTCTTCCTTTGTCTGTATAGATACTGAAATGACCAACACACATTCTTTGTCTGAGTAACATGCTAAAACGCACAATGCTAACGTAACGTAGATGCAATGATAACTTCGCTTTATGCACAATGAGGACAATATTTTTAGTTTGCCGGCTTGATGAAATATGATATTACTTTTTTTGTGTCGTGTCCGATGTGCTCCCTCTCTACACGGCGCAGGTTTGCACTGTGACAATTTTACTTATAAACAACTATAAAAAAAAAAGTAAATGTTTCTTTGCAGTTGAGAACGGGAGGTGATTGGTCTCCCGTTGGCCTCCAATAAATACACACATACACAACCGGGCTGCAGACTTTTCTGTCTTTGTTGAACTTTCAAACTATCCACAGTAAAACAGATTAACCTTTTCCTCCCAGCTCACGTCTTCTTGATTTTTCTTTCCTCCTGGCTCCTCTCCTCCTTTCTTCTTTATGACCTTGTCTCCCCTTTTCCAGTGTCTCTGTTGACTATCCGTTGTCCTGTCTCCCCCCTCCTCCCTCCTGTCTCTCCTTTACCCTCTCGTTCCTCCCTTTATACGAAGAGCAGGTTCAGGGGTCACCAATTACTCTGAGAGGGCTGAGAAAGTTGTATGGGCTCTGCCCTCGGGGCTGCCATGTTGCATTAACGTCAGGGAGATTGCAGGTACGCAGCAGCCACTGGCTGCCGGCACAACAACCACAACCTCAGCCCCAGCACCGGGCCGTATAGACCGAGCTAGGTTCAAACTCTCCTCATGCCTCAGCGGCTGGCTGGCTCCTCGTCAGCCCCCCTGTCTCACTGACCTGCTGGGCAGAACTAATATGTATGTCTAGACTTCCTGGGAACTCCTCTACCTGAGAATACACAGCTGGACAGTATGTGTGCAGATTGTTCGGGCTATCTGTGCTGATCGGTGCGTGTTCTTGTGTAGTTTTTGTGATGCCTTGAAGAAATTCTTTTCGTTTTAAGTGTTAAAGAAAATCCTTGCATCCGTTAGTTTGGTATATCAACTAATACATGCAGCAGACAAGGTCATTGCTCTAAAAGAAAGAGAAGCAAGTGCTGTGAAGTAGATTAGTGAATACTGAGATCTATACACGCTTTCGTTTTTTTCATTTTCAAGTAAGAGAGTAGTTCAAAAGAAGACAAGTGTGGGAGAGTCGCATAAAAACAGGCGCAGACTGATTCTTGGCCTGAAGCAGCAACGCTTTGTTGTCCCTGTAAAGTAGGCAGTGACCCCCTGAAAGTCACTTTATTTATTTTTAGCCAGGGAATAGTTTGGCACATAAACCGGTTTAAAGTGCACTTTTCAAACTGATTAAACCAATGAGATTTAACATGTTGATCAGTGGGCTTTAGAGGCGCCCGTAAGCAGATTTGTTTTACCTTCAGACAGGCAGGCTGAGCCGTTTACTGTTTACTTAAAGCAAACGGTCTCTTCAATGCAGCTTTATGTATAGCGGACAGATGAGAGAGGTATCGATCTTTTCATTTAACCGTGTTTAGTTGCAACACAAGTCAGACATAAGAATCTTGTTTCAGCCACATTCATTATCTCGGAGTTTCTGTGAATGGCAGTTAGAGTTGTAGACTCTAAAAATACACTGCAAATGATCTGAATGCATTAACATACCCACATATACAGAATTGAAATGTTTACAATTCACAAAGTAGGGTTATACATTAAAGTTATTATCTGTGCAGAAGATATTTACAGGATGATTTTGTAGGTGTTGTAGCTTCAGCGCTGTCAGAGTGAAGCGGCTCTTGCGTCGCTGTGTTCGTGATGCTTTCAGTTGCACCTTAAAAACATGATGAAGCTGGTGGAGATGTCCTCCAGGCTGACCGCACTCATCTCTAAAACCTGCAGACGATCTCTAGAATCACTTTGTTTATCCTGCCTGCCTTTGCTAGTTGGGTGCGAGCTTGCAAAAGTTGTAGGAGGGCTTGATTTGGTGGAGACATGGTTTACCTATTTGTTTTCTCCTAAACCCCCATCAGAACAGTTTTGCAGGCTCATGCAGAGGCCCGGCCCAACGCTGCTCAGGCCGGGACCAACAGAAGCCGTGCAGCCAGTTGGAGCTGAAATGGCTTCTGAATAGAGAATCCCAGAGTCTGATTCAGTGCGCTCAGCCAAACCCTCAGTAATTGCAAAAACAGCACTTGGTCCTCTAATAATGGGTGCGTGTCATCTCCAATCCCCAGTCCGCCTGTCGGTCCATGCCACAGAGGCAGCAATTACAGACTCGGGCCTGCCACTGGACGTGCACACAGTCAGGGCAGAGGAACAGTAGAGTGTGTGTGTGTGTGTGTGTGTGTGTGTGTGTGTGTGTGTGTGTGTGTGTGTGTGTGTGTGTGTGTGTCGTGTGTGTGTGTGTGCGTGTGTGTGTGTGTCGTGTGTGTGTGTGTGTGTGTGTGTGTGTGTCTGTCTGTGTGTGTGTGTCTGTCTGTCTGTCTGTCTGTCTGTGTGTGTGTGTGTGTGTGTGTGTGTGTGTGTGTGTGTGTGTGTGTGTGTGTGTGTGTGTGTGTGTGTGTGTGTGTGTGTGTGTGTGTGTGTGTGTGCGCGAGGACACCGGAAAGAGAAACTGCAGACTTGCTGTACAGCTCAATTTAAGAATTCAACAGACGTCCCTGTTCAACCATAAATGATTCCAAACCCAGTTAAGACTTCAGTTTGCAGCTGGCAACCAGTATTGTATAAATATGCTTTATGCTGTCAATGTTATTTTCTTTCAGTGTTTTTTCCAGTTCATTCCCTTGATTAATGTATCGTGAGATGTCAAAAGAAATAAGATAGTAAGACAAAAACCTTTTTCTAATAATGATTGTATTGATATAAATATCCAAAGGGCATAGAAACTTTCCATGTATCCAATTTTTCTCATTATTTAGGATTTTTTTTTTTAGTTTCGATTTACTGTCTATTTAAGTGTGATAACCGAGACCTTGTGTGAGCAGCGCTCAGTTGGAGATCTCTGAGTCACTTCCTTTACTAAACACTCCCATGGCTACCCATCCGTGACTCCTACAATGGCCATCACGAGGATTTACTAAAACACCGACTGATCTTTCCCGTTACGCTGCTATTGTTTTATTTGATTTTTTCCACAGAGGCATGACGAACTGGTGTCACGGCAGACAATAGACCAGAGTCAGGGTCTGACCCCAAAACTAATTTGCCAGCTTACGCTCTGTTAACAAGTGGCAGTTTCACCGGCGCTCAGTTTGTTTACCCCGTTGTTCTTCTCTTTATTTGTTGTGGTTTCTCTTCATTCAGCACACAGCTGTCAGAGGAAGGAAGTAGGAGAGAATCCCTTTGACTGCTTTCACAAACCGTTCCCATATTAGCTGTGGTTTTCTTTTGGGGAGTTTTGAGATCGAGTCTTCAGCTTTATGGATGTTTTTCAGTTATATACATTTATCATAAAATTTTAGTGAGTGTCACAACGGCAGTATTACGTACTCAGTTCCTAAACAGAGAACTCTGTGTTCCTGCATTTGGGTTTGTCTTGAACTTGAATTTCATTGCCAGTGATTTGTTAAAAGACCGTATCTGCTTTTCATTTGGTCGGAGTGCGGTTGCCATAGAATTGTATCACAACAGCCCGTGTCTGGTTTCCGAGGGGTCAGAGGTCGGGGCAGGGTAGCTGTAAGCAGCAACAATACGTGTGAAATTTGACACAGCTATGCCCCATTTGTGTGTGATTACGTCGATTTCCTCGGGCAACTTGTGTCGACAGCTTCTCACAGAAAGATAGCTCGAACAATGTTGGAAACTACGACGTGAGGAAAAGCTGATGTGCTGGTTTCTGACCTGTTACTTTCAAATAGACACAATATGAGTGTGATAGTTTCATTATTCTTGTAGGCAGTGTTTTTTTTTAATTAGATTTTTTTATTAGATTAGTCGCTTTTTCATTCTGCCCAATGAAAAGTACTCAAATATTTACTTATTATACGTAATCTTATAAACAGAGTCTCCCTTCCCAGTTAAAAACGGCAGGCGCTCTTCTGAGAACACTTTGGAGGCGCAGTGTTTTTTTTCCAACTGAGATGTTTTCGTTGCTTTGATGACGAATATCCGCCGAAGTAACGGTTAATGTACGTGTTGCAAGAACCTCATTTCACAGGTAGTTTGACGTAAGACGTGGGTCTATGTGGGTTCATAAAAAAAATAATAAATTACTTCAGCCCATGCCCCGCTCTGTTCAGCATCCCATTGCTAATTGTATCTGCTGTTTGGTGCTGGATAGGTATGATGCAGCGTTGGTTAATCAGAGCTGAAGTTGCCTCCAAGCAGACATCTGCGACCCGAAACAACAACCTGAGTGACCCCTTTCACACTAAAAGAAATCATTTGAACCTTTTCCATTATTTAAAAACTAAAACTAAAACGTTCATTAGTGGAGCTTTAAGGGCTCATGGGCTCGACTCAACCAACCCGAGGTCCTGGTCTGAACTGTTGACGACAAACAAGCTCCACTCTCAGCACGCGGTCCGGCCTTTAACTGCTGTAGGATGGTGCACAGAAGATACCCCGACATTCAACTTACGTGGGCTCAAATAACTGAACGTGCAGCACATGAACACGCACACCGTTATAGTTTTCTATAACTACTCCGACTCGAGCTGTTTGTCTCTCAGTAAAATGCCCTAAAGCCATGTGACCACTGAGACAAATATAAAAGCGGAGGATGCAAACCCATGGAAAGCTGTAGTTTTTGTATTAGTCATTATGATTCAGGGTGGAAGTGAGCAAAACTAATGACTGAGGAGAAAAAAAGGTGAAAGGACAATGCGATTATTATGTGCTTCAGTGCGTTCCAAATCAGAGGGACATTTTTTTGGTACATTCAGAAGACATATTGAGATCAAATTGTTTGGCTGTTTACGCATCTAATGGGATTATTCACTTCACAATCCTTAGAGACTTCTAAAAAAAAAAATTGTTCATGGATGGGCAGTCAAACGATTCACTCAAGGCATGATTTTAAATATGTCTGACTCACTGTCTGATGTTAAATCGGGGTGACGAAGTCAAATGCTAAAGTTGAAATGTCATTCAACATAAATGTCAAAACTTCAAACAAGCATTTAAATTTTTTTTTTTTTTTTTTTTAGCCCATTCAGTGCACATCACTCAGAGAAGTCTTTTGTATGTGTTCTTGTAGGGAGTGCCCTGAACTGTCCTTTGCATCCATTCAGGTAAAACTGTTTTTTTTTTATCTTCCTCATGTTTTCCTCAACCTCCGGTCCTTTTAGGTTTTGTGGGAAGTAGTGAAGTAAAATGCAGTTGAATTAAGTGGTTGTTACCCCGAGGCCTTTGATGTTCCTTCCCTCACTGCTACAGCTCAAGTCCATCTCCCATCTTATTCCTTATGCAATGTTGAGAAGTAGACCATGCAATATTGGTATTATTATACATGGCTACCAAACAGCAAGCCTTCATGTGCTCAGTGATGAAGAACAACACCACATGGAAAAACACAAAAAAAGCACCTGACACTGAAACTCACTCGCACTCATTTGGCAAATTAAACACCAATTTAGTCATTAATACGACTGGAATACAACCAAAGAAACTGTACCTGATCACTTTAACAGATCATTGTCTTCAATCCACCTGACTCGTATATTAGTAAAATTTTGTGTGAAAGCTATACGAGCCATGACAAGCTATGCATTGTCACGCATATAGACAGATTAGGGGCAGGAAATAAACCACGATTCTTCTTGTTGAGCGCTTCCACTGCCACTGAGCCACGATACTGCCACGCAAGTAGGTCACTTCCAAAAAAAAAGAAGTACTTCCTAATTGACCCTGGTAACTGTATAGCTTCTATATTATATAAACAGTTATTGGTATCAACCAGACTCTAAAATGTTGATAGTTAGTCTACTTAATCTGTTGACTAGACTAATTGTCTAGAATAGAAACTAAAAGGTCTGCAAATGTTTACTATGGAAAGCCATTGTGACCTTTGGTCCATCAGCTCTTTGCAATTGGGGAATATGAGTTTACAGCAAATATGAATAAGTGGTTAAACCACAAGTATTTACATGGAAATGTGACTATTTCATTTTTGTTTTGTTTTTTACGGCTACGTCAATCACATATCTGTTCATTAATCGTCTAATCTGTAGTTCAAGTTGCATGATTTTTGTAAAAAGGAGTTCAGGACAGCAAAATTTACACCCCTACCTCACCTGCACTCGCTTCAACCAGAGTTTTATTGAATGACGTGTAAACTGGCGAAAGACTTTGGCAAGGCCGCGATAACTCACTAAACAGACACTAAGATCACTGGCCTCGCTCTCTCTAAAGCCAAGCTTTGTTGGTCATATTTCCTCGGGGAGAAAAAAAAAAAACACAAGAACACTTTAAAAGTCAGCGAGGAAGAGAGAGAATGAGGAAAAGCCCCGAAGGCAAATGGCAGGAAACATCAGTGCCGTTAGACGGAGCTACTTTAGCTGTCATGCAAGAGTATGTGAACGCACCAGTGAGCGCACACAGTCAGCATCACTGAACACACACAAATAGCTATGGTAGCGATGTTGATGATGATGCCAGCTACTTTTTATATTAATATAAGCTTTGTTACACTTATAAAAGAAAACGATTAAATCAGAGCAGCACCATGTAGTTCACATTAGACAATTAAACATGTGTGTGTATGACCGTCAAAACATGTCAAAAAGATGAGTTAAAAAAAACAAAAAAAAAAAAACACAACATGGTTATCTTAAACCATTTTATTACACCACTGTGGATCTTAAGCCGTTGCATTTCCTCATCCAGGTTTGTAGGAAATATATAACAGTCTTTTACCTCATAAGAAATCCCTCAAATGACATCTATGCCTCGGTGGTCATTGAAGAATCCAGCATGCATGAAAAAGCAAATATTTTTCCCTTTTCAAAAGTCAAACCATTGGATTCAAGATGTCTCGTACATCATAGAAAGTCCCGTCTCATTGTGTGTCCAAGTTACAAAATTGGACCCGCACTGGCCTCCCTTCCAGTTTGATGTCACAAATCCTGCTGACAGGTACACAACAGATTTTAGGTACGCTCTGAGAAGCTTTGCTCTTTCAGCAGAATTAGAAAACAGCCATTCCAGAGTCAAAATCTGAACATGCATCATTGTGTACAATGAAGGTCAAACATCCAAAAGTAGCACTGACCAAAATGGGTTTTGCACCTTGAGTGTAGGGAAACTTTTAGCAGCAAATAGCATATGTCATTTTTATAGGCTTTTTTTAAAAATTTTTTTATGAGATTGAATATTTTTCTTCATTTGTCATGGTACAGGACAGACCGATTTCTTTTCCTTAAATTCGCTGTTATTATGAATTCACTTCAGTGTCATGTGACTGTTGGGAAAGCAACTGACCTTAAAGCTGAACAACTTGCTGTGTAGTTCGAAGTCAACTGACAAGTCAGGCCAAGTGGCGTGAACTCTTCGGAGATATTTGGTTTGTCAGAGCTGATTAGAGCCAGAGAGGCATAAGCAGACACTCTGGGATAACACGTGGTGGCACCGAGTTGAGCCGTCGGCCTCAGTTTGTTTACGGGGCAATGTGTTAGGACAGGGAGACTGAAGCAGAGAACCCGTACGAATGGAGATGATGATGGTTGATTTCTCTCACACAAGTGTCTCTCTCTCCTTCCCTCATTCCATTTAATGACACTTTCTATTTGATTTCTTGGCCAAATCCTATTATCTGCTTGTTGTGTTTGCTCGTGCAGGCATGTGTGAATCTGCAGTTTAAATCTGTGGGCACACAAGCCCATTTATTCTAATGGGTGTCTGTTAGGGACACATTTGCATGTTAGCATGCAGCAAGAGGAGGGAAGGGAGTGTGTTTTTCTTGCATCTGTGTGTTCCAGAGAAACGCTATTGAGCTTTTTGTCACAGCTCATCACCCTGCGAGATCACACAACACGATGTGACAGTGCACAGTGCAGCTCAGCAAGTGGTGCTGGGATTTTAATTGATGTTAAAACCACCAAGCACTTGAGGCGCTCATGGGTAACGGGTTTTTAGGACAGGATCATTTTTAAAGCGAGGAAACGTAGACAGTGGCAAGTTTAATATAGAGTTTTTTTTTGCAAACTGTGTTTCTCTTTAATAAGAAAATATGATTTTCTTTAGGTAGCTATGTTTTTGTTAATTGGGAAGATTTAAATGACATTTGTTGTGACACTAATAATGAGATTGACATCATGCCAAGAATGGCAAGAAATAATTGACTATTACCTATTTAGAGCTTAAAATGAGCTGACATGATGACATGTGGGAGTTTATTAAAAACTGCAAACAGGTGCAATACTATTGTAACATTACAAAATACTTACGATCTTTTAATTTGTATATGGATCCAGATCTACGTCAATGTGTGCATGTAGTCAGCTCAGTGAAATTTATGAAAGAATCACAAAAATGTTCTACCAAAAAATGTTTCGGCATTTTCAAAAAAATCATTTTCTTGAGCTGCACCTCTAAATTAAACAATATAACAATGA
Source organism: Brachyistius frenatus (assembly GCF_029030835.1). Classification (NCBI taxonomy): domain Eukaryota; kingdom Metazoa; phylum Chordata; class Actinopteri; family Embiotocidae; genus Brachyistius; species Brachyistius frenatus. The sequence goes on from NW_027210652.1 coordinate 905,127, forward strand.
CTTTAGTTATTTAACACTTTTTAAAAATACTGTTCACGATCAAGAACAATAGAAGAGAACTGCAAAACAATCAAGTTCAACCCAATTCGACTAACTCAACAAGTAAAATGACCAATTATACAGTTAAAAAAAAAAAGCTAATGAATAAAAGTAAACACATTAAAGAACCAATGAAATAAACATAACAATAATTAACAGAAAGCAACAGAACAACGGTAAATATTGAGTGCTGATTTAAAATAAAGCAGAGAATTGTCTAGTTGGTTAAAAAGGAGTAAAATTTTAAACTCGAGTCTAAACCAGACAGGCCGATATTTGAGTTTAGTCAAAAGATTTGCAGGACAAGTGCAGCTGAGTGTCGTCTGCGTAGCAGGAAAAGCAAATATCATGTTTGATAATATGGCCTGAAGGATATGAGGATAACCACTGGAGGGCAGTCCAGATACCGAGCCATGTGTTTTTAACCTGTCAATATTAATACGATGATCCATCGCCTCAAAAGTGGAACCAGTACTGAACATTCAGCCTAAATTGAGATACCCTTGATAACTCTCTGACTTTTAACAGTGAAGGTTCTTCATCAATCAAAATTTGATCCAAAAGCAACTGGTTTATATTTTAGTTTCTTGACGTTCAGAACTGAAGAGGCCCTTTCGATGAGAGGCAAAATGTCCTCGACAAACTAAAAGAAGTCCTGTTGCCTTTGGATAAAACTTAGATGGACCAGAGCCATGTTTTTTTTTTTTTTTTTTTTTTTTTTTAAAGTTGCAAGACACAAGCAGTCTTAAAATAATCTGGGACGCATCAAGGAAGACAAGAACTGTTGATGATTAAGAGCTGGGGCAATGATATCCAGACCCTCTACTAAGAACTTAGTCTGTATTTAGTCCTGTGGACTTGATGATGATGAAGTCATGTGAAAAATTGTTTTAGTTGAGTTTGTATGTCTCCAATGTTGTCTGTAGAAAAACGATAAAAGCCTTTCATCGTCTCCTGTAATCAGGACAACAGGATAAACTACACAATCAGTGGCCGATGACATCCTCTGCTCGTAAAACCAAAAAAAGACCCTGAACTTACTACTCAGTACTTTATGTTGGCTTAGTAAGTTTGCACAAGTGACCAAATAGGCTTTAAGGACTGAACTGGACTGGAAATAACAATATTGCCGGTATTAAAGGCTTGAATCCTGAATTTAAGACCAAGGCTACCTATTTATGTTCTGAAACTGCGAAACAATTCAGCTCTTTCATTCGGTTAAGGAGTTTTAGTCCCGAAGGCAAGCAATAACATTAAGCTCGTATCCCTCCACTTCACTCTTTCCAGGCTCGTTCCCTTGAGCCTCCAAACTAGTTAAAGCCAAATCCTCTGCATATGACCTTGCTTAATCTTGTATTAGACCAAAGTGATCCACTGTTAGCTCAGTGCATTGAGCTTATTACATGATGATGAATCTCTCACACCGAGTTAAGTCATTTGGATAGGAAATACATAGGTGCACTATAGAGGAAATTAGCATAGCTTTAGCTCAGCCTATCATAGCTTAGCCTGGCAGCTATTGAAAAAGACACCTTTAGGCTGAGAACAAAGCTAATATTAGCTTAGCATTAGCGTTAGCAAACAGGGGGCTTAATCAGGCTGCTGGGCTGTCAGAACGTATAACCACATGCTTCCAAGGGTCCCTTTGGAGTTATAATCCCGGGTCTCGGCAGGCGATGACCTCATGGGCTGGACTGGTGCCTGTGGGAGGATTGGGGAAACTGTGTGTGTCTAGCAGGCCACTCACCGAGACGTGTGTGTGTGTGTGTGTGTGTGTGTGTGTGTGTGTGTGTGTGTGTGTGTGTGTGTGTGTGTGTGTGTGTGTGTGTGTGTGTTCTTTGTAGCTGATTGTTTTATTGAGGCATACGACACAGATAGACCACTGACACTGGCGACGTGAACTTTGCAAAAAGACATGCACAGGGACAGACGTCCAGCGGTTTTGTTTGGGCATTTCTGTGCCGTGTCTCAGGGGGAAGCAGTGTGTGTCGGCCCCGGGATACGAGAGCAATGATATTTCAATTGTCTCCGTGCCACATTGCATTAACAGCGTGCATTGTTTTTCCTCGTGGCTACGAGATAATTGAAAAGGTTAACCTGTCAGTTTTATCTTATGTTATTTGTCTTTCCTCAGACTAAAATAGTGGTTAAGGACATCTGTGAAGATGGCACGCTCGCTCCAGTCCTCTATGACCAAAAGGCCATCTTGTACACTCAGAAATGATGACAGCGCTGCTGTAAAGCCGGACTGGGATTTCACTCGGGGGGGGGGGGGGCTTCCACTAACTCTGTCCAGCAGCTAGAGAAGAAAAAAAAATGATCTCTACCAATTAAATCTATTTCTAAAGGCTCATAAACTGTATCAGCTAAAAATGAAGAAAAAAACCCAAAACGCGTATCTCCGGGGACCGACGTTGCTTGCCTTTCTCCCTTGACCCATCAGTGTCATAGATGTTCCTAGAACGATAATCCACGCTGAGAGGCACACAGCCGAGGCGGACCACCCCATTTACAAGAGCCGAGCTGTAAGAGAGGGGGCTTCGGGGTTAAAATAACTCCACATCTTCACACAGAAAAAGAAAATGGAGATTGGAAATTAAAAGTCAGTTGACTGAGTTAAACGCACACACACAGACGGTGAGTCCAGGGACTATGAAGGCAGATTGCTTTGCTGTCAGTGTTGAGCACTGTCAATAGCTCCAGCCAGCCGTGGACACACTCGGCCAGAGAGACCCAGGACTCACTGGCTCCATTCGAGCGCCGCAGCAGAGCTAAACGGGCCGGTTCGAAGGCAAGAAGGCCTCAGAGTTCGGGAGTTATGACCCTTCATGAAACCTACTGTACTGACGGAGGTTTTGCTGATGGCCTCCTGGCTGGTGTGCAGAGAGATTTTTTTTTTTTTTAATTTTTTTTTTTAAAGGAGTAGTCACAAAGACGGGCGATGGGTCGAGCCAGAGATTACCAGGAACTGAAAGTTTAACGTAGACGGTGGATACCGTCACGGCCATTTTTAGTTTGACGTCCTGCAGACGTCCATTAAAAGTTAAATGTGGAGCATTTTCTCATGATTCAAGAAATATTCAAACAGCAACTGACATGTGCCAGAGATCACTTTAAATCTTTAATAACTGCATCAGAATAAAATCTTTAGCGATCTAGAGTTTTAGGTTTGTGTAGAGGACAGGATGGTTTTAAACATATTGTAGTTCTAAAATTAAATATAATATTAAAAAAAAAGCAACTGTCTAAGATAAAAGATAAATCCCCCCCAAAATTGACGTTGGGCACTTGTTGTGTGGCCTGGTCAACACTGTGCATGAGTTTAAACCAGTAAACTAAGATGTTTTTAGGGTTGAATTATGAAAAAGTGAATAAATCAAGCTTTATAATGGATTGAATAGTGCACCATAGTGAACCTAATTGTGTAGATGCCACCATTCATTTTCATCTTATAGATGTTCTGGCATGTTGAGCCTAAACTGTTTGAGCAGAAATTACACTTAAATAATTGTGATTTATGCAAAGCACATACTGTTGTTGGATGGAGGCCGTCGGTATCTCTGTGTGCTCGGGACAGAAGGCACGAAAACATCTTTATATTTCGGTAAAAATAACAAAAACAGAGTTGACATGTATGTTGGCAGGTGATGCGTTCACATGTTGTGGGCATTTCTGGGCGTACTGCTGTGACTGTACGTTGGGTTAAAGTCGGGTCCAGGATGGCAGCGTTTATGGCCCGAGGTTCAGGTAAGGCTTCAGGAAATGAATTTAAGTCACTGAATTGTCCTCCGAAGCGATTGGGAGCACGACTATACATGTGTTTGTGTGTGTTGAAGTGTGCGTAACTCTTGCCGTGTGTGTGTGTGTGTGTGTGTGTGTGTGTGTGTGTGTGTGTGTGTGTGTGTGTGTGTGTGTGTGTGTGTGTGTGTGTCCGTCCGTGTCCACGCTCTCTCCATGAGAACCAGCCCTCTGGCCTTCCAGCTGAGTTCACAGATCCAAAGTCGAGTTAATCTGGTTTTACCTTTAGCCCCAAAAACAACACGGGGGTAATCCAGGAACAGCTGTAATCAACCATGAAACCACTGATGGCTGCATGCTAGCTGAGGTCAGGGAGCACAACAGGAAGAGACCTTCCGAGAACTCTGGGACATTGAACTAATAGTCAAAAATGACATGAGAGCAGCGCGTCATGTTGACCGCGAGATGCAGCTCTGTTTCGTCTTATCTCGTCCTCTCAACACGATTTACTGCTTATAAACAAACATTTGCTGAAATTGATTCTATAAATAATGTCCTACAGATGTTCTCACTGCGAACGTTCCCCGATGGTGTCCCGTGTCCTCTTACAAATGAGAAGTGAGCTGGTGTGGTTTTTTGTTGTTGTTGTTGTTGGCAACAGGTCAAGGAGGATATCTCCGGTTGATACTGTCTGAAGTAAAACAGTTTGGACCTCTGTCAGTGAATCGCTGTCTCAACACACTCAGAACAATTATATAAGGCTCGGGACGCCGAGAGGCAGAAAGGGAGACGAGCGCAGGAGTGAGAGAAAGAAGGGGGGAGAGTACAAACAGATGAATAAATGAGTTAAGTGGAGAGAAGGGAATTTGTGCTTTCACCCTCCTCTCCTACCCCCCCGCCCCCCACCACCACCACCAACCCGACTCCCCCTCCCCCCTTTTCCTGTCGGACAGTTGAGTGTATAAGTGCTCTCCCCCTTCTCCTTTCGCTTCACCGCTCCTCCGCTCATCTCCCAATAGAAATTGCTCCGTGGCATTAAATATGTAAAATTAGCATTTTAAGTAGAACACATTTCTGTGTCGCGCTCCCCGCTCCTCCCCTCGGCCTGCTGCCCAGCCCTGAGCGCATCAGCCACACAAACGCATGCATGCATATGATATGCATTTGGTCATCTCCATGGTAACACTGGGGGGGGGGGGGGGGGGGTGGGAGGGGAGCCGGGGCCTCGAAGATGGAAGGGTGAAAAGGTGTAGTCATTGAAAGTAGATCGGATTGTATTTATTTTTTATTTAGTGAGTTTATTCAAGGAGTAAGTCATACCAGCACTCTGTTAATGTGAAGAGCTATACACGATATATGCACGCACACACACACACACACACACACACACACACACACACACACACACACACACACACACACACACACACACACACACACACACACACACACACATGCACGCATGTCATGGGGAACACACACTTTTCCACTCTGCACTGTCTGCCCGTACAGACTCAGGTGTACCTCTACTTTTTCTCGCTGTTCTCCATGTAAATGTTTTATTGTTGTCTTCTGTTAAAAGGACTTTAAAGTTTCTGGGGAAGGAAAATATTTGGAGATAAAGTTCCTCAACTTTGCAGGATTGTTGTCTTTTACAACACACACACACACACACACACACACACACACACACACACACACACACACACACACACACACACACACACACACACACACACACACACACACACACACACAAAATGATCCATTAACTTTTGCCCTCACAATTCTGAGTCAAAAGGGCTCTAAAGCGAAGTGGCACACGGCGTCTGTGGAGACGGCTGACACCCAAAGTCCACCTCTACTTCCTCAACACAGTGATACATACACACCAACACACCGACTTCCTCCTCACTATAAGTGCATTTAGTGCCTGGAGGTCAGATCACACTTTTATTAGCAAGTCTCTGTATATGTCACGCAGTATGGACGATCAAAGCATCACGACACGATACGTACATCCGTCTTCCATTCGAGATGCTGGCGCTCCAGAATGTTTGACACTTTTGCTTGTTTTTAAACAGTTAAGCAATTTTTGAGATAGTTGATAATTAATTTACTAACGGTTGAATTATTTTATTATTTAGGAACTGTGTTTGGGAGATGTAATTAATGTAGTTTTGAGCATAGATGTGCAAATATTCCACATAACACCCAGCCAGGTAAATTAATGTCTGGATGTTCATTCAGGCAGAGAAGTAAATGATGGATGCAGAAATACACGTTAGCAATAAGCCTACTTTGTGCTTAGAAATTGTTTATCATAACGAAAAACCGTGCGTTGTGTACTGCTACGTGTAAATTACACCGTGCATACGCAGGATTTTATTTATCGCTGAGCTTTAATGTAGTAAAACAGCAAGAGATGGACGATTATCACATTTACTGCACGTTGCACCTCCTCTTCTCCAGCACACCCCGCCTCATTAATGCTTAATTAATTTTAAGCTAATTTTTGTTGATTTTATCTCTAACCATCTCTAAAAACATCAGCAAACTAGTCACAACTTGTAAACTCAGAGCTTCCAGCAAATATTTTAGGTTTGAAGTCACGATAGGAGAAGAAGGAGCATTTATAATCTGTTCTCGTAGTGGCTATTGGCAAAGCAAGTTTATTTATAAAGCACATTTCAACAACAAGGCAATACAAAGGGCTTCACATAAAAGCATCAAAACATAAAGCAAAAGAAAAGGACATTTAAAAATAATAAAAAAAAACACGTGATTAAAACAGTATTTAAACATTGTGTAGAACTCAACCGCGTTTGATGGAAGGATTCGGCTCATTTGTGGGATCTCCAAATAAAAAGCAGGGAAATATCGATGAGGGATGTATTTTTATTTCAATTGAGTCAGTTTGTCATGTGGAAAGTTCACAAAAGGCTTCCTTACTTTCATCTTTAAGCTAACTGTGTTTTCAGCCAGTGCAATAAGACCCTTCGCTTCTCCACACCGCCCCTGACTGCGCCCCCTACCTGCCATGCGTTGAAACTGCGGTCACTGGCCGATGGATAGAAGTTAGCAGCTCCTGCGATTTGCTGTAGATATCAGCTGATGGTGAGGGCTTCTGCACTGTAAGGAACGTTATTTTTTATTCATATTTATGACAAATGTGAAATTGAATTCAGCTGAGCATATGTTTTTCATTTCCATCTTTGTTTTCAGCGAAAAGGCCTTTCCTTTTAAAACGGCTGTTTAACCTCAAACTGCAGAGTTTAACATGCCGAGCAAATCTAACGAGCTCCGAACAACTTGTTCATATTTTTCAGTCGAACTTTCTAATTTTGACATTTCATCAATGTAGAAACTCAGTCATGAGTGCAGCCGCTGTCATATGTGCAAAATTGATTTGAATGCAGTATTTATGTGGGTGATGTGCTTCACTCATCACATCCTCACATGCTTTTTTGCTCATGCCTGAACAGGCACCGCCTTGGACATCTAAAGACTCTAGTTTATTATGGGAGGCATCACATATTTATCACAATTAGAGATACATGTTTAATTGGGCCATGAGCCACTGGATGTCAATTTGAACACGGAGACTGTAACGTTTTTGTGAAAGTTTATTAATCTTGCGAGTGGTAATTTGGGGTTTAGAAGATAAACACTATTAAAACAGTTTTGTTTTGTTTTGTTAGGTTAGGTAGTTACTTTATGAATCCCCGAGGGGACATTTTTTCGCTTTTTTTATGGAGAAACTTCTTACAGTATATTACCAATTTAAAATGTTTCATTTTTTACAAGCTGTCGGAAAACATCTTGGGGAACTAAATGTTTCAACAAGTCCTCATATCTAATAAAGATGGTCATTTGACAGACTTGTATGACCAATGAGTGTTTTCTGTTCCTTATTGAATGAAAATGTAAATTTAGGAAAGTAAAACTAAATGGTTCAGGAACGGTTATGATCGTACTCTAAACACAAGTTCGTCATTTTGGAAAATACTCTTATTGTTGTGGCCAAGAGCAGGCACTTTCTGTCTCCACTGGTTGCCTAGCAACCTTGCTCTGACCAACTGCACCTCAGGAAGCTCCGAAGTGGGCCCCTTTTCAAGAAGTAGTCCTGCACATAAACCGCTTGTAAAACCACAACTTCTCGTTTTTTTTTTTTTTTTTTACACTTTGTTTTTCTTTCAATTTTAAGACCGATGTTCATGTGTTAGTGAGTTATTGTTAAACGCGGGGTTTATTTCCATCCTTTCAGATAGATTTAAGCAAACTGCAAACTTATATTGACCAGACTGTAATGAGACTGGAATCCATCTCTGTGCACGTCAAAGTCACAAACCAAAATGTTGGACTCTTGTTTGAGAGGAAGCCAAATTTATTTGATGACAAGTCCATGGTGTTAAATTTTGATGCTTTGTCAGCCATGAAACAACAACAACAACAACAACAACAACAACAACAACAACCTCCTACTAAACAACTGTAAAGGTGATACAATGGCCATCACGCCAATTTCAAATTTCCTTGTAAAGCAGAAACTACTTGGTGTCTTTTAACAAATGAGCATGCTGTCATTTTTAATGGAGAGGATATTCATCATTTGCTTGAACACAATGGACTTTTTCACTTCAGCTGAACTGTTTTTTTTTTTTTAACACTTCACAGAAGAACCTATGCACATTTCCGTTGTAATGGTAAAATAAGGAAGCTGCAGTTTAATAGTACTGAGCTAATCATAGTCACACTCAGCGAAGCAGTGACGCATGTACAAAGACCAGCTGATTAGTTAAACCTACAGCGGGAGACCGATGCTTGACTCGCATGAGGTTATCGGGTGTTTCAGATATTACGGTCGCTTTTCATGTGTAGAAACAAAGGTGGGACAAAAATATGTCACGGCAGCTTGACATGAAGGGAAAAGCTCCTGTCAAACTTTCACTGAAATAAACCGAGGCGGCAACTTCCTGCAACTCGGTACACACACACACACACACACACACACACACACACCCATGTGTTTTTGTTTTATTGTGTGTGTGTGATGGCCTCCAGCTTGGCTCCCTGTCTCCGTATGGGAACCAGCCGCTGACAAAATCATTATAGCCTCATTCATTAGAGTCATCATTGAACTTCAGATCTGTCCGGCTCAACGCAACTCCTCCGCTGTCGCGCGCGCGCACACACACACACACACACACACACACACACACACACACACACACACACACACACACACACACACACACACACACACACACACACACACACACACACACTACTGCAGCCATGCTTGAGTCTGTGTGTGTTTTTGTCTTTTTTTTTTTTTTATATATTCCGTATTTCTTTTAAACGTTGTCCCTCAAAACACTGAAGGAAACCAACTCTCTTTCCAGCACCAAAAAAAAAACTCAAAATAAACTCTGGCAGGCCTTTCCATCCCGAGCGGCCACATAATCAATCATAACCGGGGCGTACAAATTCATCAGCTTGGATCAATTTTGCCGTAGTTAGAGATCAAAAGGTTGCCAGTTGACTATAGGAAGTCCAGGTACCAACTCAGACTAATTTATCTAACATGGGGGAGATTTCGCCCCCCGAGGAGACGGGGACATGGTTTTTCTCCATCACGTTGAATATCCTCGATGGGGCTCGAGGGCACTTAGTCTTGCCGCAGCATATCCTGTACGCCGTTTAACATTCCATTGATCAGATTAATTGCAGTTGATTGTGTCCTGTGTGAGGAAGCCTGTGAAAGTACACATTGAGCTGAAATAATTTATAAGATGCGTAGTACAAAACATTTTAATTTTTCTTCTTTTTTGGGTGTTTTTGGTTACGAAAAAAAAAAGAAAAAAAAGGTGCAATTCAAATGTGTTATGTAGATGTAAAATTTGGGTTAAAATTGGAAATTGTTTATTGTATAAAATATTCATTTGCGGTTTCTCACGGAAACATGGCTGGCTCTCTTTTCACTTTGTAACCAGATTTCAGCCAAAGAAATAAGCAGTTTCATCATTTTTGGATTTCTTTATTTTTCCTGCGAGTTCGCCAAACTCTAAGGTCTTTTATTGAGTTTGTCATTTTGTGGATTTCTCAACTTTCTCTTTCTCTCACACACACACACACACACACACACACACACACACACACACACACACACACACACACACACACACACACACACACACACACACACACACACACACACACACACACACACACTCCACATTTCTCCGCAATTATGAATAATTGTGACTGTTGAAATTTGCGTGAGCCTGCGCTCCCCTGGTTCTCCTCACTGCTCGAGGGGCCAGTCACCTCTGCCGTGTGTGTGTGTGTGTGTGTGTGTGTGTGTGTGTGTGTGTGTGTGTGTGTGTGTGTGTGTGTGTGTGTGTGTGTACACTCTCTCTCGTTGAGTGAAAGGGCAACATTCAGGAAGCAGCAGCGCTTTGAAGACGGCAATTCATGTTTTCCAAGCGTCGAGCACTTATTGGAGGTCAGACTGAGGGTCCATTAGGACCCTCATATTCATTACGGAGGGCGAGAGGCGAGAGATTCAGGGAACAGAAATACCCCCTAGTTACCATAACCTCTGGACTCTGGATGTTTTTCTGTTGGTTTTCGCTTGTTAACTCCTAAGGCCCTGAAACAGGACTCAGGGATTACAGGCTACAGTTTTGGGTTATGTCGGGGTAAGTTCCTCCTTTTGCTCAGCTAGAGGGCAAATTATGTGTTCAGATGAAGCTATTACTTTAAATATTCATCACTGCAGTATGTTTCTCAGGTTGTGATTTCTCGATGAAAGCAATAGGATGAGGAGGTTCGGTAACAAAAAGAGAGGCCAGAGGCAACGGCTCAGAAACATTTTGAAAGACGGTGGTGAAAATCACAGTGATGATTATTGTCCAGACGTGGAGGGAAAGGCAATTTCAATTCACTGCCTGAGGATTAATGCCAGTGAGTATTTCCTCAGTGTGCTTTGTGTGCTTGTGAATGTCTTTCAGCCTGTTCTTATTATGCACCATTACTATGCAGTCAGATATATTTGGAAGAGCCTTCTTTTTTTTTTTTTTATGGACTTTTACATGCAGGCGATCATGCCAAAACATACAATGCTCAATCTCCCAGGGCGTCAGAAAGTAAAATGCACACAGCAGATCAAACACACACACACACACACACACACACACACACACACACACACACACACACACACACACACACACACACACACACACACACACACACACACACACCTCACCAAGCCCCTTCAGGGACGATATTCAACACCACAGGCCAAAGCACACATCCTCACTGATGCCTCCGAACCCTCGTCATGCACAGTACCTGGTGTGTGTGTGTGTGTGTGTGTGTGTGTGTGTGTGTGTGTGTGTGTGTGTGTGTGTGTGTGTGTGTGTGTGTGTGTGTGTGTGTGTGTGTGTGTGTGTGTGTGTTAAGCAGACACGTCAGTTTAGACTAAGGTGATCGGCCCGCTCTGATTCAGCTCGGGCCCCGCGGGGGTATCCCAGTGTCCCGCTGTCCCGGTGTGGGAAAGCAGAGTGTTGGATGGGGTATCCCGTAGCGCCTGCCTGGCTCCTGGGCAGCAGATGGCTAAATCAGTCACAGATTGGATTATGAACGGCCAGTTATGAATACATCTTTCTTCGATTGCACACGCAGGAAAACACGAGCAGTCGTGAAAGTGCCGAGGCAATTTATTATGACTTTCTATGACCATGTAGACATAACATCCTCAGCAGAAGCCAGATTTAGACCCAGTCGAAGCCCCGTCTAAGGTGCTAACTTTTTTTTATTTTAATTTTTTTTATTTCACTAAACAGCGTTTGTCTTTCTTTCACTCCTTGTTAATGTTCTCATCCAGTTTCTTCTCCCCCCTTTCTCGTCCTCCTTTCTTCTCAACCCTCGGGGTCACAGACTCGGTTTCAAAGTGTTGATCCTCATCTGAAATCTATTGCAATCAGTGCAGCGCTGGACATGAAATACAGGCCCGCGAGATCCGATACGTATGTGTGCGTTCCTGTTTGTGTTCAGGTGGCTTTTTGTTACAGTTTCAGTCCGAAATAATCAATGAGACACCTGGTAGAGTGGTTGTGAAACTTTTTATTAATTTTTTTCCCACGTTTGTGTTCTCAGCATTGTTTTTAATTGAAGATGTTAAACTGTCCTTTTCTGTTGTACAGTATTTTACTTCAAGAAGATACAAACGATGAAAACGGATGCTTTAATCTGATGCTGTAGTTTCTGAGGAGTTTGATTTTTATTATTTTAACCTAAAGTATCCCACCCAATATTGTATTGACTTGTTTCCAAAATAAAGTTTGAAGAAGCTCATGAGAAAAACACACTTGTCAATGGAGAGTGACGACTTATCTGAATACACAATTGCCAGTTTATTAGTAATACAACAGTCCTGAATCCCTCCCTCATTAAGTAAATAAAGTGGACTAATAATCACCTGATAAAATTCAATAGCACAGTAGAATAAAGCCTCAAAAGTAGCCATAAAGATGAATGAACACCTCTTTAAACCTGTAATAAAACTTAAACAAGCCATTACAATGATTTGGCAGTTTGAGGGCTTTGTGTCAAATTTTCTGTCCAAATAACCCCAAAAAGTTTTTACATTTTAAAATGTACATCTGCAACACAACCGTATGAAACACAAACTACATCTAGTTATTCTGAAATATCTTTACACCAGACAAAGCAAACATCGATTTTTGTTTTGTTTTGTTTGTTTTGTCTAACAAATAAATTCTTTACAAATCCTCCAAAATTATAAATAGAAATTTAACAACTAGAAAATAAGAAATATGTTGTGATTTCGTCTTGACAAAACTGAAGAGGTTTTAAAGTTGAAATAAAAGATCCATTGTTTGGTGGATTATTTCTCTGCAGAGCCATTTCGACTGTCATCAACCTCGGTAAGAAGTTTTTCAGTCATTATTTAAATTATAGTAATTCATCCATATATATTGTGTGTTTAGTGTGTTTTTAATGCGGCTTTAGCAGATTGTGTGTGTGTGTGTGTGTGTGTGTGTGTGTGTGTGTGTGTGTGTGTGTGTGTGTGTGTGTGTGTGTGTGTGTGTGTGTGTGTGTAATCCTTGTCTTCGGGGACTCTGATCCCCCATGCGTGGTTTTGAGTATCCGTCCTGATCACCAGGAGCTGATAAGATGAGTGTAGTTGTTGTCTTTCATCGCCCTGGATGAAACATTCCTCTCTAATAGTTTGGATCAGCCTCACAGGCCGTTGACACGAGGAAGATGAAGACACTCGGAGGTTACCTCTGTGTCCACTGGCTGAAGAAGCTTCAATACAATTTTTTTAAGTGTGGAAACCAACATTTTTTATAAACAAACGGTAACCTTATGAAGTACTTCTTACAGGAGCAGTTATAATTAATATTGTTCATTTTGTTTTTGTTTAAAGAGTTAAAAAATTACTCTTCTCAGCTAAACTTTTTGTAAAAGGAAAAAAAAAATAACCTTAGCACTTTCATCTGCTTTTTTTAAATTATTATCTTTTATTCAGGGATCCATGTCAACAAAAATATATTGACCCTAAGACATCTAATTCACCAACAGCTTCCCCGTGTGTTCCTAAAAAGCACGAGCGGCGGTTCTTTGTATCCTCAGTCCGTGGTCACTACGCTCGTGTGCCCCGCCAAGTTAGCAAAAAGCCAAACCAGTTCTCCGCATTGTTAACAACATTTAATCAAAGCTCAATCAAAATAGCTACCTTTTTTTTTTTTTGTTCTCGTCCCTAGCCGGAGGTAAAGTATGTCTGTCGGAGGGCGTCTTGTCTCTGTCTGCTGACAGACGACCAAAGAGAGGGCTCTGTATGTTCCTATCTTCATCTAACCCTCCTGTCAAATCAACCTGCACATGAAAGAGAGACAAGAAACACTCCTCCAAACTGGGCCGTGCTTTGTACACCGCAGGAACTGAAGAATAATTATCATAAAAAGAAGAATCTGTGGTTTCATGTTTTTATTGCAATGGCCGAAGAATTTTTTGGCTTTTTTTTTGTTGTTGTTTAACACGTTTCTTAAATCCAACATGTAAAAGCTTCAGTTTTTGACCACTAGTTTTCAAGTTTTTATTTCCAGATAATTCACTTGAGCACAAACAATAAATGCACTGGTTTCAGCGCAGATAGTGTTACCCATATGGGAACGGTCAGACCCGCAGCTCGAGTTCCCGGCCCATATGCTGACCACTCCAAGTATCAATCACTGCATCCAAATGACTTAAAAGAACCGTATTGATTACCGATACGGCATCATAAATCAAGACGGGAAACGCACGTTTTTTCTGTTACACTGTTCATCTCTCGCTCCCTCACACACGTTTCTTCTTCGCACATACACGGGCATGAAATCCTAATAAATCTTGAGGAGAGGTTTCACAGCGCAGATGAAGTCACTCTGTAATCTGATAGACAATTAGAGACGAAGAGGATCAAAGTGGTTCTGAAAAATGCTGAATGACAGAAAGAAGCTTTGTTTTGGCCGCCGTTCAAACAAAGTCTTATTCCCCATAACAGTTTAGCATCAAGTGTATGTTTTTAGTTTTGATTTTGTGTACAAAGCGATGGGTTTTGTAGTCTTCGTATTCTCCAACTCTGTAATGGGACGCACGTTCCTCAGCTGCTTGGCCAGAGGGCATACATGGAAACTCGGCAGCAATAAGAGCATTTCATCCTCCAAATGTGCGTTATTCACTCATTTATTTATCCCCACAACACCCTTGCAATATTGATTGAATCAAGAAGATGCAGCAGCATTTAAAAAAAAAAAAGAAGCTTTTTAGAGATCCGAAGAAGATGAAAATGCCTCTTTGATTGCTTCAGGTGAAATCCAGACTGTATTTTAAAATGGTGAAGCATTTCACTTTCTTCTCTTTTTTTCCTCTCCTCGTAGCGTTTGTACTTTTTATGTTTTATTTTGTTCTTTGCATGTGTTTTTGGCTTATATTTCTGTCTTCCTCCCCTTTTTCTTGCCCTCTGGTTTGTTGTGTAAGTACAGGCAGTCCACTTCAGAAACAACAAACACGACAAGCTCCGTGCAATAAAAGTATCCCATCTAATATTTATCAATATAACTACCTAGACGCTGTGAATTGAGCTCTGCTCCGCCACTCGATTTTAGTGTGAAGGTGGAGAGAGTGCTGCATGCTGATGATATTTTTAGTCCGTCAAAGTTGTTCAGTGTGCTCACTGTGAGATGGAAAAGCAAGCAGAGATTTTTGCTTTTGTTTCATGTCTGTGTTCTAAATGGGAGATATTTTACAAATCAAACCAGGAGTGATGAAGCTGGTGTTCTTCAGGATTGTTCTTATAAACAAACACAACGTGACTGGATTTGTGCGTTTAAAAAAAAAAAAAAAAAAAAGGTCACAAATATCGAGCTGTTTTTCAAGGCTAAATATTTGGAGGGATGAAAGTTACACCACTGGTGGTTTAAATGCAGCAACTTTTCAAATTAAAAGTGCTGCAGTTTCACACAGGGTCCAGACACGTACTAGGTTTGAACCAAGACGTGTTTCTGGCTCTGGATTTCCCTCATGAAATCTTAGAGAGCTTTATTTGACACTTTTCAAGCTAGTTTGGTCACACACGAGTTTCATTCACTGCAGGAGGCATTTAGGGAACATCTGTGTAACTGTATATAAAGAAATACATTCATAAAAAAAAAAGCATGCACATGCTGTTGAATTTAAAATGTTGTGATACAGAATATGGGTGTTGAGTATCAATTTGTTATTTTTGACATAAAAGAAGCTTATTCAGCAGATTTAGGTGGAGCTCAGCTGTGTGAATAAATGTTACGAAACACAAGTAGCTCTGAGGAAAAAAAGATCGGAGACCCCCGACTGTAAACTGATGTAGAAAACAGCTTATTGCTTTGTTGTGATTTGATGAACTGCGAAAACACTCGCCTTTAATATAAAAGCAATCATTTATTTGTGTCATCACCTTAATCTTTTTACGAAACCCCTCTCCATACTGTTTTGCAAAAACTGGAATAAGTGCTGGAATAAGTCTACGTCTTGGTGCCTGATACCGCACAACACCTTCAGAGGTCGACTGCCGTCAATGTCTCAGCAGGTCTTCAGGAACTGTTTTGGTGGTTCACAAAGACCAGAAACTCGTATTATGCCGATATGGTGGTCGTATATTTCCTCAGTCCAAACCGCGACAACTCTATCTCGTTGGCACTTACTGTTTAATAGTTCCTCACTCAACTACCCGCCCTGTCAGTGGGGAGGAGAGGATTTAGGGCCACTTCTCTTCAGGCGAGCAGTGCCAGTCCCATTAAATTTGCATGAAGTTAGAATGCACGTACATGCTTTCACACAGAGAAACACACTGCAGCATGTGTACACACTTTACGCAGCTCATAATATGCATTGTGTGTTGGCATTTGACATTTCTATCAAATTCAGTGAAACTCGAGTGTAACTGTCTTCAACCCGTTTTGAGAGCGAAGAGTATTTGGCGAGTTACAGACCGATGAAAGGATTAAACTTGATTGTTTCTCTTATAAAATCTGCATCCGGTTTACGCGTTCATGTCTCTTCGTTTTTTTGTTTTTTCCCCCAGCTGTTCTCCTTTACATCTGCCACCCCCCACCCCTCCCTCTCTCTCTCTCTTCCCCCCCCCCTCTCCTCTCTCTCTCTCTCTCTCTCTCTCTCTCTCTCTGCTGATCCAGTCTAGGTCATTGCTTCTTCATGTGCAAATGTGAGAGTCAGTCACTCTTCTGGCTCTCTTTACTGCGAGTCTGCATGTTCTGGTGGTTCAGACCCGTTTGAGTCGAGGCAGTTAAGTGCAAAATGCTCATAGTTGAAAGTAGGAAAGGTCTCGATTAATGATAAGAAGTCTGAACTCAGCAACTATCAAGCATGCCGATTTAGTTTTGACACACTGATTTGCAGCGCAGCGTTCCTGTTGCTACGTGGCTGATATTGAGTCGGACCTGCTCTGCTTGTTAAGTTACTCTCTGGGAAGAAACGGGAAGTATTGCTGTCATTTTTTTTTTTGTAATCAGACAATAATTGTTCCCCCTTCTGCTGCTTTATTTTTTCAACCTAGATTTGTGTCAACTCGAAGAATTGGTGAATATTTCACCCTGAATAGAAAATGGATTTGTATCCTTCTAGTACGTGATGATAAAAGATTAATCTGACTTTTATTAAGGAAACATCATGAATAGTTCAGAGACTTTTTTTTTTTTTGGTGTCTATAATACAGAAGTCTATAACCAGGCGTGGGAGAGGGGAAGTGTGAGAATGCACCTCAGTGACCTGTTCCCGTGTTGTGAAAACACAGAAACACATCAGACTGGATGGTAGGAGATGTCGCTGCCAGAGAGAAAATAAAAGAAAGAGAATAGGGTTCAGTAGCTTTTTTTTTTTATTTTTTATTATTATTCAACTGTAGCTTATAGCCAGTTCCACTAATCTGCTTTTACTGCAGAATTTCTGAAAAAAAACATGTGCAGTAGGTGCTTTTTTTGGGGGGGGCCTGTTTTTTTTTTTTTTTAGCAATGTCACCAGGGCTGCCAAACGAAAGTTAAAATATGGGTCTGTTTTTGTTGTGTGTATCTTTCAGTAAAACTAAGATTGTAGTGAAATTGTGATTGTTGAATACAGATTTAGGGTTAAAATGCACAAGAGGTTTAATATTTTTGAGTTTTCATGAAGGAATGAAGAAACGGCACGTTTACATGCGTGGTAGCGTCTTTGTGAAGCTACTTCAGCACACAAGGTTTAGCATGCTAACGTTTAGCAGGTATATTGTTGGGTGTAAGTGTACTAACATTTGCTAATTAGCATTAAACACAAACTCCAGCTGAGATTGAGGGAAATAACATTAGTTCTGCAGGTATTTGATCATAAACAAAAGCATTTGATTGATTGATTGGTCGAGATGAAAACTCGTAAATTATTTTGTGAGGTGTACGTCAGTGTTTCTATATTTTTTTTTCTGGACCTTCCTTCAAATAGTTGTTGAGACATGTTACTAGAAAACAAAACGGTTAAACTGCTGCTGGTTCTAGAGGGAAAGTCAGGAAATCCCCGAAGTCGGTAGGTTTCATCCTCTGGGGACCGTGAATGTCCGTAGAATATTTCATGGCCGTCCAACCGCAAGCTGTTGAAATATTTAAAATTTGTGGTAAACTGGCCGATCGACAGATCCGCGCTGATGGAGAGACGTTAAGGTGGGAAAACGATGGCATACGATTCTCATATGGTGTGCAGCAGAACGTGGCAGTAAAGAACCGGCTCAGGCCAGCAGGAGGTGGTTCATAATGTGGTGCATTTCAACACGACATACGTTGACCAACCTCAGGATTAAATCCACACCAGATGATACACCGGTTTCCGACTGTCATAAGCCAGCAGTACAACAGCAGCATACCAAAAACAACGTCCCAGTATTTACCCAGTGGTGCACCATGAGACTCTCTTTACTGCTGCAAATTTAATGCTACCACAATTCAGGTCAGTACGTACACCGTGTTTCACGAGCACCAGGAACATTTGCATCATCTCCGGCTTCATTGTAAAAAAAAAAAAAAAAAAAAAAAAAAGATGTAGCTGAATAGTGAGAATTATTGTCCTTAATAGTATATAATTATCGGTGTTAATTTTTCATGCATACTTATTGCCCGTAAACACACAGAGGCGCACAGATTACAGAGTGAGATAGTACGAAGACCTGTAGTGCATTCTGTGCTCCAATTTAAGCGTCTGATCTGAGCGGAGCAGACAAGCGAGCGCAGCATGCCCTAGAGTCATGTAAAATGCAAAGGAATATACTACTCTATTAAAACCTCCTGATAGCAGAGACAGGCCACACACACACTTATACAGACTGCACGTACACATTCTTATGTTTGCACACACACGAGTGGAAGGCTCTTAAACTTATCGGTCAATCCGCTGCATCATAACATCCAGACACCAGCGCTCAGCAGTTCCTTATGAATGGATTTACAGTCACAATAACAGCCGCTAGGTTTGAATGTAGTGCTGGAGATCAAAGCAGTGTGTTTTATGACACAGTCAGTTAATCAGATCGGGTGAGTTGCGTCGTTGTTGTTGTCGTTTTTCTTTTTTTTCTTTTTTCCCAATTACCATAAAGGGAAATCTGTTTCCTGGACCGACAGAGAATTGACCCAGATTCAAAGCAGCGGTTTGTTAACCATCTTCCCGCCACCTCCTCGTCCCCAACTTGTCATCTAGTATTTCTTCCACGACACTTTTTTGAGTGCGCTCCTAAGTGTACTTAACTCTAGCAGGTCCACATGTTCCTCTTACATTATTAAACCCTCCCAATAGACTATCAACTTTTTATTCCGCCTGCTGCCAGAAGTTGGCTCTTTCAAATGTTCCTCAGCACTCATCCAAGCCGCCTAACCCCAAACGACACTTTAAAACACTTACGTTTGATACTGTCCCTCCAACGCGGGACAAAATATTTACTCCTAGACGGGATTATCGTTCTGTCTGGCAACACGCTGGCTTTATGTTTCTTAAGTAGCCGGCAGTCGTGCAGCTCTGTAGAGAGAGATCTCGGATGACGTGTTCCTTTATCATCGTTGGAAAAGAGCTGGGAGACTCATTTATGAGACATGTACGTTATTATCGATGGACAGTCTCAGCGCTGCGGGGCAAAAGTAGTTGATGTCGACTTGGCTCTCCTGTTCATCTCCTTTCTGTCTGCTTAAATGATTTGCATTATAGTGATGGATATGACATTTTAGTTGCCTTTGTGGGCCAGAGGTCAACCGGGGTCACTCCACTGCTTCCCAGATGCTGGAATTGAAACAGCAAATTTTACACTAAACGAGCTGGTTTCATGCCCCATAATGGCGTGTCTGTGCATATATATATATATATACAACATTACTCATAATCAAACAGGTAACACGCACACTTCTGTATGTATACAAACATATTAGGTAACAATATGAAAGGGAAGGGGTGAATCTCTGAGTGTTCCCGAGACCTCAGCGTGACTATTTTTGGAGTCGGCACTCCTCTGACTCTTTTACAGTTGGCTGTCCCTCTTTCATGCCTCTCTAAAATGCTTGCTCACCCCGAGCCACTTGTTTATCACTCTAATGTTTGTTCTTGTCAGGCACAATATGTTCTCTCTCTGCAGCAGTCTACTCCGTTATTCTTCATCGGGCCCCTGGGCTGTTCTTAGTCAACCCGTGTCCCCAGACACCTCTCCGCTGACCAATGGAGGGCTTTAACTATTCATGGCAGTTAGGTGCAGGCTTCATCTAAGCAAATTAGGTAATGTGGGAGGGGTGGGAGGGGGGAGGGGGGGAGTACAGGGCTCTTCAAGGGAAACTGAGTGTTAAGGCATTTTGTTAACACGGACCGGAACAAAAGTGTTTTGAGACATCACACAGGAATTGTGAAGTCATTATGAATGCAGATGCATTTCTATATATTATTAAATCATGAGTATAGCTGGGTATCATTGACAAAATTTCTTATACCGATGCCTTGACATCACTAACATTTTCTGAGCAGTATTTTTGTTCGATACCAATTCTAAAAAAAAACATTTTAAGCAAAAGAAAATTACACATGTTACAAATCTTTAGTTTACATTGCACTTTAGAGGGGGAGAGTGTAACACAGGTGGTTTTCTGTAGTTACAATTAACAGACTCTTCATGTGAAAGCTATTGCTAGATGCTACAATTTACCTATGTTCCCTGAACGCCTCACATGGAGTAGATGCGAGCCATCCAGCTGAAGAAGCCTCCAGTTATTGCTGCACGCGAAACGCAGATAACAAAAGCATTGTTTGAAAAGAATGAAATAATGCGTGATAATGTAGGATTTCTTTGCCGAAGTTGATACTGAATGATTTCTATCTCTGTGGGTTGGGCGCCCAAGTCGAGCCTGTATGGGAAATGACGTGACTCATTGATGATAAGATTTTATTCCTGTGTAAATGGAGCAATGGTTTTTAAAAGGTTTTAGCGTGACCCATGAGCACTGCAATGATATTCAAGATAACTTTGTTGTTTTGATACCAGAAGAATAAAATAAAGATCATCCTGAAGGTATTTGCTGAGACCTTTTTTACAGAATCCTTGTTGAGTCGTCACATTCAACTTGCTTGGAAGCGTCCGGACCAGGAGGACTTTTCCTCTTTCATTGCCGTTCACCTGGGATGAGATTTCACACCATTAGCCACCTCCCCACCCCACCCCACCCCACCCCCCCACCCCCACTACCCTCCTACCTCGCACCACCCTTGGACCATAAATATTTCAACCTCTCAATCTATATTCATTTTAAAACACATGCCCCATGCAATATGTGGTTGTGTGGACACAAGGCTTTTATTTATTCATCTTATTTATTTATATTTCTTTCCTGAGGGCGAGACGTTGGTTTCTATCCATCTGTGCTGATTGCCGGCTATTACAGAGCACTTAGAGCCTTCCCTGAACCTGCCAGAGGGGAGCACATGCCTCAAGAGATCCGCTCGCTTCAGGGCTAAGAGGTGTGTTTGTTGTGTGTGTTGTTGTGGGGAGACAGCAGAGAGTTGTCACGAGACTCATGGCAAATGCAAATATCTCAAAAGAAAGACAAAACTCAAAAATTGCGTCAATAAGAAAACGGTTGTTTCGTACAGGATTTTAATTTGTTTCTCGTTACTTCTCAACAATTCTTGTCATGTTCTGTAAATTATTTTTCATTCATTATTCATGCACATTAAATGTATATTGTACTTGGAAAAATTAGTCTACCCGCTCCTATTAAATAGCTGTCTGAGATTAAGTTTATGTGTTTTCAAGACTTAAGAAAGAAGACTTGACACCCTTGAGAGCAGACTTCATGTCTGTCCTCAGATTTAAAAGCCTTGATAATTGTTCAAACTGGAAATTAACACTCCATTAAAAAAAAAAAAAAAAACTCATGGACATATTGCTTCTAGGTGGGGGAAGAAGAGGAAATCTAACCGTGAAGTTATGTTTGATGAATATATCCATACATTTCGAGGTTTGTCAGATGCCAAAGCTTTCACAGTAGTTTGGAGGAATTTACCAACTTTGGAAAGTAAAGAAATACTGAGAAACCACGCTAGTAGAATATTTGATTCTGAAAATATTTAATTTGGAAAACAATTTGCTTTGTGGGTTGCCAAGTTTCTTCAAGTCAAAAAGAGCTAATACTTTAGCATGTTAACAAATTCTTGTTTGAATGTCTCATTTTAAACCGTGAACATCCCCATTTTAGCTCTGCTAATTACATGCCACAAGTATTTATCCATGATTAGCAACCTTGTCTGCTCATTTGAAGTCTCCACACCAGCTAGCCATTTAGTCAGCAACACCAGCAGGCAAAACATCACAGACCGTTTCTCGGTTTGTGACACAACAATGCTGCAGGCTGAATGTGTTGGCTCGTTCTGCTGGAAGAATGTCCATCCGACTGAGACCAATGGAGGCAATGATTGTACAATAGCTTATTCTGCATTGTTGGTAAAAAAACAAACAAGTGCCACACAGATTTTCATTTCCTGTTACTATAGTTACTAATTATGTAATTCATAATATCAACACCATAAAATTGAATGATTTGAAGCTGAATCAGTGCGTCAGTTCAACAATGTTTCGTTGACAATGGTCGATACTGTCTGTAAAATGTAGGCAGTAACCAGTAGTACTGATTCTCTATACGTATGTCATTTTTCTTCACCAATAAACACAATATACTCATAATTTCCTGGATTTAAATGTAACCAAAAGGCTAATATAGAATGGATCCCGATATCCTGGTATTTCCAAGCCTTTAATACGTAGCTGCTGGTATTTTCTGTGCTTTTACGGTCTCCACCTGCCCTTTTCAGATGTTGGCGGTGGTCGGGGGATCTTTGGGGACTCGGTTTCGCTGCAGCTGTTTATTCAGCAGCATGGAGTGGAGCTGTGAATGGCAGCAGGCCAGTGTCTCCCTGCTCTCCTGGGACTTAGTGTGTCATGTCACCATAGAGGCAATCAGGTCAGCTCGGCTACATGCACAGGACATGTTCTGCTCTGCTTAGATGTGCATGACCGCATCCTGTTGTACAAGACCATCAAGGTGTGCAGTAGAGGACCGTGTAAACCTTTGTATTGAAGACGTATGTGGCCAATCTTTGTGTGCCCGAGCACGTACAGTCATGTGAAAAAGGAAAATCCTTCCTATTGAAATTTGTAGCTTTTTGTTACGTATTTGGACAACATTGCTTCCAAAGGCTGAGGCTGTTGCAGAGAGAGAAAAGTACAGCATAGAGATGGAACGAACAAACGTTTAAAGGACCGGAGACAGACGTGCGCTCTAGAAGTTGATTATCTGGCAAAACTCAGAATAATAATAAATGGGAAAATGGAAATTTAGAGTTCATTTGGCAAACTCTTAATACCACTTTTAACTGGATGCAATGTTGTTAGCTATTTAAGTGCCCCGGGACCAAAAGCTTTGAAACTTCCAGTAACACTGGAGCCTTTGATGTAATCCCTGGCATTAAACAGATTTAAAACTCCTTGACTAGTAAAATTGAGATGAAGGCATTTCACTGAAATACAAGCAGACTTTAAGTTATGATGGAGGACAGTGATAGATTGTAGTATCTTAAAGACAGCAGGGAGGGAAGTGAGGAGGTGTGGGGGGTAGAAAAAAGTTAGTCCACTCTGACAACTGTATCTGTTGTTAATGGACCTGTATTATTGACTATCAGCACGAAACCACTATTCCACGTCTGCACAAAGTGGAGCTCATTCTCTGGTGTTATGGATAAGTGTTGATACCCCCCCCCCCCCACACACACACACACACACTCAAACACGTCCCCCCAGACTCCGAGCATCCCTCTCCCTGCCTGCCGTTCATCTCCTCTTTCCTCTGCCTCTAGCCCTCCATTTTACCTATTGATTAGCCAATAATGTGTTTTCAGTGGTAGATTAATGGCACATTATCCTGATGAGGGTGTCTGAGGGGACAGGACGTGAGGGGGGGTGTTAGAGATGATGCTCTTTAATTGATATACAGACTGTGTGTGTGTGCAACAGAGACAGAATCTAGTGGGGCAAAAAAAAGATTTGATTTTAACTGCAAAACGAAAGTACTTCCTTCTGATTGGAAGTTAATTACGTCAATTATGAAAATAAAAAGGTGAATCTTCAAAATGTCACATTATGAAACATGAGGTACTGGGTTGTTTACATATTTTGTCTTATTAGTTTTGGTCAATACTTTTATTGTTTTTTTTTAATTCCATGCTGAACCAGTAATCCTTCAATTGGAATTAAAACAAAGTAGGCACACACACACACACACACACACACACACACACACACACACACACACAAATGTGCTCATACACGTTAATTAAGTACACTAGCAGCTTGGCATGCAATTAAATCTTGTAGTGATTCACTTGTGTTACAATGGCTCAGACAACTTTTTTATATTTTCAGTACTTTTCTATGAGCCTCAGCTACTTGTACTTGTGTACAAGTGCTACTTAACAAATGTTAAAACACTAACATGCCAACCTACAATAAAGAATTTAGTAAATGTTAAACACCTGCGTGTTAGCTCTGTCACTTTGACCAAATTAATATGCAAAAATTGGCATTTAGCTCAAAGCACTTGAGAACAGCCTGATAGAGCAGATTGTGTGGCTGCAGACTGTTTCAGATGAAACGTGAAAGAGAGAATAGTTTCAGCAAAGTAAAAGGGAAAACGGCACATAATTGTACTGACTAAAGTTTATAGGACTTATAATGTAGTATAAATTTCAAAATATGAATGTAAAGTTAAAACGTGGGCATTGTCCACTCACAAACATACAGAAATTGGATTTTGATCACAACATACATGCAAGCTTTTAGTGAAGTTTATCCCGTGTAAAATCCAGCCATTTAAATGGATGTAGTTTTATTCTCTCACTTAGCTTCCTTTGCAATTAATTCTTTGGACACGATCCAATCTGCTCTCGTCTTCTCTCGTCCCTGCGCTCTCTCGCCGCTTATCTGTGTCTCTGTATCACTTTCTTTTATCTGATTTAATCCCCCTCTGGCATCTTTCAATTTCCTCAAGCAATTTGCATTATGGTGGTGGGGGAGGGGGCAGAGGGGAAGGGAGGGGTGTAAATAAGCAGATCAATATGCCATCAAACAGTCTTTAAGTGTGACACATACACAGGCCCTGCGTCTCAGGTTTCCACCTCTAACTAATAGCCTTGTTGTTTACTTTACAATGTGCTGAGTCATGTCGTTTCGGTCTCAGGTTGCATTGCAAGTGCATCGGGTCACCCGGGGGAATCCACGATGCTGGAGTGCACAACCACCAACTCTGTTTACCTGTTTTGTTTGTGAATTTTAGCGGTATTGTTTTAGATGAGCCTCCTCTTGTCCTCCTAAAACGCGTTACGTCCAGCGCTGGCCAAATGCTAGCATCGGTATTAAATCAGCCATGCGAATGATTTCGGAGACCGTATTTTCTGCGCTTTTGCGCCACAGAAATATGCTCGGCGACGGTTTCTCCCATCATCTTGGGCGTTGACCTTTGTCAGATGACAGGGAGGGGTCAACGGAGGTTAAAGTAATGGGTGAGCTGAGAAAGGGGCCCCCACCTAGTCATGCAGAAAGGAGCTGCCGGAGAGGTTTACAAAGGCATAATGTACACACACACACACACACACACACACACACACACACACACACACACACACACACACACACACACACACACACACACACACACACACACACACACACACACACTTGGACTTGCCCTCCACCCAAGAGGAACAGCACTTCCTCGCTCCTTACCAACCAGACCTCTGCTATAGAGAGGCACAGACCCATGCAGGAATACAAACGTGATGGTAGTTTTTCCAACACAAACACACACTCATCAACCGGTTCGGAGCGATCTCTCACCCCCCTCCCCTCCCCTCCCCTGCCGCCGCCGCCCCCTACCCCCCTTCCTTCTCCGTCTCTCTCTCTCTAACTCTCTCTCCCTCTCTTCCCTAAATCCCTCTCATTCAGTCATAATCGCACACAGTCGGGCTTCAGTGCACAGATTACCGTGATGAACTATGACAAGGCAAGAGGCGAGAAGGAAGCACAGCAAGAACGGGAGAGGAGGCTGGAGTGATAAAATGAAAAGAGCACGGCGGTAGGAACAATCAGCACTTCTTCCGACGAGTATTGAACCGATTTGGTGCTTTTAATGAATCAGACTTTACGTTAAAGCATTACCTTATTCTCTGCCGTCCAACGATTGAGCCTGGGCGCCTTTCAGAGGATCTTCTCCACTAACTAGGACATAAATGCTGATAATATACCATGTGGCCACACCTTATATGTTGACAGTCTGCCTTCACTGAGCGGCTAGCCGATGGGGATTGTGGGTACTGAGCGGTGGTGTGACTCCCTTGCATCTCTGAAACACGAGTCAGCCTGCCGGACACAACAGGCCTCGTTTTTCTTCGGTGAATACGCAGTCGACGTCTCTGAATCAGAGAACGCCTCAGAGATTTCTTTTATTATTTGCAGCAGAGGATCGATGATGAACGCAGAGTGTCCTGGTTTTATAATGTAGCATTCTGTTTACAATCAAAACATGTATAATTTAGCTCTCGTGCCCGGGGTGGTGTGGGTCTGCATTATTAAATACGTAAAGGTTAAGTGTTGTGGCAAAGTGCACTGCAGAGGTCAAAGGGCAGCACTCATAAGATCAGCAGACTTTCAACCCATTCAATGCAGGAAGTGGACTTTAAAATCGTGAGAAAAATAGCAAGTTGCATGACTCTTATTTTCCTCCTTTGTCAATGGATAATCTTCGATTTTGATTTCACAAAGGGGTGTTTTGTTTATTATGCTTTATTACGCTAAGAGTGTTAAGTTTGTGGCACAAGGAGGATAAAACTGTTCCCTGCAGGCATCAGCAAAATACTAAAATGCTATGTTTGGTTGTAACTATTTCATGAGGTTCAAAACATCACAACTTTACAGTGTGAAGATGTCCCACAATGATTCTAGAAGTTTTAAAGGCCAGTGTTATGAGTCTGTAGATAAGAAATTCAATGGGGAGAATTAGCAGAAGGACAAACTCAATAACTTAACATGTCATTGTTCAGTAGTGTCACATGTTTTTGCTTGTCTAAAAGAGACAAAAAATTCTACCAAGTCATATCATGCACGTCACCACGCATATCGTGATTATGCACCTTACATCAGCATTTACAGAAAAATACCTGCTTTTTAAATGGATGCTCAGTGGATTGTAAGTTTTTTTTTTTGGGGGGGGGAAGGGATTTCTAGTATTATTAGAGTCCAAATGGCCTCATCGTTTGTTACTTCTTTTATATTCCTGTTCTCTTCCACCATATTATAAATAATTTAACGTTCCACAAAGCACAGGATTTGACAGCTAAGACGTATTGTCAAAGAAAACAGGAAATCAAGATAACAAACGGCCCCCATTTCCAGTATTTTGTGGCATTAATTCACTCTGAAGGTTGAGGTGTATTTCCAAAGCACGAGCCCAAAATCCTTCTGTAATTCGGCTGACACGGTATTATAAGAAGTGAGCTTTGGCTCGGCTTCACAGAAGCCGGGAGCACAGCTCTCCATTGTGTACACTTTGAATTCTGCTGAGGCTATGAGTATATTGGTCTGTGGCTGAGGACAGCAGGGCGATCACTGGTCCGGAGGAGAGATGTGCTTTCTCACAGCAAAACCTAGAAGCACACAGGAGGCGACGTCCATCCTTCCCATCAGCCACCACTTCCGTGGATCACAATGTTTTAGTTTCTTAACAAGACCAGAATTAGTCTCACATTGCTGTTTGGATGCAGCATATTTTCTATAGTAATTAGTAAAATAGATCCAGAAACTTAAGAGACATGAGTTTCATATCTTATCTGAATGTGTAACAACTTCCTGTCATATTGAAGTTTCCCTTCCAGTTCAACATTAATGGATCAGAACTTTTCTTGCCCATTTGTTGTACTATAATGTGTCCTGAATCTGTTGCAGGGGAACATATATATATATATATATGTATATCAATATGATATCAATATCCAGCTGGTACTAATGTGTTTTATACACACTGCTGCATTTATGCATATTTAATACCATTTTATAAACGTGCCCTACAGTTTAGGAAACAGTGTGTTACTTTACAGAACCAAATAGCAGTTTGGGCCTATTGGATCAGCAAGCATGGTGTCATTCAAGACATATTTTACACCAAGCAGCTCTTATTGACACTCGGGAGGTTTTTCGCTTTGAATTAAGTTTCAGCAACTTGGTATTATCTGTTCAATCAGTTGGCAACTCTTGTCATATTCTGCCATCTACAAAGTTGCAGCAGCACTTTATGCTAAAATTACAAACATACTGTGACAAATACTCCCTGGTTTAAACTGAATGACATTATTTACAGCTTTATATTAACCATTAATACAACTAATTAAACCATTAATGTCTGAAACACAAATTTCACCTCAAAATATTCAATCCATTCTGTAAAAAAATATTTCTTGAATGAAGATATTTTAATTACAGTTTCAGTAAAAGGTGTAATGAGCCAATAGGCAGACGTGGAATTAAGAAATAAGATACTCAGAAAAAAGAAAAGCAAAAAAACATGCGTGAACCAGAATAAAATGTTAATTACATTCATTTAAATACATAATTTCAGTAATTCAAAATTCATTATGATACAGGAGATGCATGCAAATAGTTAGGCTATAGTAATTTCTTTGGTGGCTTAGGCTGCTGGAAATGCTGTTGTCGATAACAATAATAATAATAATAATAATAATAATAATAATAATAATAATGATGATGGTAATAATAACGACGTTAAAGTAAACAATAAAACGTTGTAAATGATAGTGTTTTATAGGCCTCCCTCAGGCTATCATTAGTGTAGCCATACTATTCTCCCTAAACGGCTATAGCAGTAGGTTTAGTGAGAGGCATACAAAACCCATAACCTTGACTGAAAATAAATAATACTGAATCCACTTATTTTCATGTGATATGTAACTACTCCTCTGCCGTCGCACTTGCAGTCCTCGAGACGAGTTCAAGGCCGCAGGACCGGCCGCACCATCTAAAACACCTTTAAATGCTTCAAAACTTGGCAACAGATCACCGAAAGTGTCTCTTTCACGCGAGGGGATGCTTTTTATTAACCATCATACGTCCCCGTCGTACAGGCTGAAGTACTTGCTGGCGTTTGAAAAGCAGAGGTAAGGCGTGCTACTCCCCGGGTACACCACGGGCAGAGGCATGGGCAGCAGGCATCTCCCCAGCAGGTTACTCTCTTTGTACAAGGCCGGGAGCTGCCCCACCACCACGGGCTTTCCAGTCTCGGGGAAATCGCTAACCGGTCCGTCGATTTCGGTCGAGATCTGTCGTTTCAATTTATTCCTGCGGTTCTGAAACCATATCTTCACCTGGGTCTCTGTGAGCTGCAGGGAGCTGGCGAGGCACGCGCGCTCTGCGCTGCTCAGATACCGTTTCATGTCGAAGGTAGACTCCAGCTGGAAGATCTGTCTCTTGGAAAATATAGTGCGCGTCTTCTTTTTCGTGATCATTTTGCTCTTTTTGCCGGGGCTCCCTCCTTTGTGGGGGTCCATGGTCGCGGTGGTGGAGCTGCTGTCGTCGCAGCTGCTGTCCCCGCTCTCGAAGCGCGTCTCCGCCGCCTTTCTGTCGCTCCTGCGGCTGATGATGACCGATTCAGTCGCTCCGCTGCAGTCTGGAACACAATTACACTTCTTTTAACCCCGTGAAGTCGAGTCCTAAACTCTGCTTGCCACATCGACCTTAAACTGTGAGATCATTACGAGCTGTGCGTAACAGTAAACACAGATGACAGACGCTTTCTATACACGGCGTTCGTCAACTCACTCACCGCCTTCGTTGAGCCGGCTGCCCGGGTCCTGCCTCTGCTGGGCTCCTTTCTCCTCGCGGTGGTTCTGGGAAGCGTCTTTACGCATGGCGGTGGCCAGCTCATCCTGCAGTCCGGCGGGGTGACAGCTGTCACGGTGTCTCTCGCTTGTTTTGAGGTTGAGGATGTTGTCAATAGTGAATTTCAGAGAGGCGGCGGGTCGACATGGAGCTTCTACTGTGTTCATATTCGTCCTCTTTGATTTACTTCCTCGACTCTGCTCGCCCTCAACTCTGAACGTTAATCTCAACACTAACGTCTCGGTACTCCGCGCACCATAGCAGCAGCCACTGAAGCAGACACTGCTGGCCGGGCTGTGCTCCGCCTGCACCGCCAGCCTGCTACACACACCGGATGGAGCGCGACGTCTATTCTGATTGGTCCAGAGGAGCGTTCAGTGCGAACCAATAGAACAGAGAAGAAGGAGGGGAACCTCCTTCTTCCTCGCGGGTGTGGGAGAGAGTGTTGTTCTCCCCCTTCCCTCCCTCCCTCCCTCCCTCCTTTCCCAGCTCACCCCCACACGTCTCTAACGCCCCGTCATCCCTATACATCTTCAGGGTCCGGAGCCCTGCAGGGGGTCCCCCATGGATCATAGAGTAGTTTAATATCCCGGTTATTTCACACCGTATAGCTGCAGTCTGCGCGCTGTGACGCCATGCACGACTGATGCAGGTTAAATCTTAATGTGCACTTTGTCTTATCGAACAGCCTGCAGCTTAATTCAGTTGTGGATCCTGAGCTCAAAACCGTGTATCAATTTACTATCAAGAAAATAAAGTGGGTCACTGTTGTTTGAGCTGCACGAGACCTATATGTTTATCACGTGCAATTGTTTGCCTCGTATTTCTTAAAAGCACATTTCGAATTTGGGTATTAGCTCATTTTTCCTTTATATTTTGGGCTTGTTGCGTTTTAGCATTTGTGAAACTTTTGATGAAAAAAATATAAAGTAAAATAGCAAATAGCAAAAAATGGTTTCCGTTAAACCATGTTGCATTCATAAAAGGATTGTGTATTTAATTTACTTATACAGTCCATATCTAGTAAATCGTATTTTTTTTTTCTGATTTAAAGACGATGCAAAACACAAAAATAAACCTCCATATCACATCTTCCCTTAAAATTGTTATTATTATATTAGTGGAACTTTATCCATATTACTTTATATTGCATATCCACAACTTATTCACCTTATTTGTTTAAAATGTAAACTACCTTAGTTTACATACATTTTAAGTTTAGTTTGGGAATTTTTATTTTTTTACTTTTTTTATTATTATTATTATTATTTTTTTTTTAAACCATAGGCCAACAGATTTCTTTACTTTCTCCAAAATCGGGTGTTATAACAGGCTGGCATTTGTTAAAATCTCTGCTAATCACTCGTTGATTGCTAGAGATAAAATTGGATGACTTGCAGTTGACCAGTGCATATCTTGATTATTTATGATTTTTTTTTTTTGTCTTATTAAAAATTATACAGGCCTTTATAATGCATGGTTTGGAAAATATTGAAACAGGGTGCCAACGAGAGGAGACTAACAGCTCAGCTGCAACCAAACCTGAAGCAGTGTGTAAAGGTTAACGTTTTCATTTCCGAAAAAGACACACATGTTCCTGCCATAAGTTTTTGTTACTTGCATGTGTCGAGGAACATATGGATTCACTTCATTCTTTACCAATACAAAGTTGTGAGCCAGCATGTTTATGATTACCACAGATGAAGTCATATTTGAAGTCAAGGGAGTGTAGTCTATATAAACAGCAGAAAAGCAGACAGTTGTGTGCTTGATTTTTTTTTAATTATTATTATTTTTTTATTTGTGAAAAAGTGACAAAGTTGGAAAAATCTGTGACTTTAAATATAAAAGTTTGCAAAAATATGTGTGT
Source organism: Brachyistius frenatus (assembly GCF_029030835.1). Classification (NCBI taxonomy): domain Eukaryota; kingdom Metazoa; phylum Chordata; class Actinopteri; family Embiotocidae; genus Brachyistius; species Brachyistius frenatus. Next base: position 936,821 of record NW_027210652.1, read on the forward strand.
ATTCAAACATAGGGTACAGTACATGAACAGCTCCGTTGCCCTCGGCCCTGCCATGCTTGATTGTTATAGTTTATACTGTCTCAGGAGCGCAGTCTCTTGTCGAGGCTTCTGAACAGAAACATAAAGATAATTCATTACTTTGTGTTATAATCGTGGACTCTCCGCCTCGTATCTTTGGATGCAGTCAACATTTCCCTGCGGTATTGTGGTTTATTGCACCATTAATATAAACGGGGTGAATGCATGTTATTAACAAACACAGCAGTCTTTACACCAAGCCGGTCATCTGCGATCTTAAAATGCTCATGGAGTGAGCAAAGGACGACAGAGGATAGTTGATGGAGCTGGAGAAGCCTGCAACGGGTGTAGAAACTGGAAGTCCGTTTAAGCTGAAGCCCAGTGCCGCAGTGTGTGTGGGGCCCTCGTGATACAAGATGGGAACCCTGACAATCCGCTGGGTCGAGTTTGGGATATGTGCAGCCTCCAGATCCGCCGCGAGCTGTCTCTTCCATTTATTCCTCCGGTTCTGAAACCAGATTTTGACCTGAGTCTCCGTCAGGTGGAGCGAAGCTGCCAAACCTGCCCTCTCCGAGCTGCTCAGATACCGTTTCACATCGAACGTGGACTCCAGCTGAAACACCTGACTGCGACTGAACACGGTCCGGGTCTTCTTCTTTCGGGCGGAGCTCGGGTCAGATGATGCGTCTTGCTCGGAGCGTGCGTCAAAAGCGTTCTGCGCGTCCTCGTTGTCGTCCGTGAGATTGCTGTCGCCCGTTTTCCGGTCGGTTTCGTCGCTGCTCTCGGTTATGGGCTCAGACACGGCAGGTGAACCCCTGTCACTGGTTGATATCGAGCAGCACGGATCCTCTGAAGTTGTGTTGTCTCTTGGACCTTAAAAGGAGACCAAAACAGAGATCGATTTCCAAATATCCCAATGTGATGGTTCAGTTTTTTAATAGTCCTTAAAACCAATTAAGAACGTGTCATATCTATGTGTTGAATCATGGCAAAAGAAATCAATCCACAGCCATAAAAGATTATGGAAACCTGTTCGAAATTACATTTCTGGCGTTTCCACTCATTTAGATGAACTACTTCTGTTTTACAGTTATCAGAAAGTTAAGATGGGCAGAGCCAAGTTGTTTTGATTGGATTGCATAACACATGATCCATGCGTGCAAGCTGCTGAGAGTGATGTATATTAGATGGATGAAAGTGGAAATCCACAAGTATCCTTGCAGCTTAAGATAATATAACACCCAACAAGGGTGCTTATTTACTATTTGCACCGGTGTAGACCATCACATATCAACTGAAGATGGTGATGTTGGAATCGTGAAATCAAAGTATCTGTCTGCGCACCCAAAAGGGAGGGGCACTTTGTTTTGATGCGAGGGTGCGTAAGAGTGGCACAAATGACACTGGATGTGCGTAGAAGCGTCACGTTGACGGGCAGTGGTGCCGCACTTCTTTTTTGGCTTGTAGTTCCGGACATTAGTACATAATCCTCAAACTGTTACGGATCTTATGATGACAAGCAGCCATGACGTCCTCGGCATGATGCTGCAGAAGGTGGTTTTCGGTTATGTGTAAGCATTGCACGTGGTTTACAGCTAGATGCACGTCTCAGCCAGTGTTCCACAAAAGGTGTGCCAAATGTTAACACGCATTACAACTCTGGTGCACGGAGCCATTCAAGTTTATTAAGCTCTGAGTAAAGGGGAGGAAGAGTCACGGTTACAATAGTCTGAGCGCCGCACTCCACTCCACCAAAGTTTGTTAGTTTTAGTTAATGAACAGAGAAGCAACTGGAGACATGACATCAATCTGAACTAACACATTAACAGAAATAAATAACAGTAAATAAAAGTCCTGTGTGATCTAAAACCTGAGACGCAGCCTCCACTGCTGCTCTGTCTTTATTTTAAGACTGATTAAGAATGATTATATCATTCTGAAATTTGTTTTGCATTCAATTTTCGTAGCAGTTTATTTCAGTAAATATTGCAAACTGCACGCACTCATGTAAACGCTTTAAAAATGTACCAGCAATAGCTGCAACAAACTGTCAGCGCGTTCGTGCATTACGCCGACTAAAATGCCACAATTGCTCAATTTATTTTTGCACGAAATGTTTTTAATTTAGGGGACATAACCATCTATTTTCATGCCATGTAAAAGCTCATTTGTACTCACTGTGCGGCGTCTCCAAAGCTCTGAAGTTCAAGGTAGTCCCCCCGCGGTACCACTGCAGCGGCGAGTCTCTGAATGAAGCCCGGGACGTGGAGCCTGATCCGCGGGGCGCTGGAGCGCTCGTGTCGGTCTGATCTGGGTTTATGTGTCGTTCTGCGGAGACTGCCTCCGCTTCAGCTTCCCCTCGACTGCTGTCCGGCATCGACTTCTGCCCATTCCGCCCCTTTCCCAGCAGATTCTCGATAAAAAACGACGACGCCCTCGAAGAAGTGGGAGCCTGCTTGTCCGCCGGCGTGTCCTGCATGTTCCCCCCGATGTCACGGTGCTCTTACGCCAAAAACAGCCAGTGGATTCGCTCTCGGTCGTGCGTTAAGGCGAGCTGCAGTCCAAGCAGTCATTTCAAGCGTCGCTGTTTCTGCGCTGTGGTCGGACGAGGAGTCATGGCCGAGACGGGGATCTCCTCGGTGCCAGTGGGAGGAGAGGGAGACGAGAGGGAGACGAGAGGGATGGAAGCAGCAGTACAGTCAAACCATTAATGAGCCGAGCGCATCCAGCGATTGGACGAGCACAATAGCAAATAGGGGGGTTTTTCCAAGGAAAATAGAATTACTGTCTCACGTCAGCCGCCTCTGCTGCTGCTCCGTGCGCGTGCAAATATGTGCGTGTTCACGTGCAGGCCAGTCCCCTCGAGGCCATATACAGACAGGAGAAGAAAAAAAACCTCTGTTCGTGGTACTGTACTCTTTATTTGGGTCAATTAGAGTGCAAATCAAAATAAAGATCCGGCAGGGCAGCAGTCATCACCCCACCCCACCCACCCACCACTCTGCCGTAGGACGCGCTTCATTCACTGGCAGGGAACGACAGTATGGAGCCTGTCAAATTAATGGTGTGTGTGTGTGTGTGTGTGTGTGTGTGTGTGTGTGTGTGTGTGTGTGTGTGTGTGTGTGTGTGTGTGTGTCTGTAGCCATGTTTCCCCTCAATGCTATTGGCACAAAACAAGACCCGTTTTTTTTTTTTTTTTTTTTTTTTTTGGAGGGGGAGTAAAAATCATTTTAAAGCTAGTATACAACGTTTTGGTAATATATGGCAGCAACATGCATATGCTCATATTATTATGTCGACCTAAATCAAATAAAAGCGATAGTTCACAGTGGTATGACGTTACTTTGAGTTCAAATCTTTGCAGGCATGTGCGCACTGAACCATGCAAAATGGCACGTGAGACGCTGCGCTGTGAAACTGGCTGATGTCAAAGGTTATCCAAACTTTGCATATGGCTCAGATATTCCAGATAATAAGCCTGTTTGTCAGTGCTGTGGGCTTTAATTATGTTCCTCTCATGATTTGGACTCGATCAACAGAAATATTCAGGCCTGTATGCCAATACAGTTGCCTCAACAAACATGTTGTTTCAGCTTTGGGTTTTCTCAGTTTAGTATCTTTAGGTAATTGTCTGCTTTATGCATGTTGCACTTTATGCCAATGCAAAAAAAGTTCTGGAGGTTGAGGTCTCGGCCTGTTCGGCATTTTCATTTGATTTTGAGCAACAAATGCCTGCTTTAAAATTCCATTCAAAGCATTAAATAATATCTTTAAAAAGTAGCTTGTATTGGTATATATATCCAAACTGTAAATTGTATCATTCCTAAACTGTTGTCCCACTGCTCCCCCAGCTTCACTGTTAGTGACTCTGTATGCAATATGAGCTTTTTGTGGGGCTTTAACCGGAAAAAGTTCACTGATTAAAAGTAGTATGTTTCCAATAAATGGAGTCTTCATCGGCCAGATTAGGATAAGCTTATCAGTATTAGATCATCTGAATCATTTAAATGAGTGCTGACGGGCGTCTTTACCCTTTTGGTTGAAATGGCAAGACATTTGAGCTTTTATTTCCCTCAATGGAGTCAGCAGTGCTGACCTTTAACTCCAGCTTCTCTCTCTCTCTCTCTCTCGCTCTCTCTTTCTTGCTCCCCCCTCACCACCACCACCACCACTACACACACACACACACACACACACACACACACACACACACACACACACACACACACACACACACACACACACACACACACACACACTCTCTCTCTCTCTCTCTCTCTCTCTCTCTCTCTCTCCCTCCCGAAGGCTAGACTTACCCTTTGACAGAGGCTCAACGGCAATGCTGCTCTTCAAGCTAACACTCAGCACAGACAACAGTAACGTGAGCCGTGTGTTGAAGAGCTGAGTCTTGCACCTGTCCTCTAATATGGAGCTCCATGAAGAGGCTTAACAGCCTGTTGGCTGATCTCACTTTGTGTTGTGTTGTCCTCTGCTGACTACATACTTTACCAGTTAGCCTCATACCTTTTTACTGTCTGAGCTTTGTGCAAAGAAATATAAATATATATATATATTTTTTTTTACGTCAGTAAATATCTAACAATCATAGTTGGTCTTTGAGTTTATGAGGTGTTTCTCTCCACAACCTAAGTCTGTCTTTAAATTATTATAATGACGCATGCGTCTTTACAAACAAACTACTAAGAGAAGTAAAATGTATTTGGAGGAGTAGTTTCAATTATGCAGATATATATATAGTCAAATGATAAAATCTCATTTAGGCTCTACCACATAATTTCACAAATAATTGCAGTGAAACCGTGAAAGGGTAATTTCAGAAAAACATCATATGTGACGGGTTCATTTTCTGCAAAATTACCTAATTTTCTGATTTATTACTTAAACCTTGGATAACTTGGATGAATAAGAACGAACTTGTTTAAGCCTGTTCAATTTCATGTAAGTAAACAATGAGAGTTTTTATAATGTTTTCATATTTTCTCAGAATACTTTGTGCTTCTTCAGATGACAGTTTTTAGATTAATAATCATTTTATCTCTCTTTCTCTCTCGCTGTGTACCCTTTAGCCTCTAAAAAAAAAGAAAAGAAAAGTTATAATTAAGTTAATAGATTCAAACAACAACCTTTCCGGGGGGAAGGTCAAGGGTCACCGAAGACACGAGTGCTGATTGCAGCTCCGGGGACTGGTGTTTATCAAACATGTAAAGTAGGGGTGGGCAATATAACTCATCATAATAATATTTCAGATATTTCTGGGTGTGTCTGTGATAATGACATGCTTGACAATAAAATCTGACAAAATATATATATTTTTAAATCATTCAATAACAGACAATTGCAACAAAATAAGTGTTGTAAGTTTTGTGACAGTTTTCCTTAAAATATACAGTAAACACTGAAAAATGGTGGTTTGTTGTACATGTGCTATTTTTGAATCAAATCTAAAGAAGTCACTCCCCTTTTTTAAACCGGATCCTCCACCGTGGAGCCGCTATCAGCCACACTGGTCGATGCTGTGCTTAAGTTACTCACATGACATGAGGTCACGGCGTTACGCTGCGTAAAGTGTCGTCATTACGTCAACAAGTCACAATAAACGTGAGGATATTTTTTGTTCGTTTCCTGTTCGCTTCCTCAAACACTCTCATCTTTCTGCTACGTTTCTCCTCATCACCTTTTATGTTTGTATAATTTCCCGTTCTTCAAATGTAAACCTGCAGGTAGTCTAAGCGGCTCCTTGACACGGTTTCTGTAAAGATGATGTGCAGGAGTGTGTCCAAACCCCACATTAGATCAGGTTTCTCTGTGTACACCACGCCGTCTGAACGATGCGGCACCCCGGCCAGCACCCCTGCTCCGGGTGCCGACAGCCCAGACCCCGAGGCCCCTCTCTCACTTTTCCTCCTCTCTCCTCTCTCTTCGTCCTCGTCATGATCCTCATGCGGAGTGGCGTGCCCTTTGCTTGGTGAGGCCTGCTGGCCTGCTCCGCCGCCACGGCCCCCTCCGTCTCCACCGCAGCTCTGAAATACACTTTCACCGCACAGAATCATATCATCGGCTTGTGCTGCAGGAGACAGCTGCATCAAATTGAGCATGTTCCTCCAGTTGGCCGTGGCGAGCGTTTTCCAGCCCTCGGTGCTGCCCGGGCCTGAAAAAAAGCGATGAAACATTGCTACAGTTTGTGCAGTTCTCATCCGAGAGAAAACAGAAGTCCTCTGTGAGATGGCAGTGAGGCTAAACTGACTGGTTTTCGAAAAGCAAATTGACTGTGCATAACCTATTTTACGGTTTGTAAATCTAACACGAGACCAGTCAAGACCTTTTCACTACTTTTCTCAGCTGCTGTAATGGAATACATCTTTTCTTTTCAGCAATCTGATGATTTTTATTCTGAGAGTCACAAACAAGGGACATTAGAAAGGGTAAACAAATAAGCGGGTGTAGTTTATGTCTGCCTTTCTATTTACGGTCTTTTATTTGATCATTATTAACCACATGTATCCGCAGCAGTCCCGTGTTTTTAATTTGTAATTTCTCTGGTCTGGTCATCGTTTTCTTACAGCCGTAAATCCCTTCGGTGTGATTGTACGTCCTCTGAAGTCTACCTCTCTCAATAGAGCTTAGCAGTCAATGAAAACAGCGACAGTTTGACCCAGTTCATTTATACCGGAGGCAGCGAGACAGGCAGGCGGAGGCAGGAAGGCCTGGATCTCCTCTGGGGAATTTCAGAGCTCTCTTTCCATTGTGATGTCTTCATAGTGACTCGGTGGAGTCTTACTGACCTCAGCTGACTTTTATCTGGGGTGATGTAAGCGGTAAACACAAGCATATATTTATTTTGTGGAGCAATTGTGGCACAAACAAATAGCTAAATATTAACAACGCTTTTGAAATTGAACCACATATTCCAGCCCTTTTAATCACTAAAACACTTGCTTCTGGTTTGTGGGGGGTCCGAGGGGGGAGGGGGGTGCGCACCGCCCTCTGATGGTTAACGGAGTGAAATGCAGCCTTAGCGTCATACGTCACATCCACCCCGTTTATGCATCGTCAGAACAGTTGCTGCAAAAACCACTTTGCACCATTCAAGGCACCAAAGCTGCCTTCTTGCGGTAATTTAACAATCCGTCGACACTTATTAATATTCAGATCAGTTCATATTCTGACCTGAAGGTCTGCATGCTGAAAGCAGAACAAAGCAGCAGCTCATGTCACCAATTCACAACTTCACTTAAAGCAGAGTGGATTCTCTCACTCTGTAAATGCACTGTGATTTATCCACTTTAAACTATTTCATATTTTAAGTTTGGTATATGATAAAGTCTTTTATTCTCTAAAGTAGAAATAATTGAACCAAACCTCGGAGCATTTCGTTCTCTAGTGCTCTAACCAAATCTCATTGCATACCTACTTTCCTTAACTGGCAAGCCTTGATAAACCCGACTGTGCTAGCTCTGGCATTAATAATTCACTGTACATAATAAGTTGATGCTGCAGAGTTTGTTCTCGGTGATATTAGCCGAGGTGAGCATTCTTGGCCAGACTGTGTGACGCCAGCAGGCCGGCATAAAGTGGGCTTTAATTGCCCATAATCTCTGTCGTTCTGTCTCCTTCTCGATGCAAGTCAACAGCATATAGCCTGCGAACGCCAGCCCTCAACGAGGCACTTTTCTTTCTTTTTTTAGCTTTTAGTTTTTAGCCGTACAAACAATGCTTGGAAGAGATTTTCCAACTCATATCTCAAAGGATTTAAGACGATTTTGGGATTTTTACACTCGCTCTCGCTGCACTGGAATTTCAAGTCAGAACATTCACATTTGTTGCCAAAAGCAAAACAACAAGAGGTTTACACCGTTGGCACATTGTTTTCTTTCTCAAAACAGAGTTCATTACTGATGCTGCATTGGAAGGGTGTATTTTAATTTTTTTTTATAAGGAAACAACTCAAATAAAATAAAATCCTAGAATGCCAGTGGCTCTCCAAATCTGTTCACGCTCTTTCATGCCTAAGAATACCGCCACAGCCTGCTGTAACCTAGTTTCCTCATGTATTTGTGTCAGCGGGCCACTCATTTGAAAACTACAGTTTATTTTCTATATGGAGGATTACACATCCAGTCACAGTCAGCCTTGATATATAGGACAAAGTTATTTAAAAAAAATAAATTCAAGGGTCAGACCTTTTTCCAAGCATTCAAGTTGAAGGATTTCGACCACAGGCCCCTTTTATTCCAAGGATTTCATAGATAGGTAATGGCATACGCACATCACATCAAATTACATCCAAGGAGGCTTCATGGGCAGGAAACGTTAATTACAGCTAAGCTGGACTGCTGCACCTGACTGATGCAGACTCACTGGAGAATGCAGATTTGTGCAGTAAAGCTCAAAACTGATTAAACGTGTAAATTCAGCTAAACACGATGACATAACCATTTAGTTTTTGAAGCAAAATGTTAAAATTCAGGGCTAAATATCACAGACAAACAGTTCTATTCATTAATAATCTTTCAAGAAATCTAAAACTTTATGAATTTTATTTTTTTTATTTTTTATGATGCAGGTTTACTTTTTTTTAGACCTGACCAAAGTCAAGCATCATGTTCAACCTAGGAAACATAAGAATTAAGTTTTTTTTTAAAAAGAAAAAAAGAAGAAGTGTATTGGCTACATCATTTATCCTACATTAATTTTGCAGGTAATCATTAGACATTAGACAATACCTGTTCATTGTTTGTGTGTTTTGCAGTTGCATCATTGCCAGCAGCTCAGTGGCAGATGTTCTGTATAACTTTAACATCTCTGAACGTCATCATTAATCCTATCAAGAGTTAAATAAATGAAAATTAAAAGGTGTCGTGGCGTATTACAAAAGTTCCATCCAGATGAAATTTAAAAACCCGCACCACACCACACCAGCTTAGATTTCCTGACTTTACTAACGAAATAAAAGTGGTGAAGTTTGAAATCAATCAGGCGGGTTCATCTTTCATCCCCGGTGTTAAACCCCGAGACCACCACCGCCAATTTATCGACTTATAAGGCCTTATGTGTCTGGAGGATTTCTATCGGGAATGTCCGTTTGTTTAACCTCTTCACGGTACGTTAACCGCTGTCAGGACGGACTCGTCAGCTCAGTACAAAGGGGCTGAAAAGCGGAGACCTTTTCCCCGTCGGCCGACCCGAGCCTGCTGGAGAAGACCTTAGAAAGTCCCCCGTCCCTCGAAAGAATCAAATAATGGATTGCAGCAATATGATAGTTAAAAACAGACATGTATAGCAAAATAGGTCAATGTAAATGTACTTTGAAGTACCGCAGCCACGTTTTATTGACCATATTCGTCTTGGAAACTAAAACCCAGATATCAAGGTGTTGTTTTAAGTTAATGATTTTTCCAGAGAGGCTTTAAAAATATGGTGAATTTCCGCGTCCAGTCCTGACCTGAAGTACTCTGGCAGTTTGTTTGTTTTTTCTTGATGATTTAACCTTTTTAAATTAAGCACTCAATGGCTTTAATTGTTTATTTATTTAATACATCTTAAATGCCTTTCTGTGATTGGTTAATTCTTAAATGCCTTTCAAACGAACAGCCAACCCAACGCGCCGCCAGCCTTTCCAAATACCCAAACTGCTTTGTTGAAAGCTGCAGGCCCTTTTCCATGTGGTGTTAATTGGGGTCAGTGTAGTGCCATAGTTTGTTCTTTTACCCCTTTGAAGAAGCTTCATTTACCAGGCTATCACGTTGCTGCTTTAAAGTAATCCGCATAAAAGAACATTTGTGCCTGTAGGTTTCCAACACACCCAAACATGAACAATGACCTCGTGTGAGCCAACAATCAGTATTACAATTTAGATGAGCAGCACGTTAGATTGGCCGCAGTCACACATGTCATCACACCATCAAAGCAGATGACGGGGATGTCTCCCCCGCGGGTCGTTCTGGTCATTCGGCCTCCCGACGGACGGTTCATCCTGATTATTATGAAGCTTACGTGGTTTCATAAAGTGTCGTCACTCCTCTAACGATCGCGTGAGAAAGAAGAGGAGCGCGCGGAGAGGGGACGGGGTCGACCCGCAGGACCGCTCCGCGCGCTCCCTCTCAATTAGCTGGAGCTGAGTAAATGAGCGCGGAGGAGGAGGAGGAGGCTGTCCCAGCATCACCTCGCAGGGCAAACAACACAACAGACCAGCGCAGGTACCATCTCAGGTACCATCTCAGGTACCATCTCAGGTACCATCTCACATCAAAGCAACGCGGCAAATTCGATTCATGGATGACATTTGCTGCGCGTGATGGCAAAGTGTGACAGAAAAGACCAGTCCGGAGGCTGACCGGAGCTGTTGGGACGTTTTGGTTGGTTTTTTAGGGCTTAAAAAAAAAAAATCCTATTTATTTTACATCTGTGTCATTTATCAACGTTTTTCAGGCATTTTGAGGTGAGGATTTTTTTTTCGAAACAAATAACAGGCAACTTTTTTTTTTTTTTAAATATTTTGATAATATGTTTTGTTTTACTGATACAGAGTTGATGGAGACCACGCAAAAGCCAAAATAAATCAGATGTTGTTCCTCTAACTTTCTAACTTTGAATCTTGGAAGATAAAAGCAGGAAAAGTAATTAATATTGTACATTCAAATTGGTTGTTTTTAATTTATATATAAAAGAAATTGAAAAAAATAGATATATAGTTAAATCTTGATTTGGCAAATGTTGATTGTCAGATTTTGTGTCATGCAAAAAAAACAATGTTCATCACTAGTTTCATTAGTGGGTAAATATATCGGTGCTCCCTTCTGAGTTTTTTTTATATTCATCTTGACTTTTTCTTTGTTTAACTTTTAAAAGCAAAATTAAATAAAACTGCTATTCAGTTCAAAAGAGCATTTCTCAGGTTATGGTCAATGTTTTAGTGAATATTTTTGAACAAGTTGTAAACATTTCCTGCTATATCCCCAATAAACGGATGATATGACGTTAAACACTTTTAATTTTTTGCCTGAAGTTTACAACTTGACGTCTGCCTTAAAAGCAATAATGTTCTTCAAGGCTTTTTGTTACTGATTTGTGAACAAAAGAGAGAGAGAGAGAGAGAAAAAAAGTGTTTTATTTTGATACAAATAGACACAAAAAAACCCGACTTGATTATTGATTATTATACATCACTTCTCAAAAAAAAAAAATACAAAGATAAGACATGAATTGGACAGAAACCAGTATTAGTAGTAGTAAGTATGTGTGACTGAAGCAAAAAGAAGCTTACAGAAGAAAGTCTAATGTGTTCAGCAACTGCTACTATAATACTGTTTCCTTCTTATTTAAATTGAAATTATTTATTCATAACTTATTTATGGGGACAAATTGAAAATAGTAGTGTTATTAAGTTCTATTTTCATTATGTGAACATGAACATTGTCTTTTTTTTGCATGTATTGTTGTTATGGGCACCAACAAAATTGACCAGAAAGGGGAAACCAAGGCTTCACTTTACCTTCTTTGATCTTAAAAAATGACCTACGAGGCAGAATCTGACACACAAGAGACACAATACACCACACAATGATTATTGCCTTGCACTTTTTTGTGAATATATGGCACAGTGCAGAGAAGTGTAACTAAAGATGTAGGAAGAGTTTGAGAAAAGGCAGATTTTTAGAGTCTCAAGAGATGGAAAAAAATAAAAGGCATCAGAAGAGAGAAAGAAGAGAGACGGAGAGCAGAAGAAACTGAAAGGGTGGAGGGAGTCAGGAGAGCTAAAAGTGCAGAAAAGGCAACGCAGCCGACCTAACCTGAAGCGACATAAAAGAGTAAAGGCTCTGCTTGTGTGTGTGTGTGTGTGTGTGTGTGTGTGTGTGTGTGTGTGTGTGTGTGTGTGTGTGTGTGTGTGTGTGTGTGTTAGATGTCAGGCTGCACTCTGTTTTCTTCAGTCTTGTCACGCAACGCTCCTCGAAGCCCCGCCCTTTTTCCACTACTACACTTCCTGTGTGTGTGTGAGAGTCCTCCTGACCCACCATCTAACACACACACACACACACACACACACACACACACACACACACACACACACACACACACACACACACACACACACACACACACACACACACACATCTGAGAAATGGCCTATTTTCACTGACTCTCGGGCTAAAGTGATTATGGTATGGTTCTCCATACATGTGGATCACAGGGGCCGGGGTATGTTTGGGCCCTTTAATGTGCTGTCGGCGAATGAGTGACTATAGGATCACCTTAATATGACCCTTCCCCTCCTCGGATAAATCCCTCGTAGGCACACAATACATTGATGTAAGATTCGAGGCCCTTAATCTCCATCACAACCTAATGGGCACATTTGTGGTTTGGATCATCAGGGAGATCTTAAACAACAGGACACTGAAATCGAGAGTTGTAGCTTTAATAAGGATTATTTTCATGATCAACCGATCTATTGATTATTGTCTTGATGAATCGATTAGCTGTTTGGCCTTTAAGATGTCAGAAAATGGTTAAATATGTCAACTGGTGTCTCCCAAAGTCCGAGGAGCAATCTGAAAAGTCTTGTCCCGACTAAGAGTCCAAAATATATTTGTTGTTTTAGCTTTTACATGTTTTTTTAATTTTTTTATTTTTTTAGATACCTCAAAACAATGAATCGATTATTAAAATAGATGATTCATTTTTATTTCAGCTAATTGGCTTCACATTGCAGTGAAGCAATTTTTTTAATTTTTTATTTCAGTTAAAACGCGGCCTTTTTTAATTTGGTGACCATTTAACTCAAAGACAAAATGATGAAGAAATTCAGCGGTCTATACATAAATTTGTTATTGTTTACCTCTGAAAAATTTAAAACGCTGTCAGTTCAGAGGAAGCAAACTGTCATTTATCTAACCCTGAAAGTATGAACCATTTTTTCCAAGATTTATCTTCACGAAAGTAACTCACTTATAGTAATGAAAGAAAAAAATCATATTTGTTTTGCAAAATATACCTTAAAAATGTAAAATGCCTTTATCTAAAGAAAATCAATGTCTGAGATATATTTTATCATTCTAACTCTCATTTTATTTTTTTCCATTTCAGAAAATGTTTTTATTTATTTTTTGGTTACTCTTTTCAGTTGCTGTCAGTTTTAATTTTCTCTTTTTGACTTCTCATGAAGAAAAATTACAGGTAAAAAAAAACAGGTACAAATAATGTATGCGATATGATCGTGTTTTTTTTAATGAACAAACTTTGTGCAAAAACTGAACAAATTTAAAGACAATGAAGTCATTGTTTGGCTCAAATGACTCTAAGAGTTAATACGTGGTTTTAAATTTACTAATATTTAATAGTATATATTTCACTAGACAGGTTCAGCTTATTAGTATTTTTAGCACAAAGTTTTACTTTGAAAACCACCGTTGGGAAAATGTTTTCGTTCACTTCTCTTTTTACCCAGAGCTGAAATCTGAAGTTCAAGACTCTCACACTTCCACAAAATTATTGTTTCCAAGGGAGACGAGGTGTGTGTGTGTGTGTGTGTGTGTGTGTGTGTGTGTGTGTGTGTGTGTGTGTGTGTGTGTGTGTGTGTGTGTGTGTGTGTGTGTGTGTGTGTGTGTGTGTGTGTGTGTGTGTGTGTCATGATTAGATACATGGAGGCCTACTGTAGAGCTCTGCCCTGAGTGTTCTGACTGATGATTGGATGAAGCTGCACGGTTTCCTCTCTCTCTCCACAGGTCTCTGGCCTTTGTCAAGACCCACACTGTCAGAAAACATTTGCACAGTACTTAGTCAATAGTCCACACAAACACACACTAATGTTCTTCAGTCTAACTCCGCTTTAAATTTAGAATTCTGTGTATTTGATGCAAATAGTTACTAAAATTGTATATTAAAATACCATTTAACGTCCAGACCTGTACATCTTTACTGGCATTTCTTTTTCTTTTTTTTTTCTTTTCTCTTGCCACAATGAACACACACATTCAAGCATGCACAAAACGGCAGACATCACCAGGTGGCGCCAAAGTACTTGTTTTAATTCCAGTGATTCCCTCAGACCTCTTCTTTCCCCACTGTCACTCATCTCACTCCTTTTATCACTCGGTTTATTTTCTCCACAGTTCCAGAGAAGCCCTCAACAACTATTCAAACGTCCAAACATATACTACATCTAACATTAGTACTCTTACCTCTGAGACCTGGTCTGCTTTCGCTGTTGTTTCATGTTTATTTTTTTTTTTTTGTAATTCCTAAAGAGTGATCTAAAAATTCATTTTTAACTCACAGGACATGTGATTAATGTAAATATTAACCGTTAGATGGCACGAGAGTCAAACTAATGCGGCTTCGATGGGGAACCTGCAGGGCCCCCGCCTCCATCCCTTGCATTCTTTTTACAGTGGTTGTCATGGCAACAGCTATGCTTTTCTGTTTCCTAGTAAGGGGCTTTTACTTTCCGAGGTCCCTCAGTCTACCTCCATATATAACTGTTTGGGAATGCAAAGGACTTGAGCACCACTCGGAGACAATCACTCCCGACCCTCCCTTAAATTGAACGGGGCTGTAATGGAGCACTGAACTGAAGCACCACAATATCTGTAGAAATATCGTGACACTGCTGCATTTTACTCACTCAGAATAGTTTTTTGGGGGGCGGGTGAAAGGAAGTGGCTCGTTTTTACAGAGACGTTGAGGTTACTTGTCTTTGATACTGACAAACGTAATCGATTTTTGGGGACAAAATGTTCTATATTAATTATAATATAAATTAATAGGAACTTGACTCGCAATCATTCATCCCGAATGTCTTTATCATGTCCTTCACTTGTTCCGCTTCTCCACTTCATGAATAATGTGTGAGGTTAAAATTATTTCACTACAAACGGGCCCAACCTCATTAGCCTCGTAATCACTCGTGATTTAAATCAGTGGTTCCCAGTCCCTGAAGTACAGCTGAGTTTTAATAGGGACTGCATTAACTCTGGGATGGCAGGTGAATCATGTGGTGCAGAAAAAACCCAGATATAGCTGGTTACTGAGGGCTGAAATGTGATACCCACAACAATAATTAGTTAAAAACAAAATGCAGATTAACAGCTGGGAAAAGGCAAAGTAACGGCTAAAAAGGTAACGTACAGAATCTGACCATTAAGAGGAAGGAAACGTTGGCTGCAGAAAGACTCCTGACACGCTGCGGTGCTGCTGATGTTTCAATGACAGATTCAAGCTCTTATTGCTGGCAATGTTTTTAGTGGTCTGAGTCATCCGACCTGATTGGTGAGAACTTCCTCGCTGAACACCTGAAGCCGGGCAGATGCTGTTTTTCTATGGAACTGCTGTGAATATAATCAGCAATCCAGCAGCACAGGAGCTTATTTACGTTCACAGTTTCTCAATTCAGGGACTCGAGGATGTTTAGATGAGTACGATTTTTACCAGTGGGATATAAAAAAAAAAAAAAAATATATAGAATATGGAAAGTTATTCTTGGTTTATTGATTGCTAACGGGCCCTTCAGAGAGCAGACGTCCAATAGAGTCATTTTACTCAAATCCAAGGTCGCTGTGTTTCTCTGTATTAGTGATTTTTCTGTTTTTCCCCCTTTCTCTCTTTTCTGTGACGTCCATTGAATGAAATTGGAAACAAACATTACCTGCCTCATTGCGGGTTGGAGTCTTGAGATTAAACTCAGGAGTGAGTCTAACAATGTCACCGGGCGTCAAACACAGAATCTAAAACCACCTTCCTGACTTTTTGAATTGAGGGGAAAGTGCCTGTTTGATGCTGCAAAGGTTGGACATTTCTGAAAGATCGCCGACTCGCGCTCGGCCAGTTCACGTGTTCGGAGGCGACAAACTATGCGGGAACGAACCCTCACGAGCTCTTCTCTTTCACTTCGCAGTTTCTCCTGTTAGTTTGTGTGCACACAAAAAAAATCAGAGAGAGAAAAGATGGCTAGAAATGGTTTCAGCATCACACATATCCGTATACTCGACATCACTTCCTGCCCCCCTTACCATGACAGATGGCCTTTTCTCGTCGCTCTCGAGTGTGGTCATTGGGAACAAGAATGTGTTAAACGATTATTAAATGCGTAATACACCGGCGAAAAAAAAACAAAACGATTCCTCTGTCCTCGCAAAGAATGAAAAATGTTTTGTATTCGGTGTCCTGCATTTCAATGATGTCCAATCTGCCGTGGTGAGAAAGGCAATAATGATCTTAATGCGTCACCTCACCGACGCGGGTGTGTGTGTGTGTGTGTGTGTGTGTGTGTGTGTGTGTGTGTGTAACATTAGCAGAAATGCCTGTTTGTGTTTGTAACTTTCTGCGACGGTTGCAGTAAAAGGAGTGGCTGTAATTTCTCCGTCTGTCTTCTCGTCCGTCGCCGACTCACCGGCGTTCCCCGTCGGGGCCGTGGGTGATTCACAGCCGGAGATATTTCAGGTATCATGATTTAGAAAAAAGGGGCCAAATGTCAAATGAAACAGCGTTTCACCGCCCGCCCCAGACTTTGAGTCAGCAGTCTGACCGTTTGTCAACGCCGCGCTGCTCGGACTCAGAAGTTAAACTACGCAGCTAATGGAGGTGGTCGCCCGTTGACATTCATTGCCAAGGTTTTTATTTTGTATTTATTTTTTCGTCGTCCAGATGTGCGGCGGCTGCACAAACACACTCCACTGGTCTCTGCTCTTCTTCTCTTCCTCTAATTTGCTTCTTCACTTTGTGCCACGTCGCTGCAGAGTTAGCAGTGCGAACACGGAGGTCCACCGGGAGAAGTTTACCACGCGAGAGATTTCAGTCAATATTTCATTTACAGGTTGAGATTCAGAGACACTTTGTGATTGATATTTCACATGTTCCCCTCAGACGCCGGAGAGATTGATTTATGGTTAGCACCTGCGATTTTGTCTCTTGTCACAGCTGTCATGGTTATTTAATGTTTGTTTTTTCATTAAAGTTTGCAGCTTTGTTGCTTTTAATTCAGCGTTTCTCATGAGAGTGAACCTTGAAAACAATCTTAAAATGTTCTGATTGAGATGTTGGGCTGAACTGTTTTATACTGACACCTTTTTGAAGTTCACATTATTTCTCTTTTTCTACCACGACATTGAGTACAGTTCATATTGTTTAAATATTGCGTACAAGGCTGAAATTCTTCCTCTTTCTTCTCCAACTTACCAAGAATTTAAAACCTTTCACTCTAAACTGCAGAACATCAACAGAATACAGTGTGTAAATGTCAAGTTTCTACAATGGAAGCTGTTCAATGAGCACAAAAAATAAAATAAAAAGTCTCCATCTTCAGTACGAAGGAATCTAAAAAGTAAATAAATGCTGGTTTCTACTGTTTATTGGATCTTAGGGTTTAAATTCTGACTGTTGAAATCGTTCTTTTATTTAATTATGATTTTAGCTTTGAACTGCCTGATGCTGTTGCTGTGTGGTTGATGCAGTACTCTCTGTGGCTCGTGTCTTTCCACTACACTCCAGTTAATTATGGTCTCTTTTAAATAGTTTTCATGCTTATTAAATTATATCTGGAGGTACATATCAACATTTAGAAGCATTGAACTAATTCTTGTACTTTTATATAGAACTATTGGATTTATTATTTAGTTTTTATGGGGGAAAAAAAAAAGGCTTTTTTTTTTTTTTATTATTATTCTGCCTTTTGTGTCTTTGATGGAATCCTTTCAACTCTTTAAACCAGGGCATGTTACATTTTTACCCTTTTTAAGAAAGTCTTGTCAGTATCGTGTGAAAATAACCACATGATGCTCTCTCTGGTCCTTTGAAGCCCTTTGTGTTCCGTTACGTCATCGTCCTCCCGTCTCGGGCTCGCAGACTTGCTGTCCTCAGGCTGTCGGGTGAATTTGGAGGTCTCAGAAGCTGGAAAGCTTCACTCAGCGCCTCTCTGACCTTTAAACATTTTATCGCAGTGTTACTCAGTCCAACTGTGTTTGACAGTTATGACGCATCTGCACATTTACTGGTTGGACCATGTGGCATCGTCCAGCGCAGCGACGGATTATGAGCAACATTTATGGTGTGATTACGTTACGTTCGTTCTTACCAAGAAAACGGGCCAAACTGTCGCTGTATATGAAAACCGTATTGTTGTCTGAGCACTCGCATCTGTTGGGCGTATCTCTAGCAATGGTGTCACTTTACAAGATCAAAGCAATCTAGTGAGTTCAGTGTTATTATTACAGATTGAACCAACCTTTCAAAATTAAAGGTGTAATAAATGTAATTTTTCTTTAATGCACAGCTATGAAATTTATACTGAAGGATAAAGTGATGAGCATATTTCCATAAGAAGGTTAAAGCTTGAAGATAAATGATCAGGTATCGTGATGAATGAATTGGGGACACACTAAAACACAACAGTTTGACATGCGTGACATACAACAGGCCACTTAATAGATCAGTTTTTTCAGGCAGTAGACAAATTAGGTCACAACAATACTTCATGAACTTAATTACTTCGACAGGTCCCACTCTGTCTTTTCAGACTCGACTCGACTTCACCCTGGAATCTCTTCTGGAGCTGTTCCTCCACAGCGGTGCCTCCTGGGAGCTGAGACACGACTGCAGGTGAGATGAGACGGATTCCTAAATTTAGTCGCTCGTTTGTCTGAGTCTCCGAGTCCCAGAGTTTGGTCTGTGGGAAAGTAGGAAAAACACAAAACTACCCGAAACGCATACACAAACCCGGCAAGATTACAAGACCGCGTTACAGCCCTGTTTCTTCAAGGATTCACACACACACACACACACACACACACACACACACACACACACACACACACACACACACACACACACACACACACACACACACACACACACACACACACACACACACACACACACACACACACAGTGTCTCCACAGAGGAGCTTTGTGTCTTTGCCTTGCATACTTTCCACTTTGTGAGTTGCCTGTAAATTTTTGTCAGAACACAGCGGTTGTTTTGTGAAGCTGTGGAGATTAAACAACCGACAGCTATCGCGGCTAATTAGGTTGCTCAGGCTTTACTGTCACCAGGGCCGGGCTGATAAATGAACTGAGCAAGCAGGCTGCCGTCCCCCCGCCTCAGCTCTGAAGAGGATTATCATTGGCACACTCATTTCAATTCAGCACCTAGAACAGACAGAGACACCAGACACACACATGCACACACACACACACACACGCACACACACACACACACACACACGCACACACACACACACACACACACACACACGCACACGCACACACGCACGCACACACACAAATCCACATATTGCCAACATGTTTGTCTGAATTGATGGATATATCCGTCATGCCATAGCCAACCCGGTATCATGGCAAAAACGTGAAATAGTCACGCCTTGGCCTGTCTCGGCGTGACAGTTTCACATTTTCCCGTCGTGGACGAAAATGAAACCAACTGCATGCGTAGAGTCGTGAGATTTACAGGAAAATGAAACTTTTAGGGAAAACTCGTGGTTAGGGTTAGGAAACAAAAAAACAACTCAAGAACAACGTCATCACCTCCTGGATTCGAACCTTAGCCTCCAGCATGGCAGCCTCTGCTTCATGCTACCAGGACACCCCTCCTACCTCCTACGACAGCTAAAAAAAAAAATGTCCTTTTACGTCCATGTAACTGTCACGCTTAGAAAATGTGAAACTGCATAGAGAGGCCAAAGCGTAGTGATCTCACGTTTTGCTGTAGTGGACCGGGCGTGTCTATTTCACGCTTTGCTATGATACTGGGTTGACTATAGCCCCTTTACAGGATTCACATCGTATTTGTCATCCAAAATTTCTTCATCTCCTTAGGGTTTGTATGTTTACTATAAAGAACCGTCTATATTTGTTCTTACCCCGCGTTGCACAGAAACTTTGTTTTCTTACCCTTGTTTCTTTTCTCCTCCTCCTTCTTTTCAGCCATAAACACACAAATCATGTCGAGATGCGCTGTCATCTAAAGTGACAGCTCTCTGTAAGACATTTTCTTGTTCACTGTCAAACCTAGATGCTTTTCTTTGCAGTGCTTTTCTAAACACATGCAATAAAGTTTTTTTTGTAGTTTGAGTAAAAACTTTAATGATATCCATTATAATAACATCATAATATTAAAACAAACCGTGCCTGGAAGTTACCTAATTACCCTCGATTATTTGCTGTGCAGCATATTTAAGGTATGATACACCTGACAAGGTGACAGTTTCATCCCCGGTGCTGTACAGCGGATTTCTCCTGTGTGTATACAGCAGCAGGTGAATATTTACACCTCATCACGCTCCTCTCCACCTGCCATGAACCTTCACAGTCAGTCAGCCTGGAGCTTCAGTCTTTGATTCATATATCTTCTCTCCATCTGCTCCATCTCTGCGACGCTCACACCCGTATGGCCGGACCACTGGTGTTGAATGATTCATTAAGTGAGACAAACTGGTTATGGTATAGATGTGGAGAAAGAAAAAAAAAAAAAAAAAGAGAGGAGGAAGTTCATACTTGGTCTGACAAGTGAAATCCACTGCATACCAGTACATTTGCGTTTCAAACTTGTGCTCCGACTTTCTTAGACTTTTGTTTTTGCTTGAAGAAATACAAAAAAAAAATCAAATCTCCTCTCTGCTTGATATAGACACATTTATATTGCAGAGCAGATATAGAAAGCAAAAAGCAATAACTCGTGTCGAAACATGATGCTGGATTTCTAATTTATACTCGCTGAGATGGAGATGGAGTGTGAAAGAAACATTTATTAACCATGAAACACTTCGTCACATATATTCTTCATTGTCTTTTTTTTTTTTTTGGGGTTAGGGTGCGGGGGGGGTATTTCATTTCTATTTCTCACCGCTTGCTAGATGGCATATTGGCAGGTTCCTGTTGCCATGGTTACATCACACACGGACATAGCCACATCCTTGCTATAATTGCCTCGCTTTTCGCCAATTTCTGCACGAGGTTGGAGGTTGCGGTAAAACAGAAACGCTGTTTTTGAAAAAATTAAATATACGGAGAGTTAATAGAGTCATTAGAGCACGTTGTCGCCTGAGCCTGCGGAGAAGCTCGTGAAACTGTTCATTTTTAAAAGTGCTCATTTCATCATTATATTTGGCTCTGATGTAGCATTACTGTGCCACGAAATGCTTTGATACATTTTTCCTGCCGAGATGGTGAATAAAAGTGTGAGGCAGCGAAGTGGAGAAGTAGCTGTCAGATGGGGATGTGTGGGCAGTTGACTTGATTTATGAAAAACGCCCCTTTTGATTGAAAGTTTGAGTGACAGAGATTGATGCATTTATTTTTTTTAATTTTTTTTTAGCTCCTTATTCATCCCCTTAGAACAATTGAGGTCTGATTGGTATATCCCTGTAAAGATTAGTTATGATTATGCTCTGTGATGCTTGCCAAAAAGCATGACTCTCCAAAACTCAAATTTTAGGCTTTGACTCATAATTTAGTCTGATTTATGGGAGCCTGAATCTCCGCCTGTGGCTTCCTCTGTAAAACATTTAAAGCACCAGATGGGGACATAATGAACTTTTCCTGAAGAGAGCAGCTGACAGAAGCTTATAAAACCAAGCACTGATGACTGGGATCCCAACTAAGTGGACCGTGACTTGAAAAAGGGGGTTTCTATAACTTTGACTTTCAGATGGTGTGATGCTGCTGGAGTGCACCGTAATGATGCAATGATGCAGTGAGGAAATAAAATATTCACATTTCTCTTCATCTAGATGAAATTAATTAACATTGTTAAGGACTTGAAGATCCAACCATCCTTACAGCACGCATGCAAGAGAGCCAATAAAAACACGTTATGTTATATCAACATTTAACTTGTACTAAATGTTTGTTTCATTTTGATCCGCTACCGTTAGCACTGTTAAAGTAAACTCTTGTTTCAAATTAAAAGCTCACCAGTATTTCAGTAGTCAGGAACTTTTCATTTCTTAAAAAGGCTTTTTAATGCGAAACATTTTCAGGAACGTGTTGTGACTGAAATCGGAGTCGACATTGAAGGATCAAAAAGCGACGTCGCTATGAACGATTGGCCGCCACAAGCCAGTGCCGTTCAAAGTAGCAGGATTATATTGTTGACTTTACCACAGTGGTTCCACAATCTAAGAAACCTCCCTGAACTTAACCGTGTACTCTCACACGTGTCTCAGGTCCACGCCGGTACTTCAACAAATGGCACCGCAGACCACCGCTGGTTCCAGAGGTCTTTTATTGAGAAAAACACTGAGTTACATCAGCTTTCAAGCACCCTCAATGTGCTGTTCTATCAATAGTTACATAACACAAATTTCAAGCCATTACCTTCAGGAAAATCTTTGAGCAGTGGAGAAAAGAGAAAGAAGGGAGAAATGGAAAAAGAAACTGGAAAATTGGAATGAATATAGAGTGAGAGTGAGAGAAAGAACAGTGATGGAAACGAAGCAGAATCAACAGAACAAGAAAAGGGTCCACAAATGGATTAAAGAGATTGAGGGAAGAGGTGGAGGGCGAAAACAGAAGGAGGGGGGAATGAGGGAGTAAAGACTTAAGAGACGAGAGCCAAAGGTGAAAGATGATGAGAATAAACAAAATGGTAGACGGGTATAAGAAGGCAAAAACAACAGAAGGATTTAGTGGTGTTAAAGAAATGAATCCAGTGCTTACTGTAGCTCTCTGCAGTCTGGCTGTCTGACACGACTTCTTTTATCCATCCAAGATCAAAGCTCAGAAAAAGCTTGAAATTACACACAAGTTCTGGTGCTTTCAGAGGATGAAGGACTTTTTATTTAATTCTGACCACCATCATAATGATTATCATTAGCATATACTCCTCTGTTATTGTAGCCACTGATGCTCTTATATATATTTTACTCATGAACTCTGCAAGCCGTTGTTTGATTCAAGCATTTTCGAGAGGCTTTGAGAGTAAAATTATCCCCAAAGAATCAAATCAAAGCTACCGTTTTAGTAAATGAAGTAAAGACGAATGTGCAAATGCCGAATGAGCCCTGTGTTAGACGAAACTGGGTGCTTTTCAAAAACATTTTACAATGTTTTGTATTCATGGGATGCTTTTAGATGATGTGATGAGCACTTAGTCTGAAACATTCTGGCACCACATATAACTTCTTGCCTGCAAATATTCTCCTGTCTTTTCTCAGGAAGGTGTTCGGATGGCAATATAATCTGAATTAAATGAGAAATCACCCAGAAAATCTTTACTTGTGACTAAAAGAATCAACATCCTCAGTGTTTAATGTCGGCGTTCGCAACCAGCAACAGTAGTTAACTAGCCAATGGAGGAAATTAGGACCAACAACCATGTTTTAATTGTCTGCGTTCGACCTAGTTTTGTGTGTTGAAGTCAGGAAGGGAAGTTCATCTACTTGGAACAGATTGAACTGCCTCTCTGTCTTCTCCAATCTTTTCCAAGATGGATGCGTGTTTGTGTGAATGAAGGTTTTCTTTTATTTCTGAGGAAGTGTTTAAGGCAGCTTTGAGATCAAAGCTTGAGATTTTTTGAGATTTTCCTCGTTAAATCTTATATTAGAAGTCTTTATTTGATACCTCTTAAATGACTTTGGCAATTCAAGAGTTGGGTGCACTGCAGGAGGCATGTAGGGAACATCAGTGTGAATATCCACCCAGAAAATCCCACCCACCTTTAATTAAAAACCTAATGCGTGCAGAAAATAGCGCATACATGCTGTTGAATTTAAGCTGTTGTGATACAAAATGTGTGTTGAGTATCAATTTGTTATTGTTCACATAAAAGAAGCTGGTTCGGCTGTGTGTGTGTGTGTGTGTGTGTGTGTGTGTGTGTGTGTGTGTGTGTGTGTGTGTGTGTGTGTGTGTGTGTGTGTGTGTGTGTGTGTGTGTGTAGGGCAGAAGGCACAGTGAAAGTGACACAGTGAGACGTGTCTGTGCTCTCTCTCAGTCTCAGGACTTGCTGTTGTGGATCGATACCTCGCTGTCTCCTCCTCCTCCTCTACACTGAACCAAATGCTATAGGCAATGGACTGTAACAAAGCTTGTGTGTGTGTGTGTGTGTGTGTGTGTGTGTGTGTGTGTGTGTGTGTGTGTGTGTGTGTGTGTGTGTGTGTGTGTGTGTGTGTGTGTGTGTGTGTGTGTGTGTACGTGCTAGACATTTAAGTATAGTCCAAGCTGTCAGTGCTCGGGCTCGTCTCAGCTGCCCAGTAGGTAGATGTCATTCTTCCTGCTAACAACTTGCTCCTAACAAGAGGAAGCTTTCATTAGTGGGAACAAGCTTGAGTGATGTCGTTGTTGTTGTTTTTTATTATTGTTTATGTTGTTGTTATTGTTTCAGAGCAGCTATTATTTCTGCACAGTTGGACCTGTGAAAAGATTTGCAGGTGCGTGTTTGTCCTGAAGGACATTAATAGAAAGTCTGTCGTTTTGCATCACATTTCACATTATTACAATTATTTTCACGCAGTTTTGAGTCTCAGAAAATAATAAGTGATGTTTTGGACATGAAGATTTTACCCTGAGTGATGACACAAAACTGCACATGTTGCAGCGATAATGGTTCTGGTGGCACCTGACACCAGGAGCTGCTGTTCGGTGGACCAAATGAAAGTGGAGCACATCACAGTGGAGTCTCTCCAATCCTCAACCCAGATATCCAGCATGCGGTGGAGTGTACGGTGCACAGATTATACCTGAGGACATACCTGTATTCACATAGTGAAAACATTACTTTTCAAACCCAGTTTCATGTCTAATATATTTATTATTATGTCAGAAGAACAAAGCAATTTCACTGCATGTGACAATGTGCTGCGTTGCGTATTCATGCGTAACCTTTCAGTGTTTAGTTTTTATGAAATCTGAAAAGAAGACAAGCAGCTCATTATTTTTAAGCAGATTCACACGGGCTGTTTTATGTGCGAATCTCTTCACAAAGCAAAAACAGGAAACCTTCATACACCCTGAGATGGTTTCTGTCCTGTTTGATAAATGTAAGTGTAGAAATATCAATTTTTTTAATTTTAATTTTTTTTAAAGAAAACAGTTTACTTTGATAGTTAGCATCATGCACTTTACAAGAAGGAAAACTCAAATGTTTTGCTTTGATTCAGCACTTTATGAGCAGAATAATTGCACCAAGGAACTGTGACCTTAGTTCAGCTCTCCGGTCATGAATATTCATGAAAACATCAGTCAGGAATAATCATGAATAATTCTGCAGACCACTGCTTCCTAAAATTGAAATACACATGTCTAACTCAGAGGTATGCATGAATACATTTCATACAACCGACTTTGGGAACACTTTGGCCTCAAGTGATTTTACATTCATCGGTAACAAGCATGAACCATGAAAATGTCCTCTTCCACGTTTTAACTTTTCTAATATTCTGTTAAATCAGCGGTGCGAAAATGTACTCGAGCAGAGGCCTTTAGGTTAGGTTAGGTAGTTACTTTATTCATCCCTGAGGGGAAATTTTTTCGCTACAGCAGCATACAGAAGCAATAAGATAATAATAGAATAATAGAAAAGCAATAAAATAGCAGTAATAGCTTTAAACTGAAAGCGTGTGGTAAAGACCCTGACCATGCAATTACAATCTGAAAACTGATTTAAAGGATCAGTTTGAGCATTTAATGTCCCAGCTTGGTAATTAAATATTTCCTCGCTCCAGCTTGAATGCTTATAAAGAGCATTATTCTTTACTTCCATATGTACATGGCTATCAGATATTTTACACCACATCACGTTTCACTTTGTTCCATTCAGTGCTGTAAAACTGCAGTTAGCCTCATACCAGATGTCATCGCTGCTGTAAATGGACGTGCACTGCTGGTTTTATTTTGACACTTACTGCTGCAGATTCATTGCAGTGTAATGCTACTGAATGAGTGTCACCATTGGCGTCACTCTGACCTTGTTAGTGGCACAATAAATCTGTTTCTTTTTTTTTTCACAGGCCAATGAGCTTTTATATGATTTGCTGCCAGTTCAGGGAGAGACAGTTTAGTACAGTATTTAATCATTTTATTTACCCCTCTAGTAGTCCTATATTTACTTTACTGCTAACTGTAGTCCAGTGTTTAATCATCTTATTTCCCCCCCTAACAGCCCCATATTTACTTTACTACTG
Organism: Brachyistius frenatus; assembly: GCF_029030835.1. Lineage (NCBI taxonomy): Eukaryota > Metazoa > Chordata > Actinopteri > Embiotocidae > Brachyistius > Brachyistius frenatus. The sequence continues at coordinate 962,986 of NW_027210652.1, forward strand.
ACTACAATATTTAATCATCTTATTTACCCCCCTAACAGCCCCATATTTACTTTTGTTATATTTGCTCACCATTTTTTTTGGTGCTAGTTTTCTTGCTTGACGACAAAAAGATATCCAAAATGTCAGAGCATGCTGAAAAAACAACAGTTCCTTTTGGCTGATTACAACTGGTTCTTTCAAGTTTCTTCCTGAGCCACCTCCTTTGTTTGAGTTGCTCCCACCAACAGGACATGATGTATTTGGGAGGCAGTTTTTCTGAAGTCCGGCTGATCCTCTCTGTTTTTAAATAGATTTGACTTAGAGAACATTTGGTATTTAGTGGGAAGAACTTGTTTTTGTGTTGTGCACTTAATAAATCAAAACAATGCAAACATCCAGAAAATTGCTTATTACAATCACGACACAGTTGTGAATACACAACAAGAAGCTACAGGGTGTTTAAGTTCATCCCAAGACATGATTACGTCTGAATTTGAATTGCAAATAAATTTAGTTTTTGTGCCAAGAAAACAAAACAAGCCATATGCAGCTTTTGGAGGGTGTCAGCTGAGGGAAAAAAATCTTTCTTGGTAACCTCATAATTCAATGTTTTGGTCCAACATGCAGACTGATGCACTTTCAGAGCATAGACCTTATAGTCTCAGTGGTCCAGACCTAGAAACAGCTACTGCTTTTAATTAAAACATACTTTTCTGGGATATCTCTGAGAAACAGTAGGCTGACTCCGACTCATTTACGACCGCGGTTAATAGATTTTTTACAAAGATCCTTTCATCCTTCAATGCATTGCATGAATTTTAACTCAGACATCGTATTCAGCCAGCACTGTGCACCTCTTCAAAAGCTTCCTGGTACGGTGGATACCTCCCATATCGTACGGGGAGTGAATATACAGACTGATGTTGGCTGTTAAACCGAGATAGAGGTCATTACACCTGCATCATTATACTAATTTATTTTTTCCCCCTGTGGCTCAATGGACAATTCATGTAAACACATGGATGGATGCGAGTCACACTCAGTAGAGAGTGATGTTTTATGCAGATGGAAGGTGATGACCTGCTCCCAAAGGTGTAATTAACAGCCCATTGGATTGTGGGACATAATCAGGTCTCATCCATCTCCAGCTGCAGTATAGCCTGTCACGCTGGAGTGCATGTATATGCAGGAAGCATGCTTGTGCTGGCAGGTGGTCTTCTGGAGATGGTCATTATTTGTTGGCTGTTTTGACAGGTGTCATAATCAAATTTTCTCATCATTTTTTATTTTTTTTATTTTAGCTTCCACATCCACCACTGTGCTATGGTAATAGATATGGTAAGTTGTTGTTTTTTTAGCCCCTTTTTTTGGTCATACTAATGACAAATCTGCCCACAAAGCTGCAGTGCAACCCGGTATCACGGCAAAAGTGGAAATAGACCTACAGGTCCACTACAGCAGAACGTGAAATAGCCACACTTTGCTCTAAGCGTGACAGTTACACATTTTCCTGTAGTGGACGGAAAATTAAACTTTTAGCTAAAACAACAGGGTTAGAAAACAAAAAACAACTCAACAAAAATGTTGTCACCTCCTGGATTCAAATCCCATCATCCCTCATGGCAGTCTGTGAATAATGCCACCGAGCCACTTTCAAAACATGCAAATGTCACGCTTAGACAGACCAAAGTGTGGCTATTTCACGTTTTGCTGCGATGGACCGGTGTATCTATTTCACGCTTTGCCGTGATTGTTTACACTATTATTCCCAGACACTGGACATCCTACTCAAAAAACTGACACTTTTTGAATTTCAATTTAAGGGGATGTTCTTGCAAGCGAACCAAGACCCATTTCAGACGCTGTCGGTGGATGAGAAAACAACGATGTAATCAACATATAACAAAAGTGACCGGAGAGACTGATCACCAAAAATGCACTCCATCAATTCTGGTTAAACCTGCAGTGTGCCTGCTGAACTCCAGATGAACATCTATGACTAAGAGCTGTTGTTAATTCTTCCCTGAAAAGCGCGGAGTCAAACTGGGAGGTCAGAGTTAATGTAATACATCCTAATAGCCAAACAGGGAACACGGAGACAACTGAGAGAAGATGAAGAGGAGTGAAAGGAAAAATAATAACCTACAACGCTCCTTTGTGTTTTATAGTTTGACTGGGTTAGTGGAGGGGTTGAATATGTCGGCTGGAAGTTAATCAGGGGGAAATTCAATCAGGTCTCCATCCAGCAGCAGCAGGTGGTCATGGTGTCGGCCACGCAGAGATGGCATGTCTTCTTTCCTGCCCTGCTCATCTGTGTGCGAGTGTGAGTGGGCATATGGACTTCCTTTTGTCCTTGAAACCCAATAAGTGTCCTGGTTACCTGAGTTCACTGGTTAATGATTGGATTAAAGAGGCAGAGACAGAAAGATATGGGGGGGGGGGGACGGACAGAGGAAGCGATGGCAGCCAGAGGAGAGAGAGACAGTAGAAAGAGAGTGAGTAAAGCGAAGAGGAGGCAAACCTCTGCCAAGCCTCCTTCCCCTCGCACCTCCTCTGGGAGTGTGTGACACCGATAGCATTAGAATACACCTCACGCATAAATACACACACACACACACACACACACACACACACACACACACACACACACACACACACACACACACACACACACACACACACACACACACACACACACACACACACACACACCAGGCTCAATTTAAAGAATACGTTGCTCCTGAGAGCCCAGTAAGAGACTACAATCACAACTTCTGTAACCTGTTGGGCTCCTGAGAGAAATGGGCTTGTGTAGCCTTTTGTGTCCGAGTCTTCGATTGTCATTCAAAATGCTAAATGAAGGTTATCCTCATCCTATCAGCAGCCTCCTCTGGCTTCTGCTCCGGGTGTTGTCATGTTTCACCTCCACTGGACGCCTGTACGGACAGTTTGTTGTAGACTTTGATGTTTTGTGGGGAATCTTTACATCATCCCGACACATAATATATATAGATAGATAGATAGATATATGTATATCTATATATATATATATATATATATATATATATCACAAAGCTGGGCAGCCCGATGACGGTGAGCTCACAAGGTGACTTTGCATACACGCATATTTACATACACACACATTTACATACACACTGCAGTGTTGGCAGGGCTGTGACTTGTTGTGTTGAAGGTCAGCAGCCTGCTGTGTATCGTCTCTGGTTTAGTTTCTTTTTCTTATTGTGTCCGCCGGGATTCTTAATGTGCGTTTTCTTCATCTCCCTTGGCTTTTCTTAATGACCCTATTCATTATGCACCGGGGTCATTATCCTTTGTGGGAATCAGATCCTTCACACTGAGCCCATTTGCATGGAGAACTGGTGTCTATAGCAGCTTTATATTTTATTTTAAGGGACGTGCAGATACAGTTAGTGCACAGATAACGGAGGGATACCTCCGTGCAGCTCTAGTGGTCGTGTGGTAGAAACGACTGGGGAACGACTCCCCAAAGAAGCAGCCGACGTAATTTGTAATCACGACACTCGCCGATGTGTTTGTACACCAGTGGTGTGAATTCTAAGATTGTCATTGAGAGTATTTGCTTCCTCAGTTGTCCTTGCTTATCTCACTTGTTCTTTGATGGATTGGACCGCCCTTGGCATGATTCTTTATAGCACGGCAAGAGTAGCATCTTAATGACACACTTATCATCTCTTTTGTGTGTTTTGTGTTTCTCCATCGGGAGCCACATCCATATAAATGTGTTTTCCCCGAATGTGTGTTTGCACATCCAAGGTTCAAGATCATCATGAGCAGCAAATGCCAAAACCAAAGTAAAGAATCTAAGTAAATATTGGGACATTCTAATCCTCAAAGCTGCACCAGTCAATGTTGTCATATTAATAATGGGTCTGGTGACTGTGTTATGGGAAATGATTGAGTACAATGAAGAATCATCACGTAACTCTGCAGGTCTTTTTTTTTTTTTTTTTTTTTAGCTCTACAGCGCAATTTAGTGTCTTTTAGCTCTTTTTTATTTTGTTTTCTTTACTGCTCACAATTTTACTGTTACTTTCACTGCACATGTTCAGCAGCAGCAGGCAGGGAAGGCAGAGAAAATCTTCTGCATTTCTATACTGCGCGCGCGCGTGTGTGTGTGTGTGTGTGTGTGTGTGTGTGTGTGTGTGTGTGTGTGTGTGTGTGTGTGTGTGTGTGTACACTTGTATTACTCATGTTGTGGGGACATAAAATGTATTCATGGTAATATAATTGGGGACTTGAATCAACTATTACATCAGGTTATGGTCAGGTTTAAGTTAAGGTCAAGTCTCCAGGAAATGGATTTAAGTCAATGTCATGTCCGATGTCCTTTGTGTGCGTGTTTCAGCATCACTTACTGGTTTCTATCCAAAGCAGGTTAATTGTTTTGTTATTAGTCGAGATAAGCAGGATTCGCTTCACAGGTTTTTAATCAGCGGTTTCTCGTTCCCTCAACCTCCTTCATTCTTACACATTTACACACACACACACACACACACACCACACACACCACACACACGCGCACGCACGCACGCACATCAACACACATTGTCTTCCTCCCCAAATACATGCAATCACGCACAGACCCAGTGTATGTTGTGTACAAAGCACTTTTATCATTTGTTAAACACATGCATATTTGTTTCCTATTGTATGTTGTAACTCTGCAAACTCTATTCTTAAACACGTGTGTGTGTGTGTGTGTGTGTGTGTGTGTGTGTGTGTGTGTGTGTGTGTGTGTGTGTGTGTGTGTGTGTGTGTGTGTGTGTGTGTGTGTGTGTGTGTGTGTGTGTGTGTGAGAGAGTCTCCATTTGTCAATGCATTTGTTGGAATTAATTCATGTGTGTAAATGTATGACTCCAAATGAATAAATTATTCTGAGAATACTGGATGTGACAGAGCTGAATCACAGCCCAGTGGTTTAATTGAGACTCGGTGTAAACGCGGTGGAGCAGACCGATATAGACCTGATGAAGCTAATGACTTTGTTTTCATAAAGCTACTTCGAGCAGAAGTATCACGGTTGCTCTTGATTTACTGGTCACTTTTTAGTTTTTTTAGGGGGAGCTTGAACAGAAATTTAGATCGTTGAGTTGAAGTTTCTTAACAAGAGAAATAAAAACTACTGTGAAGTTTGTTGTGAAGCCACTTTTGTTTTCATTGGTTCAATAAAATTGATCCAGTTTTTTAAGTGGCTCTATAAGATTCTAACTGAGTTTTGATGTGCAGGAAATTCGCATTTATTGTAATAATAAAAGTACAAGTTAGGTTGTTATCAGGTTTATTATTTTACCCACATAGTTACCTATTATATTTTTAAACACAATATCATCAGCTGCAGCCTGCTCACATAATCCCATATTACATAACACAGAGCAGCAAAAATCAAAGCAAAAGCAAAAACAGCTCAGTGAACAAAGTCATTACTCCTTGCCTGTTTTTGTTGTTGTTTTTTTTACTCTTCAATATGGTGCATTATTGTATTGAGTGCAGCCATAAGTGTTATTTCCTGTTTATATCGAGGATATTTTCTATTGATATCTATCACTCTACATGCCATCCAAAGTGACAGTGAAACCTAAGTAGAAAGAGTTTGTTGTTGGAAATATATCGGCATTTGTCAAGAGGCCGTCTAAAAGTGCTAATAAGCCAAGACACAATCTAACTTTGGACCTGGAGAGCTATTGATCTCCTCTCTTGTAGCGCTAAGGAGTGGAGAAGGACACCACCTCCCCTGAGAGGGAAAAGTAATTGGGTGAACTGACCTTGCAGAGGTGCAGTATAGACAACATGGAGGCAGAGCCGGGCGGAGGGTCACGGAGACAGAAGTGGGAGTGAAAGAGATGCTGAGGAGGAAGTTCAGTGTGTCCTACAGTGCTGGAATCTGTAGTTTCTATAGTTCACCTTGGCTCTAAGTGACTTGGCACATGTGGAAAATGTCACCTTTCTATCTAGTTACAACTAATGACAAAAATGTAGACAGAGTTCCTTCTCCGTGAAGTGGTGCACATGAATATCCTCATGCCTGTATATGAGCACAGGAATCTAGAAAAAAAAGGTGATTTTACAACTTGTGATTATAATCGTGATTTTTTTCTTCATCTGCCATTGGCTAATAGTCATTACACCACATATATACACCACATTGTAGTGGAAACCAAGCGGATCCGGCCCCGTGTGGGTCCACCTGTTGCTCTGCTGACGCAAGATTTATAAAGAAAGAGGGAGGAGGTTGAAGTAAGGAAGACGTAGTGACTCAGCTCCAATTCACCAACCCGTGCACTCCACCTCCACCTCCACCTCCACACGCACAGGCACAAGTTCACAGACATTTCACACACACACACACACACACACACACACACACACACACACACACACACACACACACACACACACACACACACACACACACACACACACACACACACACACACGTATGCACCAATGCCGTCTTTTTGTTTTTTTTCTCCAGGTGCATCGTGCTCCGGCAGTGAGAGGAAAGCCATTAAGAATAACCTTGGAGAAATTGTCTGTGCAGGTTTACCGAGAGGAAACGAGGAGTCTGTGCAAACATGTCGGACGACAGAAGCAGATGATACAAAGTCTGAGGCGTGAGGTTGGAAAGTCACAGCGGTGAGGCACTCGAGGTAAACTGAGGGGCACTTCAGTTGTGAGTAGCCATTTTTGTGTGACACAACATGGAGCATGGAGGTGTTTCTTAAGGGTGCAGACATCCCTTCGTGGCACTGCATAGAGGAAAATTGGCTCGACATCACGTTCTCCATTAGCACCGGATCTAAGAGGCCAGACTCACGTTTTCATACCAATTTTCTCACATTCCAGCGGTAAAAAGGGACTAATTTTAGTAACCTGTACATCACACAGTCCACAGACTACAGTAGCTGCAATTCCCGCCACCTTTATCAGCTATAATAGTATCATACAAGCACATTCATTTATCAGTAACACAGTAATAACATTTATAATAATTATGACAGAATATTAATTGTAACATTAATAATTATATTCATTATTAATGTTCATTATTGCTTTTTTTCTGCATAATGACTTTTACTTTTGATTCTAAAGTAAATTTCACGTGTAATATTTCTGTACTTGTCAGTAAAATGATACAAACAGGGCTTTTATTTGTATTTTTTTTTACAGTGCGGTGTTTCCGCCGCTGCCACTTCCTCGCCTCCATCCACGAATGATGAATATGTTTAAATTGCTTGTTTACCACAAATTGTAATGACTTCATCCACAGTTGCAAAACAGCAATTCATCATCTTTATCAGAGCTGCCACTTCAACTCATTCACACGTTCCTCTTTCTTCCTGTTTTTTGTGTGCTCCTGTCGTCTCTCGAGACTTCATTCAGACTTCATTTTAAAGGAGTAATTATGTCATCAGAAACCACGACAACCATGCAGCAGTTAACGAGTTAAAAGATCCCCGTCTCTCAATCCGCTGTTCCTTCTTCAGTAATTTGATCATTAATCTCAGGATCAGCACACCTGTGGATCAATGTCTCACCATTTTATGTCCACACACACACACACACACGCACACACACACACACACACACACACACACACACACACACACACACACACACACACACACACATATATATAGTCAATAACAGATCATGTATGAGGGAACCCATTGTACGATCTTATTGGAAATCTCAATCATGGCCGTGTCAACACTGACCTTTGACCTCCCACCCTAGTAATGGGTGTGAGGCTTCTTTATCTATTCAGGACGGTGAATCGGGAAGAAATCTGTCCGTCTACATCATTTATAAGGTTAACTGTTATTAAATCCAGAGTAGTTCTACAATTAACATGCTCACAATAACAGTGGTTGTACTATGTTGATCTTTGGCAAATGTTTTACATGATTACCTTTCTAGGCTTTTTATTTGGTCATAAATTAAAGTGCTGGAGAAAAGGAAAGGTTGACGTGATGATGGCGTGAACTAAAAGGTCAGGAGGTCAACGTTATTACAATTCCTCCTCCATTAAAATCCGCTCAACCTTTAACGGCTGTCCATATGTTGCTAGGTTATCTCAGACAACTTTCTCTCTGGTTCACGTCCACATGCTTCCGCCAGGCGATGTGCTCTGAGAGCGAGGAGTGCTCACCGACACATAAGTGTGTGCGTCATCATGGATTTTGTGTGTGAGTGAGTGTGCAGCCTGGAGAGACTGCCTATATAGAGCTGTTTACCCAAGAATCAAATTAATTAGGGAGATTAACAGGCTTATAAGTAGAAACTGCTTCGCTTAATAAGTCACTGCTGTATTGAAGAAGCTCCCAGACCGACAAAGTAGAAAGGGATTAAATTGCAAAGCGCTGCTAATGAAAAGAGATAAACAGGATGCAGGTTCAAATTGCTCAATATATAATTTTCTTCTATTTCCATGTATTCAACTCCTGGAGTTCATGTTTAAGACGATCACGGGCAACACAACTGTTGTACCTGCTGCTTAGTACCCAAAGTTATCTGTAAACGCAGCAGACTGAGATCGGTATTACGCGTGTCGCATGAATCAGCGTTTGTACCGTTTCAGGGATAACGTGCCACAAAGGAGTCCGTTGTCACGGTTCTCCACAGATCATCTGATGGAGCAGCGCTCGGCACTGAGAGACAACGTTGGAACCGGAGATGTATCTGGTTTGTAAACATTGATTGGAAAGATATCTCCACTCTGGGATCGACTCCCCGGCGTGAAACAGTCTCTCACCGACAGCTCTGTATTTCAGCCGCGTAAAAGAAATTAAAGGTGTAAATCAGAAACGGCCGCGGACGTCCTGATTGCCGCCTCGCATCATAAAATGACGGGTAAAGTTTATTTCACACAGGAGATGTTTTCACGTGACTGTCTCTCCTGATTGTGCTCACGCGTGGTGAAACAAATGCTAATGGGGGCGGAGGGGAGGGGGGAAATCACAACACTGAAAATCTGTGTACGATTTACGAGCCCTGGAAGCTCCGCGGAGGAATTCTGTTCCATTTTAGGCCGACGTGATAATGACTCTGACGTGTCTCTACCTTAGTCACACGGCTTCACCGACCCCGGCTGCCTCGGTGGACTCGGCATCCGCTGGCTCCGTTTAAGAGGAAAAGGGCAACGGGAATGAGGAGATAGTTATTCATTGCACTTCCCACATAATGCGCATGATTCATACCGTTACTGTATTTTTTTTCATGCAGTCTGTTTTGCGTTCTCAATGTGGTGTTTTATATGAATAGTGGTGCATGCCAGGAGAATACCATCTTTTTGAGTAGTCCCATACTGTCTGGCACCTTTAAACTTGGCTGGGTCGGGTTCACAGGGAACCGCCCGAGCTTATCCCATCATGCATTGGACATCAGGTCAAACAAATTTTGTGTTAATTCAAAAATTAGCAGTAATGGCCTGATGTGATATATGAACTGTTGCTGTCCACCTCATACGAGGTGGTATTTATACACAGAAGTGATAATGTGCATTTAATCCGTCACTGGTGGACCAAACTTGAGTTACATCCTATCGGTATCGGAGATCAACCGATCGTGGATTTTTTTATTTAATTACAATCGTTTGGATCAGGAAAAATCCAATAAACGATTAATTGGCCGATTTGACCCCGTGACCCCAAGTCTAACAATTATGGCAGTTAGCAGAACAGAGACAACAATCATTAGGCAGAGCAACACTTATTTTTAGAGTCTAATACATTAATAATGACATTCCTTTACCAACAACCTTGTCAGGCTCATTATTAATGGATGAAGTTAACTCGCTTCAATATAAATCCTCTCAAACTGAAATGCACAATGACATTACCTTGACTTGGTGTATATATTTAGCATTATTTGTATATAATGAACGCTGAAATTGCAATAATCAGCAGTGTGAATTTTAAAAGGAACTATGTTTTTACATCTTCACCTTTCTCTCGCTTCTCTGGGACACTTTAAGATGAAAATGCAAACAAGTCTGATTACAATAACCTCGAGCATTTCATTAACATTGATAAGAATAATACCATTCATTTGAATCAATTTAGTCTTTTAGTGTTTTCCTGATTTCTGTCAAATGATTGGTCTTAAATGTATAATTCCAACTATATTTAATATCCTCAAAAACCACGAGAGACTTTGCCCATGAGGGGAAGCTGAAGTGAACCGACTGCATTAACAATTCATCTTCTGTATGGTAACACAATCATGTAGGTGCATTATTGTAATAACCGCCACTGGCAAAGAACCACCAGACTATGCTCTGTTTAACTTCTGGCAAAAAAAAGAAGTGAAGGACTGATCATATTGTTTCTGGTTTAAATGTAGTCGAAGCTTCACAGCAGCAGAAGTTGAGAGAATTTCCAACACGTCTGTCCTCTTCAGCAAAGTGAAATAAACCCAAAAGGTGAGCCAAAGTGGATGCAGTGTATATTTTTTGACAGGAAGCAACATACGAAAAAAACAAACTCTTTCTGTTAAACTTTTAATAAGAATTTGGAGGCTAATATTCTAGGCGAGTACTTCAATCTCCTTTTTAATTATAATTTGGCAATTATACCAGTGTTTAACTATTAATTTGCAGATGAGATGTTGCTCTTTAAAAGAAAAGCTACAATCTCTTAATATGAGGCAGCAGAAAAGATTACAGAACAAAAGCAGATTGTGCCTTTTATCTTCTTCCTCAAAGTCACATGAAGACAAATGTCTAAATTTTAATGAAGTCTGCACAAATAATAAAAGCTGACCTTATTGAGGATTCTGCATTCAGAGGTTTTTATGTTGATTTGTCTGACAACATCTATTAAAAAGTCTGTGGGCCATCAAACAGCTACCTTTTTTTTTGGAAAGCAAATCATTTTTCATTTCCTTCATCATTTTCTTTTACAGATATGGAGGACTGGTGTGTGTGGGGAGGTGGGGGTGGCGGTGGGGAGGGTGTCTGGATGGATGGCTTCAGCAGAATTGAAAACAGCACTGGGGAATGAACTCCTGACCCCATGGGGTGTACAGCTGGAGGCAGTTAACCCAGACAGCCGGACATGGAAAAAAAAAAGACATTTCTAAATGCAATACTCGGATTACAAATGCAGAAGATGATAGATCTCATGTCTTCGGACATAAATTCTGCAGCTTACATGCAGAGAAAATGCCTGTAAGGGAGAAAAAAATTGCCAGACATGAATTCTCAATATATATTTATTACCTTCATGCCGGCATCCCTCCCTCTAAATGTCCGTCTGTTTCACTATTTTGGTCCAGACTAAAATCTCCATAATTATCTTATGGGCAGAAATTATGCTGACAATCACGTTCCCCACATAATGAATCCTAATAATGGGTTATATTTGTCTATTAATAAAAAAAATGCAAAGGAAAGTGGGATTGCAAACCACCAACTGCAACCAAAAAACTAGTTACTAATAATATATGACAAACAGGTACAACATGAAGTGCAAAGATATTTTATTTGCTTTGAAATACAGTTTATATCGCTTGTCTTTTAGTTGCATCATAGTTTTTTCATTTCACACTCTCATTTTTCTCTTTGCTTTATCTTTGCGTTTTTCCATTTTTCTGAGTTTGGTCAATTATCATTATTTCAGTTAACATATGAATAACACAATAATTAATTTGAGTTGTTCGGGGCCCAAACACCGTGACACCGGCACTAATAGAAACTGATAATTAATTGTCAAACCGAAAACACAGACATTCTGCTGCGCTGAAGGCTTGTAGGCTTTACACCGCATATCTAATCACCGCTGTGTTACATTTATTAAGCCTATTCGAACTCAATTTTCCTTTTGCTACAAGCAAACACGGTATTTGCTCCTCAGTGGAGACACTGATGATGTGTTTTCATGATTAAGATTCAACACGTTTATTTTTCATGGACTTTTGTGGAATTTTGGAGGGAATTCCTCCCGGAGGAGCTGGAAAACGTTGCTGGGAAGAGGGATGCTGACTTTTAGCCTCACTTTAGATCAGCTTTGGAAAATCAATGATTGGATGGATGTTTTTTCAGCCTGGTCGCTCCTTTTACCGTCTCAGATCAGCCGGACGATCAATAAGTAGCTTCTAATAGAAGCGGTGCTGCCGTGTCCGGTGAAAACTGTGGCGCCTCAGTCTGACCTCTGGTGGGAGTTAAAACATGAATCCCAAAATTTCCCTTGAGTTGTTTTAATGTGAACTCCTTCACAGTGTTAACAGTCATTTAAAAGCATTTATTATTTGACATATATGGAGTTAAAATTTCATCACACTGTAAAAGGCTTTAAATAGAAAGGACTACAATAGGAAAGTTCATTTCCAAATTTATATTAATAAATATATGCAATGTGAATATATGCAGTGTGTGCATCAAATAATGCTGCATTGCATGTTTTGACAAAAGTAAATAATTAATTTGGTTGCTTTATTCTCAAAAGTTAAGAAGAAATAACTAAGGCATGCTGGGAAATGTTAATACAGCAACAAAGCTGCGAGGGAGTAAGCGATGAATCATACTTCCTCAACACACAGCAAATGAACACCCAAATATCCACTGAACAAACTTATACCTGAAAAATATTAGTATGTTGGCGTAAAGAAGCAGGTTAATAGGGGGATGTTAGCAATTATCTGCCGCTGTGCATGTGAGTACAGATAATAGCATGAATTCAGCCTCGGTCTTTTTCAAACAAGAGCATTCGGAGCTCTGAATAAATAATTGTCTCATTCTCTTCCTCCATCAGGACTTATTGTCCAGTGTTAGTTTGAGGGACCCGACTTTCACTTAGTTTTTTTTTTTTAGCACCGTTCAATCCAAGTAAAGAAGTTTTACTCAAATGCCTGTGGCCTACTTCAAGGCATTTTACTTCTGAGTCTTACATTTTCCTTTTAGCACTGAGGTAGTGATTCATGTATAACAGGCTTCAAGGCTGAATGTTAAAGAACACAATCAGAGCTGACCATCTGGCAGCGCTGGCTGAGAAAACACAAACTTCTCTTTTTACCTTGAATTAAAGAGTTTAATTAAACCAACAACTGGAAATGTGTTCACTGTGTGTGTGTGTGTGTGTGTGTGTGTGTGTGTGTGTGTGTGTGTGTGTGTGTGTGTGTGTGTGTGTGTGTGTGTGTGTGTGTGTGTGTGTGTACACTCTGCTTCGTGATGCGAGTGGAGCTGACGCTGCTTTACAGAATGGATGGCTACTGTCAGACAGAGAAGAGATGGATTGATAGTCGGAGAGAGAGTGAGTGTGAGACTGATTGCAGATGGTGCGCGAAAGATGGAGTCCTCTGCTCCTTGTTTTTCATTCTTGCTGGGAGGAGAAAAGAAAAAGAAAAAAGGAAGGTATATGGATAATCCCGAAGAAAGGACGTGATTGATTAAAGAATTGATTTTTCCTCACCAAACGACTCTCCCGCGCTCCGTGTCGTCCTTGTGACTGATCCTCTCGCCGCTGAAACAAATCCCTTTGTTGATTTAAAGTATTAATCAAATAGTTGTGTATTCACAAGCAGTTTGTCATTTGGTATTTACCTAGCAGCGGTTGCACCGCCGGTGTTGAAACACGAGGAAACACACTGATGGGAAACATGACAAATTATAAGGTGTTAGTTGAACTCTCTTCTATAATCATGACTTTCAAATCCATTGTTTGCTCGACAGAAGAGACAGATGAGTGGTTGTCAGCGTTTGTATTCACTGTCACATCTATGTTGTACACCTCTCGTGCTAATGGCATTACGTTATTTGAACTGTGTGTGTGTGTGTGTGTTTTTCAAGCAGCATTGTTGTTGTTGTTGTTGTTTTAACCAATCAGACTGTCCGACCTTTGAATCCGCAGTTATTATTTATTTAGTATTTATTCCTTTCATTGTTATCTTTGTTGTTAGATTTAGATTGGCCTTTGCATTTTAACGCACTTCTGCACTGGCATCATTTTTCAGACACGGAGGCTACGTCCATTTTTATGTACAATTTATGGTCGCAACGTTAACCACGCATTTCTTATTGTTTCCATGACGATGAAGTTCTGGTGCGCCTGTCCAACCGCCATGTATGTCATCGATATCTGGACCTACTGAAGGTTTAGCAAACCCCTACTGTGACAGTGGCTTATATTTAGTTAACAGTCATTACTTGTACTTCTATTTATTGTCTTTGTGTACCTTCTTCTGCAAAATAGTGTTTCTATGGTAACTGTTTCTCAAGATTTTGTCAAACGCTGAGGCAAAACAAAATTTCTTTATGAAAGAAATGAGAAGTAAAATGGATTTTACAGGCAGAGGAGATCGAAACAGGATGTTTGAGGAGGGTGAACCGCCGCGTTCAGAGAGAAACTGGTGAGACGGGATGGGATGTGTGATGATACACAGAGGACGGGCACAAGGCAATTTAAAAAAGAAAATACAGAAAATGATGTGGGCAGAGAGAGTTGGTGTGTGTGTGGGGGGGGGAGGGGGAAGGGGGTAGGGGGGATTGGTAATCAGTTTTTCATGGGAAGATTTCTTGAATCTACAACTCAAATTCTCCCAAAAAACCCAAAATATTTATCCAATAAAATACCTACCAAAAAAATACTGTCTATTCCAGTAAAAGCCGATCCCCTCCACAACCACAACTGTAGCATCATGTCTCCAGTAATTATTTTTAAAACCTCACTGCAACATACTGTATTGTATGAACGTGAAATTCTCAATCTGGTGTGTCTTGATTTGCCGTTCACCGCCCACTGAGCCCTCATGCAGATCTGCTGAAATGAGTTGTGACGTGTGTGAGGGAGGCAGGAGGACATGGAGGATTTGGGAGGTCAGGTTGAATTCAAGACATCATTGTTGCCTACCAGAGAGGAAGACGACATCGTTAAAGATTTATGGGGTGATGCTGCTAAAGATCAGTCCATTACTATGATTTCTTGTTTAGCATTTTCCAAGTCCAAGGAAAAGAACTCGTCTCCTGTGAAAGTTAAGTTAAGATGATCATAGATAATACAGAGCTCTTAAAAATAGAAGTTTGAGACACGAGGCGAGACGGTGCCGAGTTCATCTCCATATCTGCTTTAGATGGATGCCACCAGCAGCGTGAGGATGCGAACCGCTGACACGGCAAACACTTTGAGGCAGGAGGAGGCGGCGACAACTGAATCCATTCTGCTCGGTCAGAGAGGCTGTAGGCCCGTCGGCTTTCAGGGGATAAATAAATAAGTTTAAGGGAAGGCGGGGAGAGAAGCGGGCGTGTCACACGCCTTTTGTACGGGTCAGCGGAAATTATGCAGCTTCCTTGTAAACTCTCACCCAAATCTGACCTCTGATTGGATTTTTGGGGTCTCTGGTGAGTTATGTTTTCCAACAGGCATAAAATGGACCATTATACTTCCACACTCCAGGAACCGTGGAGGGAGAAGACCCCTGCTGATGCTCACACCCAGTGCTGTAAGCCCGTAACAACAGGAGACAGAAACCATCTTTATTTCAAAAAGATTTTCTGTATTCTAACAAATATGCAACCGCTTTTATTCACGTTTTTCACAAAGGACGCAGGTGGAGAAGTTATGTGATAAACAAAATTGAAAACCAGGATGTTGGATTTAATTGTATGAAACTGTCTTTTTGTAACCACCCATCAGGCTTTTGTGGAAGGAATTCTACACAGAAAACAAATCTAGCGTGGTCAGCACACAAATCAGTTGTTTCCCTGGAGGATAAACTAAATGATGCACTAGAGGAGCAGAACATAAATTCTTCTACTAAACAGTCTCTGACAGCAGGAGTCCATCTTTGGGGAAACAAATCAAAGTCAGGACATACAATAAAAGATTTGTGATACATTTGTTGGGCCAATTTTTGAAGAAAATAAATGAAAATGTGAAGAAAAAAAACACAAACATACGTTTTATAGATAGGAATCTTTGTTTTGATTCTGATTACATTCGTGGGTATACTGTATTTTCAGTGTGTTTATGAAGCGGAGTTATTTTCTCTTTGGTCTCGATTACAAAAGATTCTCACATTCACAAATTTGTACATGTACAATTTGATTCAAGTATGTTGTAACTGCCGTGTTTTGGTCATAAAGATCTCCAGCTGTCATGACCCCATTACGAAAAGAACATTTTTCTACCCGAACCACGGCTGAAATTCCACAAAGTCTGCAAATACCAAGAATAACTGCACCAAATGATAAAAAAACAAACCATCTCTCAAAGGACCGCAGCTCTCAGAGGGTTGAAATGATGGACGTTGAAGAGGGAAGACTATTGTGCAGAGTTCAAGGAGGAGTTGAGACAGGTGATGGTAAAAAAAAAAAAGAAGTTGAAAGAAGAAGAGTTCCCAGAGAGCGATGAGAGATATAACCAGCAAGGTCATTTGTTTGATGTGGATGGAGGAAGGAAGACGAAGAGGGCGGTCGAATGAGGAAGTACAGAAAAGCGTATGTAGGAAGAAGAAGAAGACAAGGCCGAGACGGAGTTTGTGAATGCTCAGGAAGGGTGTGTGGCGAGTCGTATGAGAGGTTGGCGGCTCAGGAAGGGGAAAGGCAGCTGGGAAAATTGATGAGTTAGCAGGACCGAGGTGGGAGGTTAGTGCGGTGAAGGATGGAGATGGAAATGTGCCAACAACTGAAGAGACTGTGTTGAGAAGGTGGAAGGAGCACTTGTCAGGTTCGATGAAAATTAAATAGAAGAGAGGAGAAGTTTGGGTGATGTGTGGATAATGAATGGGGAAGCACCGAGGGATTAGCAGGGAGGAAGGGAGGGCAGCGAGGAAGATGAAGATTGTCACTTAACTAGATTGTCTTGGAAAGTGAGAGGACGCTTAGAGAAGTGGAGAAATGACTAATTCTAGTGTAACGGTCGATCAGCCACAGAATGGAGGACTGCAGGTGTGATGTTTGCTCTGAGGACAGTTGATGGAGACGTACAGAGAAAGTCAGAGCGACAGTCACAGTTCATCCTTGTTGCTCAGTTTGGTCTCATTAGTTTCTTCCTGTCCACTCTACTCATCTTTTGTGTTCATTTCCTGTTTTGTTTGGACAACTCCACTTCACTTTTGTTGTCTTTCACTTCCTGTCCTCTCTGTGTCTGATTGTCTTTCCCACCCTGGTTGTTTCCAGCTGTGTTCAGTCATCTTTTTTTTTTTTTAACCCTTTTTTCCCTTCTGGACTCTGGTTCTTCCTTTTCCTTCGGTACCTCAGTTTGTCCTTTTGGACTCGTGTCTGAATGGAGCGGTTTTTTTTGGGAAAGGCCCTTAAAAAGTTCTGCACTTGCATCATTAAAATAATATTCTTCCCGTTACTTTTAGTTTTCTGGTTGTGCATTTGAGTGCGAATGAGGACAGTTTGGCAGGAGGAGCGAGAGATGGGTCGGGATCGCATCAAGGATCGGCTGCGAGCCCTTTCTCGTTTGCAGCGGTGACGGACAGGTTGACGGAGGAGGTCGAGTCTCCGCGGGCGACGATGTTCCCCGATGGCATTGTGATCTGTAGATAGAGGTGGAGGTGGGCGCGGGAGAAAGAAGGACAGGAATAGAGAGGGAGGACAGCAGAACAGTCAGAAAGAAGTAGAAATGACAAAGTCAGATAAGTGGATATACTCAGACTCAGACGGGCAGACAGGAAGAGTGGCGGCAGGGTGGAGGAGGTGGAGGAGGTGGAGGACAGGATCAGGAGTGATTTGCGACTGAGAGGTTCCAACAAGGGTACGAAGGAAGATTTACAAGAGGCTGTTGTTTGGTTTGGAGGAGGTGACACCGACAGAAAAGTGGAGCGGGAGTCAGCAGAGGTGAAGATGCTCCAATTTTAAATTGGAAGTGACAAAGATGGAGACGACTAGAGCTGCCAGGCAAGAAGAAAAGAGGAAGGTTTATGGACGTGGTGAGGGACGATTGGTGCGACAGGGGAAGATGCAGAGTACCAGAAAAGATGAAAACATAGGATCCATTCGAGCAACCCTGAAGGAAAATTGCTGACAGAAGATGATCCATTTAAGCTGATGGCACAAACATTCACTCGGACTCAAGGAGGAAGTGATCAGATTTTGGAGGTCAAAAGTTACTCTGACCTCAAAACATTTGTGGCCGCAGCTCAATTTCAGAAAGTGGAAGTTTCCAAAGTTTCCTTTGGTATCAAATTGTTCTACAAAAACCCTTTTCTGCCCATTATTAATCACTCAGGAATAAAACGGGGCGATTGTGATTGTATTTGCTTGGACACTGAATGGGTGACACCAATCTGTGTCCACCTTGAAACTGTGCTGTCGGGTTGAACGTGTGTCCAAAGCACCCGCGTTTTAATATTTGTAGCTTTTTTTTGCAGTAATATTCATATTAAAAGTATTTTCTTCTGTCAGAATCAGCTTTATTTCTACTTGTGCAACTTGACTGGTCGGCAGACGCAAAACAACTCCGTGGCAGTAATTCTGGTTTACTCAGTTACTGGTGGCATAATTCAGGGGTTTCCTGCTCTAATATGATATCATGAGCTCCTTCATTAACACTACCATCATTTTCCTAATGTGTTTACTTGAATGGACTTTCAACTGAATCTTATTTAAACTGAAAATTTCAATTGAAATGAAATTGATGTTTATTTATATCCTAAAGAAAAACATACTGTTTCTACTTCACTTGTCGTGTATTGTTCTTGGAAAAATTTGAAACCTGCAGTTTGTTATGTATTTTGGTGGTTTCGCGATGACGTCCTTTGTTCAGTATTTTATCGACAGATTACGCTTCTGTTATCCATCTGCGTAAATGCAGATGTTATTGTGATACAGCCAATCAAACCTTGATAAAGCAGCAATGTGAGTGTCGTATCTGCAGAGCAGATGGTCTCACCGAGCCAGACAGCAACAGCTTTGAAAAACAACCCACATTAGCTCTCCTGTTAACGTCTCCTCCTTATCTCACTTACGGACACGTATCTCGTTCTGCATCTCAGCTTGTTGAATGAGACGGCAAACAATCAGCTAGAAAAGACAATTAGCTGCTCACACACTGACACGGCCTTCCAGCCATCAGAGGTAAAAAGAGCATTTCTGATTTCCCAAAGAAAGAAAAAAAAAAAATCAACAATACGTGAATAAAACTTGTTGACATGTTAAATAGAATATCTAAATGTGAGTTAATTTGGAAATTATGACTTACATGTAGATATTTACACATTATTTATAGATTTTTTTTTTTTTAAAGGTAGTCATGATGGACTGTTAGTATTTATGCTTGGTCTGTTTTTTGTTGTTGTGTTTTTTTCTCCATTAACTACCACTTGGTAGGAGGGAGAAACTAAAATGCTAACAGGTTTCCATGCAATGAGCTTTTTTGGGCATATGGATAGCCAACGTGTTAAATAAAACATTGTAAAGTTTCTAGTCATATGATAAAATGCAAATATATGCAATAATTTAACCATAAAATATTGAAAGAGTCAAACAGCTCATTATTATGGAATATTGTATTCTGCTTATTTTTATTATAGCGGAGATTATATCAGATTCCCTTGATGTAATTTAAGCAGTTTTTATATCTTTTATTTCACAATGTTGTTTCTCCCAAACAGTAATTTTTATATCAAAATTCGAATCTTTTCATCACAATAACTTTGTCAATCGAAGCAAGCATGACAGAAGGAGTAATTCACTTGCTGTCTGCACATTAGTTATTGATCTAAGTCCGGAGTATTGACTCCATATAAAGATGGATGACGTGACAGCTGCTCAGGATGGAAGCCAAAGTTTCTCTATTTGTAATGAATAGATGTTTCCATTTATGGTTCACCGCCAGCATTTTAAATGGAGCTGCAGTCGAGTGCAGAAACACCAGAGGACTCGCAGAGGTCCTTTCTCTTTGTCACTCCAAAATTTTTATCTCAGTTTAATGAGAACCTGAAAGCTAGTTTACTGTATTTACTCTCAGTAACTGTAGTAAAGAAGAGGAAGTAACATGTATGATAAAAACGTTGCATTCATTATTTTTCCTTTTTTTTTTTTTTACTGATCACTTTTCTCAAACTGATCTTTTATGTTTCATTCGCTGCTCTGTTTCTGTTCTGATTTCAGAAACAACTGGTTCCACAACACAATTCTGAAGATGATGATTTCTCCACTCGCAGAAATCATAAACGTGTTGGTTTGATCTTCTCTGTTCATCAACAACTGAGCCGAAATGTACTTTTTTTTTGTAATATAAAGAACTAAGTATGATTCGATGCTTTCGTTTCTTAACATTAACTTTAAAAGGAAATCTTCTATTTTATGTAATTGTTTGAATGCAATGTGCACTACAATACTGCATATTACATTAAAGTCACGGTAATAAGGTCAGTAGACATGTAATTATGGCTCATTATGGTCATTTTTATGTTTAAAATAACTGTTACTTTAACATCATTTGCAGCGTATGTGCAGCCTTGTGGAAGGATTGCAGTGATACGCAGCAGCCACAACATCTGGATGTCTCGTCCAGAATAACTGAGGACACTGATGCTCCCATAGCAACAAAGGTTGGCTACCTCGCTGTCGCTGTGGCTGCATGTACAGGAGGATCTTCAATCGAGCATCAGGTCTCACTCTTTTCAGATGTCCCTTGTTGCTGCTGTGGTGTCCATGAATGCAGCGCTGACCTCCCACCAGCGACCCTGTTGATGAGCACACGAATAATACATGTTCCAAAATCACATTTCAGACGCCGACTCATTCATGTAGATTCTGCATTTTGTTTTGTTTAGGAAAAATTATCATTAAGTTGCTTGAGTTTACCACTTCGAAAAAAAAGATTCTAAAATATAGCTCAATAAATAAGTCAACTATGAAAGCACAGCATGTTCTTGAATGGCAAAACTCGTTTTTACTCATTTCCATTTATTGCAAATCAGTAAACATACAACCTAGAATTTGACTTTGCAGTGCTGAAAATATTCCAAATATATTTAAAGGCATGAGTGCTTTTGATATAATTTATATTTCTATCTCATTCTTTAAGTGGACTACTTTCACTTGAGTCTCAACAACCAAGCAGGCTACAGTAAAATGATCCCACTTTAAAAAAAAACAACAGATTAGTCATTTGTCATAAGTGACATCGTCAGCCAAATAAATGAGTAACAGTGACAGAGCAGTAATGACGACAAACATCTTCAGAACAGACTAACGGTAATGAAGAAGACGGCCGTCTGCAGGCGACAGTTGAAGTGATGTCTTTATTTGATCTTTTGAAATGTGCTCAAAGCAGAGACGTAAACATATTTTCTTCTTTTAGAAAAAGGACAGAAGTCGGCGTAACATGTTGTTCTTTCAGAGCATTGTTCATTACTCAAACAAAACATCTTCACACCGATACATGTGTGATTATGAGGCACCACAATAATACTGCACTCGCTTCAATTATTTACACAAGAAAACATAGCAACCCTTCTGGCTATTAATGCTTGAAATGTAAAGACGGAAATTTTGCCTGTATAAATCACTTTTATTACCTTGTGTGTGTGTGTGTGTGTGTGTGTGTGTGTGTGTGTGTACATGATAACGTGTTGGTGTGTTGCCGTCTGTGTGCGAGCAGCAGACATGAAAACAGACCAGTGAGGTGTTTGACTGTCAGGAAGAGAAGACACGGGAGACAAAACATATGAACAGACAGGCGGAAACCTGACAGAAAGAAGGAGTTTAAGAAAGCAGGCACAAACACACACACACACACACACACACACACACACACACACACACACACACACACACACACACACACACACACACACACACACACACACACACACACACACACACACACACACACACACACACACACACAAACAGACAGTGACTAACAAGCTGTTGGGATAAGATGCGGCAAATGCTGCGCTTCGCTTTATCACAACACAGATCCACATGCGACACACTTTGTCTCCTCTTTCTCTTAAACACACACACACACACACACACACACACACACACACACACACACACACACACACACACACACACACACACACACACACACACACACACACACACACACACACACACACAGCGAATGCCTCACGTCAGCAGTACGTCTGTGTTCCATCCATTTCCTCAGGGGAGATTAAGGGTTCAAACACATGCCTGGAAAAAGGAAATTGCCCGTGATGTCACTTTTACTGTACATGCCGTCCAGTCCGAGTTCACCGTAAAAGTTTCAGCTCCCAACCTCACACATAACGCTGAAGCAGAAATATGACTTTGTTTTTCATTAGAAGTCTTTTTTGTTGTTGTTGTTGTTTTTTTCTTGTTTTTTTCTTACTGAAACAGTTTTTTTGTTGTTGTTGGTTTTTGTTCTTGTTTTTTTCTTACTGAAACAGTTTTTTTTTTGTTTTTTTTTGCTACTTAAACAGTAAGCAAGGAGCCCCTTCGTCCCATTGGTCCTCGTGTAGAGAGTGTGACGCAATAGAAAGGTAAAGATAAACAGTAAGAGAGAGAAAAGAGAGATACTGCTATCTGACGTCACAAACAGCGGTTGTGTGTGGATTGTCGAGGTCTTCGCATCGTGTTCAGTGAATGAGGTCACGTTGTAAATCTCTCGTGTACATTTCATCCGAGCGCGGCCGCCGTGGCAGGCGGGCATCGCAGCAGCTGTGTGGAGTCCGTTAAATTTATATTAAAATGACGAGAGAGGAATTTGATGAGGAGGAGGGGGTGGGGTGGTGGGGTTCGAGTCCACACGCAGCCTGAAAGGTGTTGGATGACAGCCTCCTCTGTGAATACCACCACGGAGCTCACGCCTGGATTTTAAGCCTCCTTTTGTACCTCGGTTCCATCCTTTGATCCGTTAAGCATCCCTTCGTTTCTAAATGCGATCCCTGAAAGTAAAGCACCTCCAGGCCGGCACCTCGTCGAGCAGCTCGGAAACGTCACCGCGGGGGGGTGACATGTCCGTTACGAACCTCGCCGTGCGGACACCCGTCAAAACGAGCGTTTCCACGACTTGCACAGGATCTTCTGGAAAGCTCTGCGGAAGTCCTGGTTGAAGATGGTGTAGATGACCGGGTTCAGAGAGCTGTTGCAGTAGCCGATCCAGAAAAAGAACTTGAACAGCAGCTCGGGGATCTTGCACGCCTCGCGGCAGATCCCGTACAGGCTGTAGGAGAAGAAGAACGGGAACCAGCACAAGACGAACACGCCCATGACGACGGCGAGGACGAAGGTGAAGCGCTTCTCCCGAGCGGCCGACACTTTCTTCCGATTGACGGTGCTCCGGCGTTTGCGGCGGGACGAGAACAGCTCCATGGATTTGGAGCTGGCGCGCGACTTCCTGCTGGAGTATTTGGAGGCGGAGCTGCTCTTCCGGCTGGACTTCTTGTCCTTCCTATCGTCTTGGTGACGTTTCGAGGAACCGCAGCCCTTTTTAGGTTTCTCGTCCGACGAGCTGCTGTCGTCAAAGTCGTCATCGTGGTCGGTTGCCGGATGTTTTGGCTCGTTGGGAAGCGGGGTTTGGACTCCCTGCTCTTGGCAGTGCCCGTTCTCACGTTCCTGCTCTTTCATGCTCCCGTCCCTGTTTGACTTTAAAGACCCGCCTTTGCTCGGTTCACCTTTGTCCATCCCGTTCTCCAGGGGCGAATCCAGATCTCTCTTCTTCTCCGACATTGTCCTCGTCCTAGTTTTTGCCACTTGGTAGATCCGAATATACACCAAGATCATAATCACACACGGGGCAAAGAAGGATCCAATACTGGAGTAGAGGATGTACCAGGTCTCATCGTTGAGGATACACTGGGGACTGGCGTCACTGATGCTCCGGTCCATTGAAATCAGCGGAGGGAACGAAATGACAGCGGAGATCAACCAGACCACCACGATCATGCGTTTCACCCGTTTCGGTGTTCTCTTTAAGTTGTACTCTACTGCCTGTGTCACCGACCAGTACCTGTCCAAACTAATAGCGCACAGGTGAACAATAGAAGAGGTGCAGAATAAAACATCCAGAGCCAAGTAGATGTCACACCAGATTTGACCAAAAAACCAGTAGCCCATGAGTTCATTTGCCAGAGAAAAGGGCATGACCAGAGTGGCCACCAGTATGTCCGCACTGGCCAAGGACACGAGGAAAAGGTTCTGGGGGGGTTTCAGGGCTCTGCTAGTTAACACAGCGATGACAACCAAGACGTTCCCGACTATTGTAAACAGGATCAGAAAGCTGACAAGTCCAGCGAGTCCCCAGACAGCGAGCAGGGTGTACTGGCTCTCAGAGGTGGAATTAGAGGAGATATTCTCTGCCTCTGTCCCGTCTTCCAAGCTGGAGATGTTAAGGAAATCCATTTTTTTTTTTTTTTTTTTTTTTTAAGTCAAGGTATGACTGTTTAAAAAAATAAAATGTTCGTAGATAATCTGTAGAAATATCCAATTAAAACTTGTGCGCATATTTCACGACAGAAATCAACATCAAATTGCATTTTTCTTCTCTCCCCACCCGCAATGTTCCACATCCCGCATGTAAATCTCCCCTCCAGAGCAAAAACAAAGAGAGGAAGAAAAAGAGCTCGTAATATTCAAGTCTTTTAAGTCCATATTCCAAAAGCGTGCAGGAAACATTTCCACGGTTAGGAAGCGGGCTCCATCCTCACCGCGTCCTCTCCCATCCCGACTGCGCCCGCATCTCCATCTCCACCTCCGCCTCCCTGCTGTGTCCGGAGAGAGGTTTGTAGCAACCACGTGTCTTTTTTTTTTTGTTTTTTTTGGTTTAATTAGAAAGAACTAGCAGGGACCCGCTCCGCCCCGGAGGAGAGATGGGAGCGATTATTGGAGAGGAGGACGAGAGAGCGAGAGAGCGAGCAAACTATTTTCTTGAACTGATCATATATTTGGGAATACTCGATAAGATCAGCGCGCTCTGCTGCTGCTGGAGGAGCTCTTGTTTAATGTGTCTCCAGTTTCTCTGCACTGTCTGTGTAAACTGTCTGACAGCCGATCACAGAGAACCTGTCGCCTGATTTGACTTCTAAAGGTCTCTTTCGGTATTAAAACAGCGGGAGTGAGCGCGAGCTGCTCGTTGAGGGTCCGTCTGCTGTCAATACGACCTGACAGAGGACAAGTCCTCCAAGGACAGCGCGCTGCTCTGTCCTCCTGCGCGCACACTGGAGGTCAGTATTGTAACAGCCAGCTCCGGAGGATCACATTGGCCAACACACACACACACACACACACACACACACACACACACACACACACACACACACACACACACACACACACACACACACACACACACACACACACACACACACCATAAACATGATCAATATCAGACATCTCCTATAGGTCATATAATACACAATATATGCTCTGATATTCACACTGGAGGATTTAGAGCCTGGAAACTATGATGTCTTTATAATTGTTCATTATGATTTCCCTGCCATTTTATTTAGTGTTTGTATGGTGGTAATTGTGTTGATAAGAAGATTACAGGATTGCGTGGTGCACTTGTTTTCTGATGGCAGCGAGAAGCCCTGCGCTTAAAAAGGCACTAAAGCATCTGCATGGGAAGCAGTGCAGAGACATGGAGAACCAAATAGGGTTTGCATGATTAATGAGGAAACAGCCTGAGGTCTGGGTGAGCTTTATCACCTTTAGTAAAGTGCCTGAATCTGTCTTGACTGTATGACACCCAGGTTATCCCGTCTTCAGTTAATTGTTCATGTTTTTCATTTTCCCACGAGGGAAACATGTGCACATTTCCCACAGCCTCAACAGCCTCACCGTCTATCTGCCTTCCTCCCTCTCTCCATCTTTTCTCTCTCTCACCCACACACACACACACACACACACACACACACACACACACACACACACACACACACACACACACACACACACACACACACACACACACACACACACACACACACACACACTTTGAGGCTTTTCAGAGTGGCGGTGCAGCAGCTCTCAGACATGGTTGTTCAAATTAAATCCAAGCTCACGTCAGTAAGGCAACCACAAAAAAAGACAAATCTAAAAGTTTTTGACTAAACCCCGTCTGCTGGGCCGTGTTACCTCCTGTAGAAACCTTGTCTCCCTCTTTTGGCGTACAGCCTGGTATTAAGTTCCTGGGCCACTGCGTTTATTGACCGTGTCTCCCAGCTAAGTACCTGCCATTAATCACAGAGCGCTCAGCCATACTGAATTAAAGAGCAGCCACAGCCGCAAGAAACGCTCAAGTCCAAATTGATCCGCATCAAGATACCGAGGAGGAATGAGACCCAGTCTGGGGGGGGGGGGGGACTCTCGAACTCGTCCTCCCCATCTGCCTCCCAAAGACACCCTGCTCCTTATCATGCTGCCTTTTTAAATGTAGCTGAGGCTGGACGGATGCTGTGGGTCAGCGTGGATGCACTCTGAGCTGATTTTGAACAGACAAGCCTTATTATGGTCATTAAGTTGTGTCCTGGGGCCGCAGCTCTTATATCTTTATATATAAATATATATATAAATATAATTGGGGCATCAGTGAACGATCTCGGCTATAACCGAGCTCCCTTTTTAGTTACCACCGTCGAGCTCAGCTCTGAGGGAATAGGCCGGCTCTTTGAGCTAGCAGCCAGGAGCCAGTTTTTGGGTGTCAAGGAAACTGTGCTAATTACTTTTATCTCTTTAAAATCAAGGCTTTGTACTTTTCTCATCCATATTGTCATCCTTTTTCTGCCGTTTCATGAATGTTTTTATTCTGGTGCGATCTCAAAGTGTGGTCCCCTTTTTGCCCTTCGTAACGCAGTGCGTCCTTGTTTGCAGTCTTTCTGCACTTTAATTGAAGTGCTACAATGCAGTATTTGTGGAAGTGGACATGGAGGAAGTGCCCCGAGTTTTCTACTAGGTGGGAAAGAGAAGCAAAATGAGCCTATGGAGCCGAGATGACTTTATAACACCGTGTGTTCTCCCAGGGTTGCGACCATTCGCCGGGCTGCTCCCCCACAATCAACGCTTCGCAATAACAAGGACCACATAACGCCACTTCCTGCTCACACACTCTTCTCCTACCTGTGTGTGTGAATACACAACAAGAGCATTTACAAAAGATAATCCCCCACAGAAATTCAAGCTCTTACCACAAAAAACGGCCACGTCTAATTTTCTCAGCCTCCCTAATGTGCAGTGATTTCCATACGGGCCCTCTCTATAAAGGAGGCGTCCCGCTGATGACAGTGACAAATGGTGGTGTTACATGGGCAGACAACTATACGGCCCAGAACAAATAGTTCAGGGAAGCAACATCCAGCCCGCGGGAGTTTCACTCCAGCTAGCATCCCTCTCAGAGCAGGGCCTGCTTCTTATCTAGCACCTCGTCTTTCTCTGACAAATGACCTTGTAGAAAAAACAGTAAAAGTGAGATCCATTGACTGACTTGATCATCTTTCTTCTTTTTATATACAAATAGAAGGATTGTCATTTTTTGGGGGTAATTTTAGAGCTGATTCTATCACAATGAAAAATCCGGCTCAATCTTTCTGAGCTCCCCGTATCTCCTCCGATCTGCGATCTCTCATCGGATCCCGGCTACTCAGTCATCCTCGCATACTTTGTCATTTCTGGTTGTTTGTGTGGGATTGTCAGAACTACTGGAGATGGATCATGAAGCCAGAAGGTTTATTTATTTTTTTTCATAAAGTCAGAGCTAATGTGTATCCAACACTGTTGAGGTTTTAGTTTTTTAGTTTTTTTTACTTCTGCAGATTTGTCAGTAGACCCACGGTGACCTTGGCGTGGCTGTCGGCGTTGCAGCAGGTGGCCGGGTGTCAGGCGGGATGCATTTGAAACATAAGAGGTAAGAGATTTATCGGTTCTTCTGCTTCAACTTGGACAAAGAAGACCTGCAGATTGCATTTTAATAGAGCTAATCGCTCTTTACTGCACATGACCTCAAAGATCTAACTAGAGACAGCTGAATTATTTAAGTAATAACCTTGAAATTGAAAACTCCTTAAAATCATCTGGTCGGGAAAATCTTCTTTTAAGAGTTAATTTTTTTTATTTATTTTTTTTAAATGAAAGTACAATCAATTGTTCAAAAGTATTTTGATCTCTTGAATAGATTATTACTCATTACAATTATTTCTGTTTAATGAATCGTGTTATTTTGTGATATTTCTATCTGTCAAAGAACATTTTGGTTGCTGCTTAATCAGCAGTAGTTAATACACAACTCATTGTTCTTTAAAAATACCAAACGAATCAGCATGAGGCCGTTGAAAGTTCACAGCCATTGTGCAACTCACTGTTTTGATGGGTGGGCAGGCGACTTTGATAATGTGGGTGATATTCAGCACAAAAATAACCGTGCAAGTTTCTGTAGAATAGAAGACAAGTGAACGAGATGTGGGCTGAGGCTGTGTCATTTAAAGGATCTACTCCTGTGAATACATTTTGGCATTTCAGTTGTTTTGTCTTGAAGGAGAGACGGACGTTTTATCAGAACAAATTTGCTCATGGAAAGAGGGCAGATGTATTGTGGTTTTTATTCATGAAAGAATTCTCTGGTGGTCGGTGTTTTATACAGAATGCACTGCCTGAGGAGAAGTGAAATATCAGGCTGCAGTTGTACTTTGAAAATACTGCGGTAAGAATTGTCCGAGCTCCGCAGGTGATCAGTGCTGGAGACGTTTGTTCAGAAAGTCAGTGCTTCCGATTTGAAAAGGACAGAGTGTCAGAGGCCTTTCGCCTCGCAGTGTTCCTGTGGAGCGGAGAGTGCAGGACTCTGGAAAAAGTCATGTGGGCAGTCACTGAGGCAAACGTGTATCCTTCCCACTGCACAATGCAATGTGACTGTTACCTCGGCAGTAAAGAGCAGCCTGTCGCCTCAATCATCAGATCTATCGATCACTTTATCGAGCAGTTCGGTTCACAGTCACAAAGGATTTTTAATTGCAGCTATCGTGACAAAAAAAAAAAGTGTAAATTTTTTAATAGAACTCTATATTCTGTTTTGATAACAACTAGATTACCTACTCGCTACTGACGACAACTTAAATACCTAATTAGATAAATGAACAAATAAATAAATACAAATGTTGAAAAATGTTACTTCGTGTTTAACTATCAGCCGGTTAGTCTTTATTTTATTTTTAATGTTTTATTCATGTAGGGAAGAGTATGTAGCATAAACAATGCGACACACCCCGGCATTTATAGCCTAAGCTCATTTTGAAATGCCCGTCCTCTAGATGGGCCTTCAAAATATAGAAAACTCAACAACTCATAACACATACGCAAAAGACTTAACAAGAAACAAACAAAAAGGAGCCGCGGATCATTCTACATGACCGAGCCATATTTGATGGCAAATAGATAAAATCATCAGATTAAAGTTGATCAAACTAAGTTGGAAAAAAAGTCATGGAGCATTAAGGTTCACCGTCAGCTCAGTGTTCCCGGGCAGAAGAAGACGACTCCATTTCAGTCTCATACAACAGTCCCAGTCAAGGTCTGCTTCAGCGTAGCTTATATCATCTGTGTTAATGGTGAGACTCTCCACAAGAAGCACCAAGGACTCTAGTGTCAGTTAACAAATACGACTGTAAACACACAACAAAAAGATGCCTCTTAGACCTCATAAAGCATGCAGATACTCATCGTTGCAGAACAGACTGTTACGGTGCAGAACGGACGACTTAACTGTACGGAGGAAGGTCGACTGTCCAATTATGAACCTTTGCTCGAGATGAGTGTCCGGGCAGTGTCCTTGCTGTCCATCTGAGAGACAGTTGGGCCAAACTGGCAGATCGGCAGGCGACTCCAGAGCACAGCGGGCATGTGTTGAAAACATATCTCCCCAGACATAGACTGATAGCAGGCGACTTTAGGTGTTGCATCCCGACCTAAAACACCAGATTGACTTGCCGTCTTTGAAAAATGACCATCTGTGATGTGCCACTCACGTAGAGTTCACAGATTGGCCGAGAGAGGATTGAAGGATTGATCTCGAGATCAAATGCGCGGCCATGGCAACGGGATGGAGTGATGGACGGTTGGGCAGCCGTCATCAATTCCGGTTTGTCGATAGAGTCGACAACCGAAGAGTTAAATGCATCATTTGTGCCTAATAATAAACTGACATATATATTCAAGTTCAGTTGATGGACCGCTGTTACATTATCCTGTGAGTCGATGCTCGACCTGGAGGAATACAAAAAGGTCTAATACAAACCTAAAAAAATCACTTTCAGACTCATAAACAGAGCCAAACTAGCCGCTGGTGGAGATAACAGAATGGGTACATCCAATCAAACACAGAATCACACTAATGCACCCGTAGATCAAACCGCCGCAGCTCTTCCATCTACGGTCTGGTCGATAGATCATTTCACAGCCTTCTGCAACCACCAGACACTTTTCAAGAGCACCAGGTTTCACTGAGACGTCAGGCTCGCCGGTATAATCCCCCCCCCCCTCCAATCCCCTGATGCCTCTGCTGTCTGAGAGCTCGACCTGTAAAGCTACAATCACTTTGGTGAAAAAGAACCCGAATTTGGGAAACATGAAAGGCGTAAAAAAATAAAATGAGGGAAACCCCAACGAGAGGAGCAGAAACACGGCAGAGAGAAAGAAGCTTTCATCAAGAGGTAATTAGCAGTCGGGTAGGAAGGTATTATTTACACCTCGGGAATTGAGTGACACATTGTATTTCACTCCCTCTCTTACGGATTCCCTCACATCGTGTGGTTGTATCCGGAGGGGGGGTTGGTTGTGGGTTTTTGATGTTTGTTTTTTTTCTTCCTTCGGTACAGTATGCATCTGCATTAGCACACGTGTAGCCCCAAAGCATGTGCTGCTGGAAGCTTCCACTTGGGCACCCGAGATATTTCTCTGCAGACTTTTCATGCGGCTGAAGCCAAATGGTGAGAAGTTATTTATTGGAGCCATCATGACAGTTGGTGACATGAAATGGACCCACGTGGCTGGGCAGTCATACGGTCTCTCATCTTATGACTCTAATCCATGACTTTACTGAAGAGTATTCCAGACTGTGTACAACCGGTTCCGCTTGTCCACATCCTGAAGTGTCCTTGGGCAAGACACTCAACCCTGAATGACAAGTGAGCATCTTCCATGACAGCTCCATTAGTGAAACAATGTAAAGCGCTTTGAGACCGCTAAGGTGATGAAGCGCTGTAGAACTGCCGACCGTCAACCATCTCGGTAGAAATAATACTTGTAGCTTTGCTCGTGTCGCGGCTGTAGGAACGGTGATATCCGCTGGTCGATCTTAAATATCTTCAGAGCTCTTGGATGGATTGATTTTTCATTTTGGACGAACATTCATGGTCCCTGGAGGTAAAATGCTGGTGACTTTGGCGTTTTCTTGACTTTTCCTTTGGGCACCACCTTGAGGTTGACGCTTGTGTGTCAGAGGATAACATCAGATCGGTTCATGAACTCTTCATCACTTACGTCACATCTGTTTTTCAAATTTGGTGAGTGCGAGACCGTTTCCTTTATCTGTTGACAAATGTGAGCGTAACTTACGATGTATTAAACCAAGACTGATGTTTGTCTTGCAGCTCTTTTGCTAACTCCCAATCCTTTATATCTTAAACTGTGGTGCAGTAAATATATTTACATTTGATGAGGTCTGGGGAAACGATTCTGACACGACTGTCGCGTTGATTTGCTGCTACTTCCCTCATGTTATCTCAACTTGACATTTCAGTGTGAAACCATTCGGTCCTGTTTTGTCTGTATCATTTCTGGCCTGACATCTGTGTCATTTCTTTTTTTCCTCAGTTTTTCTTTTTACAACTGTTTACATCTCTCGTGCTGTGAATGTCGGGGATTAGCAGTATTTTGGTGTGAATTTCTAAGCGTGTACGTGTGTGTTTTGTTATTCAACGCTAACCTAGCCTTTATCTCAGTCTCAGAGGAAACACGCTTTATTCAAGAGAAAAATCAAAGTCGCTGACTCTTCTTCAAGTTTGGAAAATACTCCCCTATCTGCATATTGTCTGCTTCTAAGCCCTTTAATGCTGCGCCGTGGACGGGTGCTGACAGAGCCGGCTGATTTGAACACAGCCTCTGCCTTTGTGGTGTCAGTGTGGTCTTTCAGCTGGAGCCGTGACATCTCAGCCTCCATGCCCATTCATGCCTGCTGCACTCCACTGTGAATAATTGAGGGTGTGTGTGTGCGTGAGCATTGAAATTTTTTTATTGTGCAGTTAAATGATACTGCAGACTGAGAGAGACAAGTGTTAAACAGCTTGTGTCAAAGCACATTTCTGTTGGTTTTATCTTCGTCTGTACTTTGGTCTTCTATCGCCCTCAACGCTGCGTTTTCATATGCTTGGCCTTTGTTGTGTGTGTGTGTGTGTGTGTGTGTGTGTGTGTGTGTGTGTGTGTGTGTGTGTGTGTGTGTGTGTGTGTGTGTGTGTGTGTGTGTGTGTGTGTGTGTCCAGGTTTTGTTTGGCTATGCCAAATTATATTCAATTAGGTTGAGCTCATTGTGATTGGAGAATAATTGCGAGGCTTAGACGAGCTGGATCGTACTGATTGGACTCAAATGGTTTCAGGACAGAACCATAATAGAATTTAATGGCTTTCGAGGAAATTTTTGCCAACCTAGAATTCATTTTCATTCCTTGCAGCTATGCAAATGTGCTCGTACAGTATGAATAACATTAAATGTTATTATCTGTGGAATTTGGGGTCATGTTTCGTTCATGCCCCAAAACAGAAACCCAATCTTCTTCCTTCTACTCTGACTTGTCGTGCAGATTTCTCCTCGTTCCATCATTTGAATAATGCACCAGCTAATGTTTGTACCTGTGATGATTTTAGCATTTTGAATGGCAGTCATTTCTCAGTGAACACAAGGGCAAAATGTGTGACTCAAGAGTCCATATAGAATCGTTGTGTAAAGCCGAAAATGTTCCTTTGTTTGGGTTTTTGTTCCCTGAATTGATTCGATGAAGCATTCACTTCAACCCTGGCAGAGATTCGAGATACAAAATGAAAGCAATTGTGCACCCCTGTTTTACCAACCTAATGTTTTACTGTCCAATCTTTATCGCTCACAATATCCCAAAGAAACAGCAGCAGAATATTAGAAAGAGAGTTTGATGATCTCTACCGTATATGACCATATACTGTATGTCGTTAGTTCCCACGATTAAATACCATCCACAGGAGTGGGTTAGGAAAACATAATGTGGTTTCAAAAAATAAACTGTCCTGACTTGTGGTTGAAAAATAGGAAGTAAACATTTATCTCCTTCATGCAAGTCTGCTGTTGAATCGAACCCTCCATCCACCTACCCAACCCTCCTCCTCCTAACAAGACAAAACTCACATTACATATATGTTATCTGAACTTTTGCGATGTCCCTGAGAAGTGACGTGGTCATGCAATATTTATACGACTGTTCGAGGTCCCTTAACTTTAAAACATGGCTTTGGGCCATAATGACCTGCTTTCACAAAAGACCCACGAGGTCGTGCCTTTTAGAGAAAGGGCCTCCAGTCCTTATAAAAGCTTTTCACACTGCATATTCTCAGCCTAGGGAATAAAGACGGCCCTGTTCACACATTGTTAACCCGAGGGTCAACTTGAGCTCAGGGGAAATTCACTATACACTGAACTCCTACTGACCCGAGGTTGAATGTCTGTAACTGATGTGTTCATTCTAGAATAATGCATCATGAGGCCAAAACACACAGCCGCTGTTCGGCACGCGTCAAAACAGCCACTCTCGTTATTCTCTGTATCACCTACACACTGGTGTCGGGACGAAGGCCATCACACAACACTTAAAGCCGCTGTCCTATTTCCAACCGTGTCACGCCTGGAATTATTTTTTTTCCCCAAAGAAAGGCTTTTTTGTACTTCAGGGGAATAACCACACAAACTACAGTGCCAGTAAGCCCCGGGCTAAAGTGGGGGTTAGCCCATTCTGTAATGTTTCAAGATTGTGCCAGTGTGGAAGCTCCTACCTCAGGCTAAGAGAGCTAACAGCAGCAGAGGCTGAGTGCAGTGCAAAAACAGGGATACGGAGTCTTGGGCTAAAAAATATGCAGGCAGAAAAGCCCAGCAGGTAGGCAGGTCTACCAGAGAAGCTTTGATAAAACAGCTTTTTACAACCTGCCCCCCAACAACCTCTCAACAGACAGACAACCTGGTGAAGAAAGGCAAATAATAAGCAATTAAAAATACACAGATATTTCAGGTGGGGATAATGTTGATATAACGGAACTAAAAGGAGAATGTCATGATGCAAATCACCATCAGCATGTCAAAACTTGCAATTTACAGCATGCAAGTTGATGATTGGCAGTTGTTGTTGTTTCAGGATGCAACAGGGATTTTGAAAACATACCAACATTGTACATTAGATGAGTCTGTATTCACAATCTCAAAATCTGGTAATATTTAATTTACGTGTGTCTAACAGTTTGTTTTAATATTTCTCTGCCACTAAATGTGAATAATCTGTCTTCAGGATACATGATTCATATGATAAAAAGTGTAGTACGATGGTTAAATGTCTCTCAGGTTTACTGGAGGGAAAACACACAGTTTGTAGTTTAATAAATTATCAATCAAAGCTACCAGACTGGGATGTGGGTGACTTTCCCTTCAAGTCTGAGTGAGTTGGCTTCAGTTGCATTTTTCCTACTTTTGTATGGATGTTGACACTCAGTGAGCTCTTTTTTTTTTTGCTAACTCTTTGCCAACTTCATATCTTTGATCCCTGTTCCTCAGCACTGAAAAGCAGTCCAAGCCAAAGCATTATCCAAGTTTCAAAAGATTCATGTGTAACCAGACTCAGTTTTTTTCTTTAGAAATCATTCAGACTTTTCTCCCCTTGAAACATGTATAGATAGAGAATAGATGAAAAACATGACCTTACTAAAATAGTCCTCTTTGAATAATTGAAATAATTTAAGGATGACAAAAAAAACAGTAATGTTTTAATAGTACTACTCTGCTGATCTCTGTACCATCGGTTCACAACAGCTTACTGTAGAGTTGATTCCTGAGTGTGATGCTCTGAGTCACATCACATTGAAATAGATCAGTGGGTGGACAGAGACAGTTAAAAGCTTAATTCATGAGAGCAGATGGACAACATTTACGGTTGTTCAGCGTTTTGTAGCTTGCAGCCATGCAAAAATAATCTGACCCCATGTTAAACTTCCCTCCTAACGATAGCAGAGTGTACGACTCTCCGAGGTGATCCCGCTGCACACGATGAAAAACGAATACACACCAACACTTCTAACTTCCTCCCAGAGTTGAACAGCGGTCACAGCCTGCTGCTGCTGCCGACGCTGGAGACGAGCACAGCATGACTAACTGAATTACAGTTGCGCATAATGAAATGAAGATTATACAAAACATGCACATGCACACACATAATCAATCACATGCACACACTAACATAGAGAGTGCACTCATTTTTATTCCTCATGCATTTATCCTGATTCCGGCGAGTAAAAATGACTACACACACACACACACACACACACACACACACACACACACACACACACACACACACACACACACACACACACACACACACACACACACACACACACACACACTCTCCTGATAATTCTGTTACACAAAAACACACAAACAGCTACACATGCAAACACTTGGTTGTAACTGGAGAAAACAGAAAGCCATGTATGCCCAATCAGACGGTGTCAGCACTAATTGATCGTGCGTTAGAATTGATATTTTCCATTATTTAGACAATATTACACAAGAGGCTTGCAGAATACTGCGATTATACTTCAAGTCTCCAACTAAATAATACATGTAATCTAAATGTGTTTATATTGTGGGGCGATTCGCTCTCTAAATCTAAAACTTTTTGTTTAGTGCGATCTCCGTTTCCATGGCAACACACGGGCTATGACTAAGAACTGGAAAACAATTAGTCGCGTCAGTAGACTCTGATGTAACGTGTGCAATGTTCACTACTCGAGGGGGGAGGCCGACCCTTGGCAACAGAGAGGATTTCTAGTCTGTTTTATTGCTTTCCAGAGATGGTTTTCTCCAACTGACATAGAAACACTAAACTGCTCAGCTAGCTCAGTCTGGTTGTAACAAAGATATCTGATGAAAACAAATATGGATGACTTGTGTTTTTTAAGATTTTAGCACCATGTCGTGATAAAACCAAACCGGGTCAAGCTAGCCGCCGCCGGGATTTTAAGTGGGCGATTATCCGTGGTGTTACGGTACGGTTGCTCGGAGCAACAAAAAAAGGATAAAGAAAGACCCGATTTCACAGAATGGGTCACATTTAATTTCATTATATTGCACATTATATTTGCCATGGAGCTTTCAGAGCGATATTTCCTTGTGGTGTCATGATGATTTGAACACGTTCCAAATGACCAATGACCAATTAGATATCACGGCAGGAACTACTTGCTGCATAATTATAGCTGAAAACTCATTTGAACAAACTGCTCACAAGCTTTGCTGTGAGAGAAAAACAACCACAGACTCTCCTGCTGGTTTTCAGTTTCTCTGATCACATGCATTACCCATCCCATACAGCCACGTGAAGCCATTATCAGGCTGTCTGCATCCTGGTTTCCTCTTTGACCATTGCCAACTCGATTTCTGTGCTATGTGTTGAAGAAGTGTGGCTCTTTTAATGAGCCGTGTGTTCAGGGCCGTTACCAACGCCAACCAGATGTAACTTCTTGTTTAGTGAAGTGCAACACGAGCTGTGAATCGGCTGAATGCATGAATATAACGTTTTTAGGATCCAGTTAGCTGACAGTTCTGATGTTTTTCTGTTCACTGAACCATTGACAGTCATTGTTACAAACAACAGATGCCATTTGTATGGAGATTACACATGGTTGATAGCTCCTGTCTTTATATCAGAAACCTCCCACCTGACTTGTTTGGATTATTAGTATTATTTATTTCGTCTAATTACAAGAAACAAAGTCTAAAAAGCTGTTTACGCCAGTAACAAGTTAATGCAGTGTATTTAAAAGAGAGCAGTTTGTTTGTATCCAGTTTCACTTGTTAAGAAACCATGTAACACTGTAAAAGTACTGGGACTGTGTACTGTGAGTGCAGAGTACTGGGACTGTGTACTGTGAGTGCAGAGTACTGGGACTGTGTACTGTGAGTGCAGAGTACTGGGACCGTGTTACATGTCCTTCCTGTTTGAAAGAGCTGATGTGGAAACGTCTTTCTAAATGAAATGTAATGTGTAATCTGTCAGGTTTTAAAACCACTCTCTGAGATGAAGGCAATCAAAAGGGGAAAATGACCCTTTTCACGTGTGTATTATTAGCTCGGTTATTGCTCCTTTGATCCTTGACGGTGGAGAAGCGGTCCATCTGCTGCCTTATAAACCCGATGAATCCCTCCACGGTGGATGTTCATGGGATGATTGTTCCCATTGTTACTCTCATCTTATTTTTTTTTCTTTCACTTTCATTCCACCTATCTCTCTTTTGTTTATCTCACTCATTCACAGTCACTCTCTCTCTATCACACACCCTCATGTGGAGAGGTCATTGTTATGCTGCTCGTGAGAGGTTGTAATGGAGCTTCTGGTCAGTTCATCGCCGACACACTTCTCCGTCTGCATGTATTTGTCAGGATCAGGAATCAGGTCTGTGTTCATCCACGTGTGTCTACATTGTGCTGTCAGGTTTAGAAACAGCTCCGATTTCTGTTCTTGTCATGTGATAATTATTGCGTTGCTTACTGGTTCTCTGGCAGAGTTGTTACTGATCCAACAATTAGAGACAAAGTGATGGTATGCAGTCGCTTCACAGAGTACTCAGACCTCTTCCTTTTGTACTACCATCTTCTGGGTTCTCCAACGGTGCTCTTTTGGGTTTAAGATGTGGACTTTGATTTATTGTCGTACTGATTGGTGCACCGTTGCCCCGGTCTGAGACTGCAGGTTTTCTCCAGAGACTCCTGTATTTGCCTGCAATCTTTATCCCTTCATTTTTGACTATTCTCTCTCTTAGAAGCACCTCCACACATGATGCTGCCGCCACCGTGCATCGTGTGAGGGATGGTATTAGCCAGGTGAAAAGGAGTGCCTGGTGAGTTCACGTTTTGCTTCATCAGACCAGAAAAACGTTTTCCTCGGGCTCTCAATCCTTTAAATTTAGTTTAGCAAACGCCAGGTGTGCTGTCATGGGCCTTTCCCCTCAGAGTGACTTCTGTCGAGGCTCTCTACCGGAAAGGCCCGACTGATGGAGGGCTGCTGAAGTCATCGTCTTTCTGGCAGGTTCTCGTATCTCTGTTACAGTTGGGTTCTTGGTCACTTCCCTGACTAAGGCCCCTTTTGTTTGGCTACTCAGTTCAGATGGACGGCCAGCTCCGGTAATAATCCTGGTGGTTCCAAATGTTTCAAAGTTCTCGATACATCTCATAAATAACTAAAATAAACACCCCTAATGCTCATAACCTTAATTCAGAGCGTCATTTCAAAAGGTCTAAATCATTTTGTAAATGAGCGATTTAAGTTCTTGATCATTTGCAAAATATTTCATAAAAAAAGCTGCTTTTACTTCACTATTATGGAGTGTAAATTAATGGGGAAAATGGCAATTTTATAAATTTATAATTAAATATGTGACACAATAAAGTGTGCTAAAGTGAACAAGGGCACATTTTGAAGTGACTATAGCTACAGATTGTATCTGATGCTAAAGCGCAGGCATCAAATTAATGTTGTTAACATCCATAGCTCTTGCATATTTTAAAAATGACCCCGTGTAAAGAAAAATAATACATAATCAGCTGGTCTACATAATGTAGTAAATATAATAAAAACTGTGTGTGTGTGTGTGTGTGTGTGTGTGTGTGTGTGTGTGTGTGTGTGTGTGTGTGTGTGTGTGTGTGTGTGTGTGTGTGTGTGTGTGTGTGTGTGTGTGTGTGTGTGTGTCGTCTGACACTGTTTCTCCATTTGACCTCATGTGTGTGACTTTACATTTAACCAGTCATTTAGCAATTGCCCTGGCATCTCTTTGACTCATTAGAGCCAGCACCGTGTGTGCGCGTGTGTGTGTGCGCGCGTGTGTGTGTGCGTGTGTGTGTGTGTGTGTGTGTGTGTGTGTGTGTGTGTGTGTGTGTGTGTGTGTGTGTGTGTGTGTGTGTGTGTGTGTGTGTGTGTGTGTGTCTCAATCTCAGTCTCAGTTAATCTTTTCTGTTTCCTCTCTCTGAAGATCTTGGCGATGGAGGAATTGTTTCCACAGCAGGTGGGTTGGAAAAGCAGTGTTTGTTTCCAGTTCATGCAGTTTAACATATATATGTGTGTGTGTGTGTGTGTGTGTGTGTGTGTGTGTGTGTGTGTGTGTGTGTGTGTGTGTGTGTGTGTGTGTGTGTGTGTGTGTGTGTGTGTGTGTGTGTGTGTGTACTGTCCAGGTTCTTATACAACTCTACTAAGCACCAAACATTCATTTTGTATTTACAATAATCCCTAAATAAGATAACTTCACATTTTTAGAGCCCTAAAAGTCTTTCTCATGGTTGAGGAAAAAGTCCCCAAAGTAGGATTCACCCAATGGGGACAATGAATTTCTATACAAAATTAAATGGAAATCTGTCCAATAATTGTCCAACTATTTCAGCCTTGACCGAAGAGGCGGACCAACGATTGACAGACCAGCGTATGTCCTTTGTGGCAGGATTAAAACAGTTCAACCCACATGTACGAAGTATGATTATGCATATCTCTGCATAGTTATCTGGAGGTGTGACCTGTGTTTCAGAGGCTGTGATTTGAACACGATATGTGATGTACCTTTGTTGTTTCCACCATCCCTCTCTGTGTGTGTTGTTTATTTCCACTTCAGTCAGATCTCCGGTGACGTTCAGCGAACCCCGGGGAGCTTGTTTGGATCCGTATGCCGCTGAGTTTTTACATGCAGGTTGAGGGAGCTGTAATAATAGCCACGAACAGAGCAAGGATGTAAGAGAAGGATATACTTTACACAACATTTCCTGCAAAGTATGTGTTGCATAATGATCTGTTGAGTCTATGAAATGTATTTATCAGATGGGAAGATTGTTATTTTATTCTTTTTGAATGTGTTGCAGCGAGAAAAAAAGTCAGTGGTTTTTAGGTCTGCATTTAATCTCCATTAATAGGGAAACTGGCTTCCTTTATTAAATCATTTTGTCTATAGTTGCATTTGTGCCTTGGTGACCTGTTTTGTCTGGCAACAGTATTAAAATGATATTTTAGTTTTTATACAGACAATAACTATAGCTTACAGAATTGCCTTTTTTTTAATGTTACAAACTTTATGTCTACATTAAGGAAGCGTATTGATGCCACGGCAGAAAAAGAACAGTTGAAAAGGTTTAATGTTATAACAGGATATTTTCACGTTATTACAAACTACATTATAACAAGAAACTTTTCTTGTTATAATTTATCTCATTTTAAAGTTGAAACATTTCAAGTTATAATGTGATAGAATATAGTTGTAATATAAAATGTTGATCATTATAACTTGATGATTGATGTTGTTGTACTGTAAAACATTTTACTTTAGAATATAACATTGTTTTAATGTTGAAATCCCTGATTGAATGAAATGTTGCATAAACTGAGAAACGTGGTGCATTTACACGTTTTAATTATGTTCAACTCCTTCTTGGACTGAGACGCGGAACGCTGGATGATTTTGTCATAAGTATGTGAACACTAAGAATAATTTTTAAAATGCATGGGGCTGTACAAAAGGGATAATAAGTTATTAATAATTTTTTTATTTTCTTATCGATCAGCTGGAGGATATCACCGCCGCCCGAGATCAACTTATCCTGTTATGACGTAAAACATTTCGCCTTGAGAAAAAATGTATAGTCCGTTGTTATTACGATGTAATAAAGTGATACATTTATATGTTGTTATAACATGAAAATTTTTATTGTAGCATTCAACTTTTCACGTTACAATGTGATACTGATCTGTTTTTCTTTTTCTGCTGATGCAGCAATATGCTTCTGCACTATACTGTTTTTTTTTTTGCCATTGTAAAAAAAAACAAAAAAATAGGCTCATTATGATTGTTTGTCAGTAAAAGCAGTATTTTAGTGTGAATTCTAAGTGCGAAGGATTCCCTCAGACTCTGCAGTATCTTCCTCTGAGGGTCTGTCCGGTGTTGAATCCACTTCAGCTGGCCGCGCTGACGACTCTGTTGTTGTACATGAAGTACCTTCAGTCCGAGCTCACATGGAGAAGCTCTGAGAGCGACATGGAACATTAACACCTCCGTTGCAGTGTCGTTCCCACACATCGCTCGGCAGTGTGAAACCAGACGGAGAGCTTCTCGTATGGGAGAGCTGCTGCATCGATGCTGCTTTTTTTTTTTTTTACCTCTAGCACACCCTGAAAGGTCGTTTCCAAAGCTCACAGGTGAGCAGCACACCGAGCGAAACCACAATAAATGTTCTCCTCTGAGTCGTTTGCAGCTCCGTGTGTTCCAGACACTCGCGGTTGAGCTACTTCTTGATGTTTGTGAGACAATCAGTGTAAATCCCTGTGAGAAGAAGATTATGATTTGACACTTGGGAGGTATTGATTAGCTGAATGGGCTTCTGTCCTCCCCTCCTGTGTCGGTTCGGTCCCTCCGCAGCGCATGTTTCAATGAGCCTGCCAATAAAACTCCCCCGCTGCCCTCAATTATATTTAAAGTGGCACAAGGGAATCATGACATTAATCAAACGGCATTTGAAACCAAGGAATTGGAACTCTTGCTGATTTCTGCCGCTGCTAACAGTAGCACATAACAGACATGTACAAAAGAGTCACGTTCCACCAATGACTGTATAAAAGTGTTCGTAGCTTCAGGGTCTGAAAAATGAGGCCGATGCGAAAGTGCCCTTAAGCTGCAATACCACCGAGTGCCACTAGAGGTCGGCTCCAAAAAGCCTCCGACTCCATAGACTCCCATTCAACTAGTCTCATCAATTTTTTTCTCCGAGTTATTTCAGTTTTGCTATTTTAAGTCCTTCTTATTAGTTTTTCTGGAAGTCCCTCTGCAAATAATCCCTCCGCTCCGAAACTCGCAAAATGGCAAAAAATCCGAACTCGAAGCTTCATTACGGCCGTTCACGAACCGACGGGTGACGTCCTCATCGGCCGGCTGCATTCTACATAACTGAAGAGATTCGACTCCCTCTCCCATTGATCTCCGCCATCTTGAGTCTCAGCTACTTCAAGGCTTTCTCAGTTGTGTATCACAACAAGATCCTCGTCATGCTTGTCAAACTCAAGCAAGCTCGTTGGTTGATCCGACTCCTGTCGAGCAGAAACACGAGAAAAACATGCAGCAAATCTGAATATGAAATAAACCGTCTCAATGCAGAATCATCAACAAGAAGGCCAAAGAAACATGTTTGATGTGAGGAGAAAAAACCCTTTACATTTCACCACTGTGACAACAGCTCAGCATTTAGTTTTGCATGTGGCATTTGTTTACCAGAAGATTTTAAATTAGCACACTCAAACATGCAATCTTCAGCTTAAGCAGTCAGACAAAAGAAGTGAGAAGCATACAGGACCTCAGACTCCATTTAACCACGAGTTGCATGAAGTGACCATACAGGTCTCCCAGCAACTGTGAGAAGCCCCGCCCCCTCTCGGGTTGATCGCTGGCTCTGACGAAGTGAAAGGTTTGCTTCTCTGGCTGCTCTATCTGGTACCACACAGTAGTAAATGTGGGCAGCACAATAACAACACATTTCTGTTATGTGCATTTTTTGGAATAAGGCTTTGCCAAACAAATGTGAGTGGGACGAAGTTGGAGTGTCTTGAAATTACAGTGGGCTGGCAGGTCGTGTGCCAACACAGAGCACATGTTGGGAAATGAGGAGTGAGAGACGAAAGTTGCGTCCCCCCTTGTGACTGGAGCTGTCGTGCATAATTACATATCGATGCTGCATTTGTGTTTTTGTCAATGTTGCGGCGGTCATTATTTCTATAGAGCAGCATTAGCATTTTAATGTAGTCTGTAGTGATGTATATAAATCAGCATTTATGGAGAGCAATGCTGGCAGAGAACCGGCAGCCTGTTTGAAAAGAAAATCTACTGAATCTTCCAAACAATAA
Organism: Brachyistius frenatus; assembly: GCF_029030835.1. NCBI lineage: Eukaryota > Metazoa > Chordata > Actinopteri > Embiotocidae > Brachyistius > Brachyistius frenatus. The sequence continues at coordinate 1,006,078 of NW_027210652.1, forward strand.
TAATTATAACAATAATAATCACAAACTTTATTTGTATAGCACCTTTCATACAAGAAATGCAGCTCAAACTGCTTTACAGTGAGAAATTACATGCAATGTTTCACATAAAATACATGCATACATTTAAAAATATAGAAAAGAAATCAAATGTATACGAACAGATGAAATGTGTAACACAAGACAAAACATGAATAAAATAGAATGACAAAATATAGAATAAAGCAATATGCATATGCAAAGTGCAAGAGAGCTTCAGGAATAGAGCAAGTTAAAGTAAAGAGAAATGTTTTCAGCCTTCTTTTAAAGGTATTTACTGAGCTGGCTTCATTGATATCTGCAGATCGTGTGTTCCACAGCGAACTGAACTTTCCATGCAGTCGGCTTTATATCAGAGTCTTTGGTTGACACAAGAGTTGCACACACTAAACCTCTCCCTCGTAACAAACGAATCATCGTAAGTCTGTAAATGATATCTGGTGCTCGTGGACGTGACAAAGAGCATCAGCAGTTACTTTCCTGGTGAATTCCTTCAGATCAAGTGATGAGAAAAGGGGAGCAGGCAGAGCGCGAACTCGCGCACATGCGTGTTCGTATGTTGTCCCGGTCACACAAAACATGCACATGGTGGAAGGAAGCAGTCTTTCGCCAGCGGTCTCGGAGAGCTCATGCGAACAGACGGGTGGAATCAGTAGTTAAAGGTTGTGTTAATTATGCACGCAGCCTTCTGCAGTGCCCCCCCCCCCTCCTCCTCCTCCCCTCTCTCACACACATCAGTCTCGCATTGCTTCTTGTTTCAACATCTTGTGTAAAAGCAGCGTAATAATGACTGATGTTCTGCAATGTTTCAATTACTGGATAAGTGCTGAATCAGGGGTGTCGTGTTCTTTGTACTGTTCAGCTGAGCGAAGCGCGACCGGAGTAAAACATCTCTCTTGGACTTTTTGACTGATGGTCTCTGTACTTTTCTTCTTGCGTAGTGCCATCATGAGGTTCATATTTACAGTTTTGACTGACATGTCTTTACAATTCTTGGATGTAAATTTGCTGCATCTGCTGATGTTTTTGACTTTAGCTACCTTTGGATCAAAAGCTTTCACTTCTCCTGTGAAATACTTTGACCTCAAGAAGTCAAGATTTCTAGTTCACCAATATTTTGGTGAGTGACAACATACCCGCAAAAATGATGACAATCAGTCCGCCTCATCTTTAGTTCAAGTTTACTGCTAAATATCTTGTTAGCATTCGTTACAATTGGTGCTCTTTAAAATGATTTTTAAAGGACAGGCCGGCTGTGAGCAGGTTTGCCGACTCTAGTTTTTGTTTATATGACTTGTGAATAAAGAAACTAAAATGGCAGGATTTGTGTTCCTGCACGTGCAAGCATGCGGCTACAGAGTCGTAGGCGTCCGCTTGGCTGCCTGCTCGTCTCGATGTGTTAACGGTGAATAGCAGCTCCGTATCAGGGAGAGCTGCGAATTACCTCTTTTTTTGTGGGCCTGTTTTCTTGTTGTTTTTCTCAGCAGGAAATGCAATATTGCCAGTGCCTCGGGCTGCAGGGCTTCTAATGCAGTTACTATTGTCTTTTCTCCAACATCCACCCACATGTCTCTATCTCTCCATCTCACTCTGTCCTGCTTCATTCTTGTCTCCCGGGGATCTCTCTCCTCTTTACACGATTAAAGTAGAAACACTCATAGCCAACGACATCTCTTTATTTTACTTAAGAAATACTTTTCCCCCTCGAGTTCGCCCTCCAGCTCTCCAAATGATATGTCACTGTCTACATGGGGTCAGACTACTTTCAGAATTATTTGTTTATCATGTTTAAGAAAGAGGGTGTGCTTTAACGTCATTATTAGCACGACAGTGATGTGGTCAGAACCGAGGTTATTATTGCTATTACACGAGTTACCAACTAAATAATACATGTAATCTAAATGTGTTCATATTGTGGGGCAATTCGTTCTCAAAATATTAAAACGTTTTGTGAGCGTGATCTCCGTTTCCATGGCAACACAAGGGGTGTGACTTAGAACTGGGAAACAATCAGTCGCGTTAGTAGACTCTGATGTAACGTATGCAATGTTTACCACACTAGGGGGTAGGCCGACCCTTAACAACCACTTAGCAACAGAGAGGATTTTTAGTCTGTTTTATTGCTTTCTGGAGATGGTTTCTCAAATTGAATAAAGAAATCATGTAGAAACACTAAACTGCTCAGCTAGCTTCATCTTGTGGTAAGTAAGATATCTGCTGAAAAAAGACGTCGATTGACTCATCCATTTTTAAGATATTAGTGTGCGACTATCCGTGGTGTTACGGTACGGGTGCTCGGAGCGACCAAAAAGGACCAAAAGAGACCTGATTTTGCCAAATGGGTCATTTAATAGACCTATAACTAGTAAAAACAACATTATATTGCATATTATATGAAATTCAATTCCAATTATATATTGCCATTGAGAAGGCGGCATGATATTTACTAGTGACTCGTTACTTGGTTGGAACTACTGGTTGTATAATGAGAATTAGAGTCTACTAAGCATGTGAGAGCATGCCTACTTGTGATTTAACATTTGTGCAGTTCGTACATAACTATTTTTAATTCACCCAAAGTTCAGGCTGCTCTGCAGAGAAAGAGGTCAAAGACAAGAGCGGAGAAGCTGAAATTCATAAAAGGTGGGAAAGAGCAATTTTTTCAGAGTGATGAAGCAGTTGAGGGGGAGAGGTGAGGGAGACATGGAGCCGGTTATGACACCACCATCCGACTCCCATCCTCCCTCTGCTGTCCCTGTCATTCACAAAATAGCCCATCAACCGTCTGTTATTAATGCAGGAAAACACAGAGCCAGTATTCTCTTCGCAGCAGCCATGCAAGCGTGACCGTCCCCAACCGCTGTCCGTCCCCATCAGACACACACACGTAGAGACACATCCATAAATCAGGAGGTCAACCACGCTGCAGCAGAGACAATGGATCAGGACGAGCTGCTTCCTCGCTCTGTCTTTATTCTTATTAGTTCATTGATGGCCTGAGCTCACCTGAGTCTTTTACACGCCGCACACACACACACACACACACACACACACACACACACACACACACACACACACACACACACACACACACACACACACACACACACACACACACACACACACACACACACACACACACACACACACACACAGATATGCACCGCGGGGGCTTGTGGTGCTACGGTATGGACCAACGGAGCAAGTGATAAGCCAGGATGAGAGCAGACAGGACTGAATGCAAAGGGAAGTCGCAAAGTAGTTCGGAACGGGGGTGGGGGGGGGGGGGGGGTGGGAGGGGGATGGCATATTTTTATTCCTTCTTTATCCGTCAGGTGTTATCAATGGGCATAGACCAGCAGAGCATATGATAGGGGAAGGCCACAGGATGGAAAGTGATTGACTGGAAGGGGGGAGAGTGAAAGGTGATCCCCCGAAGAGGAAACGAGACACAACAAGTGAATGAGCTCAAATGTGCAGCGATGACAAAAAGTCAGGGGATTTCACCGACAGAGGGATCATCCTTCTGCTCTGGATTAGCCTGCGGTACGTAAGTGAAACAGAGTGGTGGGAAAGTGACGGTAGGATATGAGGAGAAAGAGGAACCACTTTGGTTCTGTAGGTGGAAATGGATTCGCAAATTGAATTATGTCAAGATATAAACGGCAAATTCAGATGGAGGACTTACAGGCATATTACGGTGGAACCGGAATGAGCTGAAACGCTTATCCCACTCTACCATCTACGAGATAAAGTAATGCCGTGAAGGACGGAGAAAATGGTTTGAGAGTGGCAGTGTTAAGTATCTTAGGGTGTGAGTGTGAACTGTGTAAAAGCCTTCTTCTTGAGGCGTGTTATTGCCGAGCGAGCGCAGCCTCGGGCTCTGTCCATGGTGCTGAATCAGAGGCTGTGTGGTGCAAGAAATAGGAGTGAAATACGCCATCTGTTTTCACTGAGAATGATTGAACAATGGGAGGGCAGGAAATATAGACGTGTTAGACTGCATGGAGACAGTGAGTCGAGGACCAGCGACGCTATTCTGGTGGCTCAGATTGGATAAATACCTTTATATGACTTGTTTTGTGTGTATTTTTTTTTATTTATTTATTTATTTTTATTTTTTTACTATAAAGTCACTGAAAACTTGTTTTTGTTTAAGGGGCGCTCCAACAATTTAATGCAGTGAAGTTGTTCTTTATGAAGCCTGAAGCTCAGTGTGCAATTATTAATAGTGCACTGTGTGGGAGAGAGGACCGAACGGTGTTGAGATAAAAGAACCTGTGATATCTGCTCTTGGCATGTTTTGAGCATGAAAAAAAAAGAAAGAAGACAATGCGTTGACAAACATCAAACCAAAAAAGAAAGTAAACATAGTCAATAATTCATTACAGCATATTATACAGTTTGGTATCTGATATGCTGTCCTAGTGCCTTCTGCTGAGCGCAGTGCAGAGCAGTGTGCTGACATACTTACATCAACAACGACTAACATGTTGATGCTAAGTGGGAATAATGTTAACTATGATCACTATCTTGGTGTGTTTGTATTACTAATATTCTCTAATTAACAAGAATTGGCACTATTTGGCTAAGTGGGCATTTACAGCCTTTGGTATTTTTAGGGGCATTTGTAATAATTCTTTGATTATTCATGAAAAACAGCTCGTGCACATTTAACTCCATGGTGTTACCAGAGACGTGTTGACACAGCTTTAATATTTGGCTCGTACGAATTCTGAAGGTGCAGCAGGTGCATTTATTACAAAAACACTCAAAACAACAACTCAAACAAAAAAAAGCACTGTTACATAAGATGACCTCACTGAGGTGTCGCCACTTCTGGCTGCCTACAGGTGGAACACAATGGCAGAATAACTGTTAGAAATGCAACTAGAGGGCTGGTATAAGATAACTAGGAGTGTTAACACAAAGTAGAATACCCTGCACCAGAAGCCTGTCACTTGTTTCATGTATATCTGGGCTTTACTCAGTTCCTAAATAATTGCCACTGATTTAAAAGGGAGGAAACTGTCACCAGTCTTGCAGCACTGTGATGGATATTGTATGTTATTATTTCAGCTTTTACGGGGTCTCGTGTTAGTTGACATCGCATTGTGCTTGACCAATAAAAATAGATCAATTTCAAATCAAACTGTCACAAAGCAAATGGAGAGCCACAGAGTATGAAATGAAGAAATTAAAGAGTCTGAGCTGCAGCAGCTAAAATCCAAATGAGGACAACACTGAAGGAAAGAGCAGACAGACTGCAGGTAGTCTGAGTAAAAAAAAAAAAAAAAAAAAAAAAAAAGGAAAAAAGATATAAGCACAGGAAATTAAATGATTTGTTATATTCTTCCTTCATGGATTCAAGCCTTCGTGTTTACCAAGCTGCATTTCCAAACGATTCTCCCAAACATTCATGGCTTTTGATCTTCGTGGCTGTTTTATTAGCTGTGGTTCCATAAGAAACAGTGAAAACCACTGCAACAGAGGAAAGGGCAGGGAATCACCGGAGTTATCGGGATCCATCCTCTGGGCACCGCGGTTATCTGTAGTCAGTAGAACGAAATCTCCGATCCTCATTCTGTCCAAAAGGATTAGGTTTGATATTAACGATGAGAGTCAGTTTCCCATAAAAATGGAAATGAAGATAATGTTCTGGAGTAATTCAAAGCAGTGTAATAAAGTTAGACATGAGCAATGGGCTGAAGAGATAACACAATGAGCTTGTAATGAATCCACGATGTTTACTGGCATCCACAAACACGTTTGAACTACCTTTTTGAAATGTTTGTTTATGGTAATAAAGACGAGGCCCTGAGTTGTTTTTTTTTACTCTTATCATTTAATTTTCCATCCTACCAAATGAATATTAAAAATAAATGCACCAATATGAGTATTTTTTTTGTAATATGTATAAGAAAAACTTCCATCAGGACACTTACAGAATAAGTTGTTAAGAGGAAACCATGAATCTAACCAATTTCCACATATTATTCAGCACTTTACTTGAAGGGGTGTGCATAAGTCTGACATGACAATTATTATGAGCATGAGTATGTCTCTTGTCATCAAGTGTCATTCGTTGACGTGTGTCACTTTTAATTCCACGCTGAAGTGAGGATGTGTTTGTTACGGCGCTAAATACAACACATTCTGTCACTACTTTTGTAATTCTAACGCCATCTTCCTATTCTGAACCCTTGTTTGAAAGCACTAAAGCCTCATGAATCAAATAGTGTAAACTTGTTTAACACAGCAGCACTAACAGCACATGCAGTAATAGTTCCTCACATTGTAAATTTATCATCCACCAGCAGTAGTTAGATGTTGACCCTTCCATCCACCCCAACCTCCTCCCAATACAGACTTGTGTCGCTCTAGCAGCAACATGGTTCCTTACTTTGTAATAGGAGTCTGTACACAGCGAAAAAGGTAGTTTATTACCTTTTTGTGTTGTCCGTAGAGCCACATACTTCAATCACTCTCTCCCAATCCTAATTATGTCTAACAATGTCATGGACCATTTTCTTGGGGGGTTAGGGTGACATGTTTATCACATTAGCAAGGACATCTCAAACAATGTCAGCTTGGCATAAGAAATAAATCCCTGAGTGACACTTAATAACAACAGTCATAAAGAACAACATGAAGACCCCCTTATGTTCATGACAGGTGTCATGTCAGTGTCATACACTTCCCTTCCAATAAAGTGTCACCCAATATTGTTGTCATTTCTATTATGTGAGAAACACACGAGGGTATAATATATACTGTGTAGAAAAGGATTTCTTCTTGGTGTTGCCAGAAAGAAAAGAAAAAAATATTTCATGGCTGTAATGTTATTATGACACACAATTATTGTAAAAGATGTATGTCAGACTCTAGAAATACAAAAAGACAAGCTGCACATGTATAATCTTTAACTTGACAGTGTCTTCATTGATAGTAACAAGCAGAAACTGGTACAAAAAGAACAGAGGTGTAAAACAAAAAGGGAAAAGACAGAAATAGATATAGAAATTAGAAATATAGAAAGAGGACAGGAAAACTCTGAAAGATGTAGTCTTATTTGTCAAAACCCCTCACAACACTGATCTGTGTTAATGACAAACTTATCCTTGGCCATTATATCCTTTATTACGTTCAAAGGATTGAAGGCTATGCTGTTTACTCTCTTATAATACGTTTGGATCATGATGATGGACCGAGGTAAAATGCTCTCTAACATGATATAGTTGTGGTTATTTTTCTGCTTGAAGGCACAACTCTTTCCTCACATCCATTGGATTCTTGTTATATTCTACAGGAGATAGACTGCCCACACGCCTCCAAACATAAACACAGATGGATTATAATAACAGCCTCGATTCAGGCCGGAGAAAAATAACATTACTTTCATTCTTTTTCATACTCGTATGTGTTATTAGTAAAAACTTTCAAGTCTCTGCAAAGTTAACGTTGAGATAAACAGCTATTCTCTCAACTAGTTTTCTGACTGGTGGCTGCGCAGGTTTGAAAATAAGAAAAGTCGTTTCATGGCTTTTTAGCACTTTATTAAAATATATATATTTTTTAATAACTTTAAACAACAAAGGCTAAATTATTGTATTAATCTTCAGTTATAGTTCAAAGCTTCCTATGTGACAGTCACGCCGACCATACCTGCTTTTTGAAGATATAACATAACAGAGACGTCACCAAGAGAACCAAACTGTTGACAGCTTGCCTGATCAAAGCCATAATAGATGGACAGCAGTCTAAATGTGCTATTCTGAAATAATCATTGTCTGAGGTCAACTTTAAAGGACATGAAAAATGTTAAACAAATTTTAAATGACAGAAAAAAGTATTTTGTGCGATTCATTTCTTTAGTTGTGATTCTTAGAAAAACAAATTTTTCATATGAAAGTGACTGAGCGAGCGCGGAGGAAAAACTGCAGGACTAAACTTAAAAAAAACCTCTTGTTTTCCTTCGTGGGCGAATAAATGAAATGAAGAAAGTTGAATAAAGAAACACTTTAATTAAATTTAAAACTTATTGCACATCTGGTAGTTTATCCTCAAGGAGCTACAAGACCTATTGTTTCCTTCAGAGTCTGGTCTCTGTAGAAATAAACACAATTTATTTTGCAAAAAAAAAAAAGCTAAATAAGCTATTTACCTTTTTTCTTGCGTTCCAAGAAATCTGAAAGTTGTTACCTCGGGGCTTTACTTCATTTCCCTTATTTGACTTAACTTGAAGTGTGCTGGTGTAGTGTGTTGTCACCTCTTGAGCTGAGGAACAATTAATACATTGACTTCAAACTGAAGTGAAAGGCTGAGCTAAGTGTGTTTTCTTCCATACATGCATGTGTGAATGAATGCATGCCGTATTGTTTGCAGTATAATTCAGAGGTGTATCTACTGTAACGGATCAGTAGATCCTCAGTTATTATTGAAAAGCATTGCAGCCTTGACTCCATTCAGGTTCATTTAAATCATCCCTCCTGGTGACCCAATGCAAATACCGTTCCCCTTAGTGACTGTGACAGCTCTGTGACAACATAACCAAAGGGAAAGCCACAGGAGCCTATTGTTGAAAGCCATAGTCATTCATTCATTTTCATTTTTTATTTCTTATTATTTTTTTCCATGTAAAAGTACAACCACGTGTATTTATCCTTTCATGGTCTAATGTCATTAAGTCTGGATAGGTTATTCTTTCTAAGAATTATCATTAAAAGTATCTTTTACTTACTCAGAGCTCACCAGTTCACAGTATGTTGAAGGCTGCCGGACATTCCAGTATTGATTGTGTGAAAGCTTTCTGTCACCACAAATACGCACTGCCGACCGGTCGAAAATGCATATGCACAGTATTTTTTTGGGAGTGCGATGTCATGCAGTGGAAAGAGACCGTGTGCAGTGAATGTAGATTGTGGTCATCATGGAGGACGTGTCAGGACAAGGAACGTGCCTTTGATTCAGTTATTCAGCTACTCAGTCCTTTGGCATAACATCCTGTTGTTACTTTTCATATATATATATATATATATATATATATTTTTTTTTTTTTTTTATATATAAACTAAATCTCACGATGCACAAGGGAATCTGACACGACATCGTGACACAGAACCTTTGTCCTTCAGCCTCGGTACATATTTTTCTGTTGTGTTTCATCTTAGAATCCAACCCAGTATCACAGCAAAGCGTGAAATAGACACGCCGGTCCACGACAGCAAAGTGTGAAATAGACACGCGGCCCACGCCAGCAAAGCGTGAAATAGACACATCGGTCCATGACAGAAAATCGTGAAATAGACACATCGGTCCATGACAGAAAATCGTGAAATAGACATGCCAGGCCACGACAGCAAAGCATGAAATAGCCACACTTTGGCCTGTCTATGCGTGAAAGCGTTAAACTTATAAGCACGTAAATTTCATGTGACGAAGGTACCACAGAGCCAACAAAGGACATTTTTTGGCGGTATTAGGAGGTAGGAGGTTGTTGAGTTGTTTTTCAAGTTGTTGTTTATTTCCTAACTTCAACCATGTTCTATCTTTTAACCCAAACCGAGTGTTTTACCTTTAAGTTTAATTTTCCTGTAAATCACATGGCTCTATGCATGCAGTAGATTTAATTTTCATCCACTATAAGCCACAGCATGTCTATTTCACGCTTTGTCGTCATACCTGCTTGTACAATCCCTCAACAGTTTTGCACAACTCACCAGGGCTGGGAAGTTTTTCTAATGCTGATGATGTATTGGAATCATAAAATTTGTATTCATGTTTATAGAAAACAAATTTATGCTTCCCTAATAAGTGAGCCACTCATGTACATCATAAACAAGCATAAGTTAAGAGTACTTGCAACAAGGATATTCTCTCCTACTGGTTTCCTATCTGGCAGCATTCACCCTCCTGTAAAATGTGTCTCCAGGGTAGCAGGAGAAGTGATTTGATTCATCAAATTTCATTGACTCATACAAATTTATAACAGCAGGACAAAACGGAATAATTTGCTTTCAACAAACTCAATCTCTCTGCAAGAAACGCTTACAACCCAACACAAACCAATCTGGAGCTTAGATCAGTGACGGCCGAGTGAACGATGTGTTTACACGATCCGATGTTGGATGGATTGATGTTAGTGACTGCGTACAGACCACTTCTCTCTGAATTAAACAAATTATTCAGAATAACAAATAGATGGACACATTACATTCTAATCAAAAGGTCAGTTTGTTTTTAGAGACATCAAAGCTGTTCACACATCATCAGGCACCTTAACGTTACCCTAATTAATCCTGGTTGACTTATAAAAGGACATAAGTCAACCAGCTCAAATAAAAGGACAAGATCTGCTGCTGTTACAATTTTCATCACTAAAATGCATCTAAAAGAGCATCAGTTGTTTCTGTGTCATTGGGAGACATGGTCACAAGAAGCTGAATGTCATTAGTATTAATGGATCTGAATGGCTGCCGTCAGGATTATATTTCATCGTCAGCACAACCTTTAACGTCCGGGTTCCTGCGCACGCTCGTACGTGTACTCGGCGAGCGAGCGAGCGATCAAGAGAGGGAGAGATTGATTAATGGTTTCTTGTTTTGTTTTTTTACTGAAGTTACTGACAGAACACCTCAATAAAAACTCCTAGCTCAAATAAAAGGACAAGATCTGCTGCTGTTACAATTTTATTTTTTTTAAAGATAAAACAAACGAGTCACTTATGTTCAGTGTATTTATGTTGTCTTTTGTCTTGGTTTCTGTATATTTATGTTTTTCTTGTGTCTTCTTTGGCTGCCAGGGCCACTGATTAGAAAACAACAGTAGAATAATGGTAAATGGTCTGTACTTGTATAGCGCTTTATCACCTTTCGGTCTCAAAGCGCTTTAACATGGTTTTCCCATTCACACACTAATGAGACAGATCACCATGCAAGGTGCTGCCATCAGGAGAACATTCACACACCGATGGTACAACATCGGGAGAAACTTAGGGTTCAGTGTCTTGCTCAAGGACACTTAGGCATGTGGACAGGAGGAGATGGGGATTGAACCACCAACCTTCTGATTAGTGTGCAACCCACTCTACGGTCTGAGCTACAGCCTCCCTTAATAATGGTCGGTGTATCGGCTGATGTGCTTTTGTTGTGATATGATTCAAAAAGAGCTCAAATAAGCCACTAATGAGATGTAGGCACAGTAACTTTGGTGATGTAATCCATTTTTTAAGGGAAAAAAAAAAAAAGTTTTGAATTTACATAATGTCACACGAGAGAAAAATGATGTGCTCCAGTGTCTAATGCAGCTGCCTGTCTGATAATAAATCACAATATTAAAGGGAGCGTTAATTATCAACATCCAACGTACATGAACTTTTCTTTCAACGCATTTAACTGTGCTGTACAGCGAGTATAAATCATAAATGAAACTATGAATATGCGTGACATTTAAATGAACTTTTAAACACTGGGATCTGCATCGTGTGTCTGCTGAACTTTACAGGACCTCTGCTCCGCTAAGTTCTTCATTGGCCAGCTCTTATCTATAAATCCGCCTTAACCCTACTTTTTTACAGCTTCTATGTCCTCTTCACATTTCTTTATCTGCTGCTCTTGTTCTTCCTGGCATCCATCCAACAGCACATCTCTCTTTCTCCATCCTCCCCTCCCGGCCCACCGTCTCCCCCAGCTGGAGATGCCAGTACACCGAGATGGCTTTTCCTGAGGTAATTACAAATTTTTGGCAAACACTATCCTCTGCAGGGACTGTGTGTGTGGATGTGGATGTGCGGTATCTCTATTTTTCAGGGCCTGCAGACACAGTGACATCGAAATGTTACAACAAACTGGTGAATATGTTTCAAGGGCATTTGTCCCCAGCAGTTCCTGCTCTGCTCATCCTTCATCGCAGTCTTTTATCAGCTAATAAAAGGCGGTAACGGTACACTGGTGCCTCTCACACAGAAGTGCACACTGTTTTTTATGACAAACATTTGAGGAAAAACAAGCTTTGTACTGAACTTATATGTCTCGCAGATGTTTGCTGTTTCACACTAGAAATAGAGAAGATAAACTTTGTTCATATACTCCACCGCCTCTCTTTGACTCTAAACTTCTGCATTGACCACAGTCTACTCTGTTAATGTACAAAGGCAAAGGCATGCCTACGTACTTTCTGTGAGCTCTGACCGGCCCTTTAAATCAGATTAGCAGCAGCGGTGCCAGCCGGAGAAGAAAAGCAGAGCTGTGTGTACTCACTCTTTTCCTTTGACCTGTGGGTGTTTTGCTTTCTTGACAATAGCTCAATATATTATCTGGTCAAGCAGTCCCGAGTCCTAAGTTTTGTGGGAGGAAGCAGAGGAGGAGGAGGAGGAAGAAAAGAGGGATAGCGAGACAAAGGCACGCTTTCGTATCCACACAAAGAAACAGAGATTGTCGGTTGGCGAGCAGCCACGTCAGGCAATTTCAAATTTCCCTTCTTTTCATCTTTTTGATTAAATACAAGCCTTAGGTCAGGAAGGGTAATGCTATAGAAAGAATAAAAGATGTATATACAAAATCTATAATTATCGAAACAGTCTTCAAAGGACAGCTGGATTCTTCTCCTTAATGGCCAATTAACACTCGTATCTAAATAACATGCAGGTGAGATTTAAGATTTAACAAAGTGTGAAATAGTAGACTTAGAGCCCCCTGCAGAAATGAAATTATGCACTCATCCGCTTGTTAAATCTTCATATGTGGCTCCTGAGTGTCCGCTGTGATCTCAACCTGCAGGCCTGAAGCACATCCTTAACAGCTGCTCGACCACACCGGACAGGGACGTGATCAAATGTTGAAGGTCACAGTTAAAAGCCATCTGCTGCTGTCATGATTGGAATATCCCTTAAAACATACTGACTCCTTTTAGAGGGGGAAATCAAAGTCGATGGAAATTCCCTCAGCACGTTTGCAATCAGCAATCTGTCCGTTGTCTTGCAAAGCCATCCTGCAGGTGCTGAAAACCCCTCGAGAGGATCAGTGAGTCTTCAAAAGGGAACTTGCCAAACACAAAAAGGGGAGGGGGGGGCAGATATTAAATCTGGAGGTTGGATTTAGCAGCTTTGTCTCGTATCTGTCTGACAAGCCTTCATGTTGTTAAGCTTTAAGGGAGAGAAGAGGAGAGCAGCTACCAGCAGAAAGAGGATGAGAGCTTTAAAATGGTCGTAGTACAAGACAAAGGACTGAGGTGGCCATATGGACCGAAATTGGATCACCTGGAGGATTTATGATGTTGAAAGATCTGAGGATCCCAGATACGCAACTGATGGTGTGTGCAGAAGCAAATAAATGCAGTCATTTTATAACCCCATACCTACGTTTATATCCCGATATTTTCCTTTTTGGATTATTATTTCCTCTTTCCAGGTCCTGCTTTATTCTCCCAGTGAGACCGAATGCTGAGCTGAGAAAGGATCTGCTCAGTTACCATCCAGTGATCAGCTACTCAATTCAACTATTAATTAACCTTGCTGAGCAAAACAGTGGAAGACAGAAACAGAAACACAATCTGGAAAGAAATGTTAAAAAAAAAAAAAATCAAAGAGCGAGGTTAAAGAGGAAGCGAGATAACTCCATCTCAGTTGTACAACATCTGACAAGATCTCCCAGGCGGACACATTCAAAGCTCATGAAACATTAAAGGCATTTCAGTCATGTCTACCTTATGTTCAATAATTTATGGTGCTCCTGTCAGTGTTATTCTTGTACACAGATTTTCTAAACCCCTCACACACGACTTCAAAAAGGAACCCTTCAGTACTGTACCCTGCATTTCTGTTGGAGAGACATGAATTAATGAACAGTTATGGATTTGTGAATGTCCTCGACGACACATATGTACGCACTGTAAAGATGCCTCTCAGCATGGGTGTGTTTACGGCAACGTATCGGTGTTTAAAACGAGTCCTTTGAAGGAAGGATGAATGATTTAAGATGAGAGGAAGAACAATGAAGGACAAGGCTGAAAGACGCCAAAGGGGAGCAGCACATAAAAGGTTGGAGGACAACATTGAGACAGACAGACAGAAATACCCCGAAATAAGACGAGTGTGCGACACACACACACACACACACACACACACACAGAGATAGGGAGTGTGTGTTTCTGATTGCAGGGCCGGAAAGATTGCCTCGGTGACATATTAGTTTAATCAAGCAAAGCTGAAAGGGAGAAGGGAGAATCACTCAACTGGGCCTGTCATCGGTCAGCTTAATTGATGCCGGCCTTTCCTCACTTCCATTCCCTGTGTGTCTGATGTATTATGATGTGCACACAGACGGCGACCGGAACGAGATGCGACCACAAATTACCTACTTTTGAAAAACAGTCGGTGAATGTGTGCCAACAGTTTTTATCCCTCCATGTGGATCTGACTTTGAAAAACTGTGTGTGTGTGTGTGTGTGTGTGTGTGTGTGTGTGTGTGTGTGTGTGTGTGTGTGTGTGTGTGTGTGTGTGTGTGTGTGTGTGTGTGTGTGTGTGTGTGTGTGTGTGTGTGTGTGTGTGTCATTCCCAGAAGTGGACCGCCTGCAGCTCGTTGGCCACCTGTTCCTCTGTTGTAGCTCTAACCCAATAAAGAGCTGAGAGACTGAGTGGCAGTAGCTGCCTAACTTTGCCAGACCACGTCGTCTGAAACCAAACCCTCCCACTTGTGTGTGTCTGTTTCTCCTTTTGTCCCTTGTTCTGGCTTTACAGTAAATCCATACTAGTTCTTCTCTGACTTGGTTCTTACTACGTGTTGTATCCAAGCGGCAGCCAGCTGAGACGTCACCCGTTGGTTTGTGAACGGCCGTTATGAAGCCTCGAGCGCCGATATTGGCCGTCGCCATCTTGACAGTTTGGAGCGGTTTAAAACCAGAAGTGACCATATTTGGACGAGCTGGGGGAGGAGCCAGCGATGTATCTGACTCGATTTGATTGGTGTCGGGAGAATCCTACAGATTATCACTCGACCTGTGTAGAGAACAACAAAGAAGTCAGACACAGAATCTTACTTTGTACAAAGGGCACCCTGCACAGCGCACACACGTCGCTATGACAGAGTCGCGCTGAACAGTTCCTTCTTCCTTTATTTATAGCAGAAGCTTATGTACAACATAGCTGAGCAGGGGCAGTCCCTGTTCATGGGAAAGTGATAACAGTTTGGAAGGAGGAATACAAAACAACGGTCTGTTGTGCGCAGGTGGGGGAGGCCGGAACTACCTGTTCCAGCCTTGGAGATTGTGGGTTTGCTTCTCACGTTAGTTTGTGAGTAACAGAACAATTTTCTCCTAACATTCCCTCCTGTTGTTACTCAGAAACATATGTACAATATAAACATGTATGACCTTTCATCTTTAATATTACATTCAGGCTTGTAACCAGTCCTATCGGCTTTCGGTTACACCTTCATCATTATTTCAGCAGATTAATCATACAAAGTCTTCAGCCTCCTCGTCAGAGCTGTCAGTCTGAGAGTCCTCCCCTTCGGATACGTCGTTGGTAGGCAGTGGGTGGTAGGGTGTCAATGCTGCCTGTATTTGTACTGCTACGAGACCTGTAACAGACTTCTTCATCATCGGAATAATGCAGCTAGTACAAACACAAAACAGGATTAGTATGAAAAGTACGGGTGTTAATGCGGTGAGTAGCTTTCCTCTCCAGTCTCCCCAGGAGAGCCAGCTCCACCAATCCCACCCTGACTCGGGTAGTACATCGTCCTTTTTCATCTGTTTTAATAAGTCATTTAGGTGCTCTACAGTGACAGTCATGTTACCTGTGATGTCGGGGATGTATGTACAACACTGTTCACCTATCACATGACAGAGGCCTCCTTGGGAGGCTAATAGGAGGTCAAGTGCCATTCTATGTTGTATCAGTGCGGCTCTAACTGCGGCCACCCATGGAGATAGTGCAGAGAAGCCGTCACTCACTATGGCGGTCAGATTTTCCAGTTGGACGTGTAGTTTATCTATGTTGTGTGCATTATTCACTGTTCCCCACCAGGGGAATAGTCCTGAGCCAAATTTGGTCCCTTCTGAGGTCATTTTAACGTCGTCTTCGCCTGTGTCTCTTTTTACCCTATAATGTGGGTAATGGTGTGTGGAGTATGAAAGGTTTGAGTAGATGTTGAGAGTAGGTGTTAAGTATATTAGCGTACAAACTCCTGACCAATGTGGTGGCAATCTCTGCCACAATTGATTTCCACAGAGCCATAATGCTGCGGTGGGTGCTTCCCCTCCATCGTCAGATGGGCCATAGACTTGAGTATTATTTAGGGTTATTAGGTCTGGTTTGCCTGTAACGTTACATGTTGTTATATTCCATATTGTGCCGCAGGTTGCATTTATCGTAAGGTTACAATTTTTTGTTACACCTACTCTGATGTTGTCGATTCTGGGATTGTGTCTGGTGAAACAAAGATCTGCTGTTTTAGGTATGTGGTCGTCTGGTACAGTCATTACCGGTCGGTAAATGGATTCAAATACCTGGCCTGAATAATTCATTCTGACAAGTTGTCCGTTAAAGGTAGTACATTCTCCTTGTCCTGTTGTGTTCATCTTATACCACCCTGGAAATAACGTATCTCGTTTTCCGTTGCTGAATGCACTGTTGGATCTGGGAGATGTCTTGTGTGCTAGTCCGTACAGTATGCAAAACGACTCGGCCATTTTGTAGGGTTCGGGTTTAACTATGGCGGATTCACTTACTGTTTTTGGCATAACACTACACACATAACATGAGCTGTTGACCCGTCCTTCTTTTAGAATTCGAACTATGGAATTGTACCATGTGTTATGCCTGGCTTCGTGATTCGTCATGTGGGTTCTCCAGTCATAGTCAAATTCGCCTTTTCCTATTATATAGACAGTGTTGGCTTCTTTGTCTACTGGTGATGGTTTGAGATTGTTCGTGGTTGTTGTTGATCCTGTCTGGATTTTGTCCAGTGTGGATTTTTCTACTTTACAGAATGCTAGTTGCCAGCAGGGGTCATAACCTCTGGCCAATGCACAAATTTGTATTATTGTGCAATTGGGTCCTTGATTGGGTTCGAGGTTGTTTGCGAACATGTGGAATGTTATTTTTTCTTTTGAGTATGTCAGCTTGGTAATGTTGCCTTTTAGTTTGGTCTGCCAGCCATAAGAGTTGTCTTTCCAATCTGTAGCCCCTGTAGCAGCTACATACCCCCAGTTGGCACCACCAAAGTCGGCCCTGGTTTTATGTTCTACATACCACACATACCCTTCCCAACTGGCTGGCGTGTGCGGCCAGCCTCCGTTTTTCTTTACCATCTGATTCGTAGGTATTATGAGTGTTGCATTTATGGTGCCATTATAACAAAACCATAATACGTCAGCCGTGTGTCCCCAGGTCTCTTTACTGCCTCCATGACAGGGGTCTTTATGTCGGCCTATGGTGGGGTTTCCTTCATGATTTCCGAGCACTGAGAGTGCTAGGAGGAGTTTCAGAACTAACATTCTCGGGGCTGGTGTCTCCTGCAGGCGGTCACTTAGGGCTGGGTAGGCCCATTGGGGCCGTCAGCGTTGGTTTCTTCACTAGTTCACAGTACCAGATTCAATCTGTGCCCCCAGACTCTGCAGGCTGACCCTGTCAGATGTCCAGTAAGCTGTCCTGGGAATTCTCTAGTCTTTTCCACTAAGTGCTGCCTTCACCGCTTCCGTAACCAATTTGCAATGTGATTGATGTATCCATGTAGATCTTTCCGCTATTTTAACGGCCGTAGGTGTGGTTAGTAGTACCTGGAATGGGCCTTCCCACCTTGGTGAGTTCCAACTAGGCTTTGGAATGGCTTTTGTCAGGATCCAATCTCCTATTCGGATTCTGGTGGGAGATGGAGAAGGATCAGTAGGTACATAGTTTGCATCTTGTACTGTTTTGTTTTCTAGGGTTCTTCTCATGTAGTCAGCTAGAGTGTGTTGTCTGTCTGAGATGTCCAAGTCATGGCTGAAGTTGGGCATCGGGAATTCTCTACCATGTACTATCTCAAATGGTGTTAGACCTTTGTCTCCTTTTGTTATTCTCATCCACATTTTTACTAAACATAGGCAGTCATTCCAAGACCTTCCTGTCTCTTCCATGGTTTTTCTTAGTCTTTGTTTTATTGTTCCATTCGTTCTTTCTACTAAACCTGCACTCTGCGGGTGGTATGCACAGTGGTTTTTTAGTTGTATTCCTAGAGTCTTGCTCATTTGTTTTATAAGTTCATTTACAAAATGTGTTCCATTATCTGATCGTATTATTCTAGGTATTCCATATGTTGGAATATAGTGTGAGCATAGTTTTCGTGCTACACTGTTTGCATCATTTCTTTTTAATGGGTATATTTCAACCCAGTTTGAGTATGCACATATTATTACCAGTGCATACCTTCCTTCATTTGAGTTGGATAATTCTATGAAGTCCATGTGTATTGTATGAAATGGATGGGTTGGTTTTGGGAATTGTCCTCGTTTTGGTCTTACATTTCCCTGTGAATTGTTTTTTAGGCATATCATGCATTTATTTACGAAAGTTTTTGCTGAGGTTTCGAAATTTATAGTATAGTAATATTTGTTTGTTAGTGTTACCATCCCTCCTGTTGAGACATGGGTATTCCCATGACTCACTAAACATGCTGCTTCATGAAGGGATTTTGGTAGTATTGGTTTCTTGTCAATATATAGTATGCCTTGTTGTTCTGTTGCTCCTCTATTGTGCCATGTTTTTTGTTCTACTGTGGGTGCGGTTTTTTGAGCGCTTGTTAGGATGTCATTATCAATGTTTGTTGTTTGTCATAGTAAAATTTGAGAATGTTTTTGGGTTTGTGTTGCAGCGGCTTTTGCGGCTGTATCCGCAAAATTATTTCCCTTTGTGATATCTGAGTGGTCTGTTTTGTGGGCTGCACATTTACATAATGCAAGTGAAGCAGGTAGTGAAACTGCTTCTAATAACTCTATCATTTTTGCGCTATGTGTCAGTGGTTTTCCTGTTGCTGACTGCATTCCTCTGCGTGCCCACATTTTAGCGAAATGGTGCACTGAGTCGTGAACATATTGACTGTCTGTGTACACACAGATATGTTCCCCTTTAAACAATGTGCATGCTCTTGTAACTGCGTGTAGCTCTGCAGTTTGGGCTGAAAATGTGGGTGGGAGTGGTCTCGCTTCTACAATTGTGTCAACAGTAGTTACTGCGTAACCTACACGGTTTTTTCCTAATGAGTCTTTGCTTGCAGAGCCATCTACAAAAATTTTCATTTGATGTGACTGTGGTGCAGTTGTCACATCCGTTCTTGGTTTCACTTCTTGTTCTATTTTCATTTTGCAACAATGTGGTGTACCATCTGTTGGAGTAGCAACACATGTAGATTGCAGTGTGCCAATTTTTGCAAAGGAAATGTGCTGTTGTGACATTAAAGTAGATATTAATGCCAGCAACCGTGCATTTGTTACAAATGGTAGAGGCGTTTGTAACAATATGAGCGGAATATCACAATTGGTAGTGACGATTACTTGA
Organism: Brachyistius frenatus; assembly: GCF_029030835.1. Classification (NCBI taxonomy): domain Eukaryota; kingdom Metazoa; phylum Chordata; class Actinopteri; family Embiotocidae; genus Brachyistius; species Brachyistius frenatus. The sequence continues at coordinate 1,025,648 of NW_027210652.1, forward strand.
TGTGTTAACACTATATCTGCACTTTGTTCTATTGCGAGCGCTGCTGCCATGACTGTTTGCACGCACGATGGTTGTCCTGTAGCCACTGGATCTAGTTTCTTGGAGTAATACGCTAGTGGCATAAGTCTGTCTCCTGATTTCTGTAGTAATACTGCACTCATAAATCCGTTGTTGTTGCTAACATGCAGTCGGAATGGTGTTGAATAATTTGGTCTGTTTAGTAATACATGTGTCTGTAGAGCCTTTTTTAAGTCACAAAATGTTGTTTCTAGTCCTGATGTCCATTCTATTCTATCTTTCATAGCCATTGTTTTCCCATGTATAGAATTTTGGAGGGGCTGTGCTAGTCTTGTGTAATCTGGAATCCATACTCGACAATAGTTGCACAGCCCCAAGAAGGACATCATTTGCTGTTTGGTTTCGGGCCTCGGAGTATTTTGAATTACAAGCTGTCTTTTTGGATCTAACATTTTGCCAGTATCGGTCACTATGTGTCCTAAATACTTTACTGACTGTCTACACCATTGCAGCTTGGTTTTTGATGATTTGTGGCCTTCTTCACACAAATGTCTCAGTATTTTTAGCGAATTGTTCTTACAGTCATCTCTGGTGTATCCTGTGACCAGGATATCATCTACATACAGCAAATACTTTCCTTTAATTAAGTTTGGACATTTTTGCATTGAATTTTCTAGTGTTTGTGTATATAGTGTGGGGCTGTGTGTGAAACCTTGGGGTAGTCTGGTATATGTATAGTATTTTCCTTCATATGCAAATGCGAATATTCCCTGTGAGTCAGAGTGCACCGGTATGGAAAAGAATGCATTAGATAAATCTATAACTGTGAACCATTTTTCATTTGGTGTGAGTTGTCCCAACAGTGTATGTGGATTTGCCACTTTCACGGGCTCAGGTTCTACAATATCATTCACTGCTCGCAAGTCTTGTATCATTCTCCATCCGGTGGTGGCTTTCCTCACGGGGAATATTGGCGTCAAACATTTTGGATTTTTTGTTTCTACCAATACTCCAGAAATGATCATTTCCTGTATTACAGGTTTTATTCCCTCTCGTGCATCTTTTGAGAGTGGATACTGTCTTATTCGTGGCAACATTTTTTCAGTTAATTTTATTTTAACGGGTGGACAACTTCGTACTAGCCCTACGTCGGTCGGCCCCGTTGACCATAATTTATTCGGGACTGATTTCAGTTCATCTGCTTCCTGTCTTGTCAACACGTAGGCCACTTGTGTTTCGGGTCAGTTGCCGTTTAAATGTGTCGCTGGTGTCGCTGGTATGTATGTGTTTAGGAGAAGTCTCCATATGTCTCGTTCGTCATTAACTTCCCAGCCTTCTGCTTCGGGTTTGAATGAGCTCCTTTGGGCTCTAGCCACTAGACCAGATAGATCCTGCCAGTTGTCTTGTGGGTTTTTTGTTAAAGACACATGTGGAAACCTCATCTTGTTTACAGCTGCCTGTGCTGGGTTCAGCATCACGGTTACACAGCTGTTTCCTGCTTTGGATACCAGCAGCGAGTTTAGGCATATGCTGGTGTTTTTGGACAGTTTGTGTACTAACGTGTCATAAGGTGGATCTGGGCCTGGGTCTCCTTTGTATCTGAGAGTGCAGTGTAAGTTGCATGGGCTCATCGAGTCGAATTTTTCTGGACCTAGTTTTTCTAATCTTGCCTGGGCTTGGTGTACCAGTTCTTCTGCTTTTCCTGTGTCTGTTATGTCTAAGGTCCAGTAATAACGTGGTTGTCCTGTCCCTTGAACTACAAATGTGTCCTTATTTTCGAGTAGGTCTGTGTGAGTTGTCATTCCTCCATCTTTTGAGGGAACTATACTGACTCCCAGTTTCTCTAGTAAATCTCTTCCCATTAGGTGTACTGGGCAATTTATGTCATGTATAACTTGTACTGTAGCTTTTTGTCCTGAGGCCACGTCTCGCACCTTTAATGGTTTGGTTAATCTTGTTTTAGTGACATGACCTGATGCTGATCTGACCCACACATGATCTTTTGATAACTCTGTCTTTGGTGGCAACGTTCTTAACACTGTGGTGCATGCCCCTGAATCACATAAACATTGATATTCATGTCCTTTAATTATTACTTTTCTCATCGGTGCATCGGGTGTATGTTGCTGTAGTAAATTCATGATGTCTAGGTACAGCTCTGGGGTTTCGTCATCCTTATTCTGTGAATAATGTGGCTCCCTTCGCTCCCTCACTAGTCATGCCGTTTTATCATTTTTGTTTGTAGTCTGGCTTATTTCAGTTTTTAATTGGACCTGTAAGCCTAGAACCTCTTTTGTGTCTAGTCGTCCCTTGAAGTCGAACTTTTTGTTCCATTTAATCGCAATTTTGCCGGCTCCTGGACATTGTTTTTCCATAAATTGTCCATCTGGAGTGCTCTCCTTGGTACTTTTACCTCCCATTTTCTATATTGTCTACGTCTATTTTGAACATTAATTCACGTCCTATGTCTTCTGGTATCAGGGCTTTAAATGCATGTACGATATCACGTAGGTCCTTTGGTATATAGTGGTAATATACTTCAGTTATTGGTTTATCGTTGTTTTCAAAAAAATAATTTTCTTCTTTATTTCCTAAGTCTGTTTCAACACGTACGATGGATAAAATATTGTAAGACATTCAGTTATCACCAAAATTTCTCACACATGAGGTTAGTCTGAGTGAAGTTATTCTACCAAGCTTCTACACTGACTAATACAGTGCGGGTAGAGCTTACTCAGGTCGCCGTGTGTACTTCATTTTGGTGACATAAAACAATAAATTTTGAGAATTAGGTGTGATTTTCTATATCACTGAAAATACCTTAATTCTCTGTAAGACATTCAGTTATCACAAAAATTTCTCACACATGAGGTTAGTCTGAGTGAAGTTATTCTACCAAGCTTCTACACTGACTAATACAGTGCGGGTAGAGCTTACTCAGGTCGCCGTGTGTACTTCATTTTTGTGACATAAAACAATAAATCTTGAGAATTAGGTGTGATTTTCTATATCACTGAAAATACCTTAATTCTCTTCTCCCTTATCTCTCTCCCTGAACAGAAATTTACTTTATTCTGTTTCTAGTAAGAAATTACTTTATCTTACTTTAGTAAGAAATTACTTTATCTTACTTTTTAGAGATTTCCTTATCTCTATCTTCTCCCTTATCTCTCTCCCTGAACAGAAATTTACTTTATTCTGTTTCTAGTAAGAAATTACTTTATCTTACTTTAGTAAGAAATTACTTTATCTTACTTTTTAGAGATTTCCTTATCTCTATCTTCTCCCTTATCTCTCTCCCTGAACAGAAATTTACTTTATTCTGTTTCTAGTAAGAAATTACTTTATCTTACTTTAGTAAGAAATTACTTTATCTTACTTCTTAGTAAGAAATTACTTTATCTTACTTCTTAGAGATTTCCCTATCTCTATCCCGTACTTTATGTGTCATATACTCACTTAGTTGTCTCTTTTTGTTCGGATGATCAGTCAGGGTGGTCCGAGGATCCGGTTCTAATCCTGGCCTTGACTGAATTCACAGTCTAAGGTCTTTTTCGGTCACTCTTGTGACCGGCCGTCGACGGACTGCAGGTCGGAGTCCTCCCGTCAACCTCCCCGTCTGATCATCCGGCTCGAAGGACCAAGATTATGTCGGGAGAATCCTACAGATTATCACTCGACCTGTGTAGAGAACAACAAAGAAGTCAGACACAGAATCTTACTTTGTACAAAGGGCACCCTGCACAGCGCACACACGTCGCTATGACAGAGTCGCGCTGAACAGTTCCTTCTTCCTTTATTTATAGCAGAAGCTTATGTACAACATAGCTGAGCAGGGGCAATCCCTGTTCATGGGAAAGTGATAACAGTTTGGAAGGAGGAATACAAAACAACGGTCTGTTGTGCGCAGGCGGGGGAGGCCGGAACTACCTGTTCCAGCCTTGGAGATTGTGGGTTTGCTTCTCACGTTAGTTTGTGAGTAACAGAACAATTTTCTCCTAACATCTGGTATAATCAATAATTAGTTTTTATCTTAAGAATATACTTTTTCAAAAGGAATATTTGATTTTTTTGGTAAGATTTTTGGATGTAGATGATAAAGATAACAACTTTTATACATTCATACGTGCACTCAGACAGCTAGAATATCAACAACAGCCGGACCGTTGTACCGAGGTGTCTTTTAAAAGTGATTTTCTCACACAGACACATCTATCAACAACACGCTGCAGAAGACAAGAACACTCGGAAGCCACTATTTCTCCTGGGTTAATGGCAGTCCACATGCTGAGGGGAAATAAGACAGTCAGACGCTATGCTTTCTGTGTCTCTGTGTGTGTGCAAATAGAAAGGGGGATTTTTTTTTATAAAATGTAATATATTAGATTTGTTTCCATGAACAAAGCGAGATAAGGAGGGAGGGCCTCTGGTTACTGTTTCATCAGAGCAGATAGACTCGACTCCGCTCCTCTGTGCCTGTCAGACGCTTTATGGTCGAGCCCTGCAGACACTCGCATACAGGACGCTCACTACTCCGTCTACACACCCGCTCATATATTGAGGTTGGTAGAAAACAAATTGCAGGTGACATTTATACCCTTTATACATACTTCAATCTTAACTGCTTGCCAATCACATAATGACATGGAAGAACTTCATGGATGTGCTTAAAAACTCCGGCGAGAATCTAACACAAACAACAACACTTGCTTTGAAGAAGATGTTGTAATTCAGCGACTGGCGTGTTGAGCAATTTCTAGACAGATGTTTCACATTTAACGTGGTGCGTTGACAACCACTCATTTCTGAAAAAAACAAAAAACAGACTGGTTTTCACTGCAATCAATAGAACCACTGATACACTTCACTTTGCGACACTTTGCTTTGTTGAATTGCATATTTTTGGATATGAGAGACTGTTTTATACTTCTGATTTGTCCTTGACTAGTTCAGTGGTGCGTTTGTGCGTGTGTGCTTTTTTTTTTTTTAATGTGGAGTATTTTATGCCATTTATGTTATAACCTTTTAAAGCTGAAACCTTTGAGTGGAGAATACCGCGTTCTCTGCCGCACATGCGTGAGCTCCTGTGATGCACCCGACGTTTGCACAGCAGGGGGTCACTTTGTTGATATGCTTATTTTAGATGCAAGATCAACATAAATTTTGTTCTTCTTTTTTTTTTTTTTTTTTTTGGATGTAAAACACCCAGCTTTTATCTCACTTTTAAAACTCACTCATTTGCATGTGGATTCACCAGCGAGAGTCTGTTATTGTCAGACAAGGGATGCACATCTCATCCTGCATCTATAAAAAAAAAAAAGGAAGGTAGCAACAGTCAGATGTCAGATTTAGACATACTGACGTTCCTGTTTTCAAACGTTACAGCTAGTTTTTAGTAGCCAAGCTGGCAGCAAAACTTTGGTCCAGACGATATCTTGGCTGTTAGATAGATTGCTCTAACATTTTGTATGAAGCTTTTTTTTAAATTATTATTATTTGAGTGAAGATGCTAGGAAACATGTTCTTCCTCTCTCCACTCGTTATAAACATTCTTTGTGGCGGCAAAAAAACACAACAACAGAAACTCCCACACTAGATGGGCAAACTCACAATCACTGCAACACTAATAACCTCATAAATAAGGATTAGGCTCTAATATATGAGCCTGTATACACTTTATTCAAACATCTTCATTAATGTTTATATCCAGATAACTAATAATAAATAATCAAACAATCGTTGTTATGATCATTTCGCAATCACATGTGAAATTATTGTATTTTAAAGTTCTTACTTCACACAGCTGTAGTTTTACACAAGGTTACACAAGTAGATTGATTACGAGAGGCCCGTTCAACCATGACTAACTACCATAAAAACTGCAGCGGTCCCCGGGAGGATTCTCTCTCCAGGGTTCCCTGACTATTTCTACGCGCTACCGCACATCACTGCTGTTGCAATGACATGACAACATGCCACTGCAGGGTGTTATTCCTGCAACCCGGCTGACATTACAACGACCCTAACTGGTACATCAGAGCCGCACATCAGGCGGACGTACGAGTGAACGTCCGCCGCCGTGCAGTTCCATGTAAATGAGGCACAAGCAGTGCATCGATGTTGTCTTCTGCCTCATTAGTGCTTCCCACAGGCCTCTCAACCAAATCACATCACTCCAGCCTACACTCCTTCAATTATAGACTATTGATTAGCTGACGAGCTACAAAAAGGTACGTGTGTGTGTGTGAGTGAGAGACAGACTGTGTGTGATAATGAAGAGGTCTACATGGTTTTCATGGTTATTCAGTTTGTTCGAGAAGTTTCCTCTTTTAAAATAAAAATATCGAAAGTTTGAAGAAACTTGCTGCTTCGGCGGTTTTGTCCCAATTCCTGACGTTGGGGAGAGTTTGTGTCACTGCTACAAACATCTGTGTGGACTCGAACTGGGTCTCAACCTGACAGTGAGAAGCTTCTCCATAACATTATAAAATGTTCTGCCGTCTAACTCAGATCAGCTTTGCTGTTTGATTCATGAATAAATCATTTATCTTTGTAAGAAGTGGCGCATTTAATAATGTTTTGTTTATTCCACATTATAAACAATATTACGTTTCATTTTGATATCTATGAGCAGCACAGTCGAACAGATTGTTCTCGATTTGGATAAATGATGTTGTTTATAAGAACATGGCGGCTCACAGCTTTCCAACCTTCCAGCAGCTGTCTGCTGCTCTGTTGCTTCCTCTCCTCGCTCAGAGCCTCGCATTCAAAGCCCTTTGGCGTCCGCTGGGGTTCGTTGATAAGGTCTGGTCCTGCCCCGCTTCTCTTCGACCAGCGCTTGTTAGTCTGAAGCCCGAACCGTCTTCCTGCTCAGCTTGCTGCCCCGTGAGGTCAGCCACAAACTTCTCCTTCACTCGACCTCTGATTCCAAGGAACCGGAACATTTTTCCACAGGGATTTCTGTAGAAAGCCAACAAATATATGCTGCAGAGTTTACGGGCTCTCCTCCCTACATGCTCAAGGATGAGGGACTAATAATTCAACAAGCTCACGCTCATGTTCGCACGAACCCCGTTTTAATGGCCTTGGACCACAGAATGATGTTGTTGGAAAATACAAGCTGCCTCTTGAGGTCCACTCGCATCTCTGCCTGCTGTGGGATAGTGTTAAGATCTCCCTTTACAAGCTGAGCCAGCACATGTAGCTGCTCTGTTGTTTCATGGCTGCCTGCCTTCCTCCTTCCACCACTCAGATCTCCCTCTGCATCGTGTCCTGATGGCCCCCTCGGCTCAGCATCCTCCGGTTTACAGTCCCCATGTCAGTTTGCTGGAGCTGCTCTTCCACCTCACTTAATGTGCTGCTCACTCCTCCACTTGTGCCCCATCCAGATGCTTGTCTGCCTGCGGGTCTGTTTTGTCCTTACTGTTTCACTTGCATCATGCCATGCCAGAGTTTTGCTGCCTTAAATTCGCCCGCAACTCGTGTTATTGGCAGCTGCGGTTTGCTTCCTGACCCGTGAAGGCTGATGGAGCAGAAACTTCGGGGGACTGACAGCCATCTTCTCAGACAGTTGTTGATCTTTCTCACAGACGAGTAGTGGCCACGAGAATCTAGAGAGAACTCAGTTCTGGTGGTACTTACCGGGCTGCTTTCTTAAACTCCACTTGGTCTCGAAGCATACATCTTCTGAAATTCATCTGTTGTTGTTGTCAAGTCAGTTAAAACAAAATCCCTCAGACGGTACGCCCATGACACCGCCCTTCTCCAGCCGCTACCAGTCTGTGGTGAAAGTATTTTAAACCTCTGGATGTACCTCCAGAGCTCGGTCGGCCCTCAGCGTCCCCTCTATGAGTTCATGACGTACCGTCCTAAAGACACTGGTTATGTTGAACCTACAGACTGCCGGGTGTCCGTCAGATCCACTTTGCATCCTCTTGAGCTTCGTGACGTTTGTTCGATACAGCGAGGCACTTCTCAACCTTTTCATTTGATTTTTTTCTTTTTCATTTTGGGTGAACTGATTCTTTGACATCACAGCAAATCCCAACAATATTGTATATATATATGTATGTATGTGACCCGGCGGAGGGCTCTCTTTTCAGTTCATTGAAAGATGGGTATCTAAATTGGCTTATTATAAAAATGTTAAATGTAAAAATGCACTATAAATGATTCAAAAACATTTTAGGATACAGATTGGAACGGATCCTGCTTGATCTTATTTATTTACATAAAGTCCTTTTTAATAAGGAAGAAACAGTGTGTGAATCACAGTCAAAGCTGTTGGGCTTAGATGCAGAAAAGGCGCAAGTTTAAATTAAGTAGTCTTTCCAGAAAAAGCTGAGTTTTTTTGTGACACTTCCATTAAAACAATGCACGGACTGTACAATAAACCTGCAGGAGATTTCAAATTAATGGGGATTATTTTAGAGAGTGGAAAACAACAGGGGTGCCGAGTCCTGCTGCTTCTCTTCACACTGCTTATTGAGGCTTTAAGTCAAACAAGAGCACAACCAAACACTATTAAATATATCGAAGTCAGCGGAGTAGACGTGAGAATGCCTTGTTTGATGAAAACGTCTGAGACAACACTCGCTATAATCTCCAGAATTGATGGTCTCGCTGGATGAGAGTGAGGAGCTATCGCCCTGATAGCTAAAGTAATTTGTACACCGGCTAATCTGTGGGAGACATAATGGTAGTTGGGATGAAGAAACAACAACAACAACAACAACAACATATGTTGACGTCAAAATAACTTTTAAAATAATTAACTTCAAATCTACATCTAAAATGATCCTCAAGCATGATAGACTTTGCTGACGTATGTATTTCCTACAGGTTCAGGAAGCAGACGAGCCAATGAAAATCCTCGAGAGCCTCGAATGATGTGCACAAGGGAAAAAAATCAAACATTTAAAGCAGCATTCATGACTCGTGGTACATTTAAGTCAGGAAGAGTTTTATTTAAGTGTTTTATTGATACCTGGGTGCGAATGTGTTCTGCTCTATATAACTATTTAATTCCTCTGAATGAATGAAGTTCTTTGAGGTCAGTTTCGTTGAATTAAAATCCATTCTTTTGAAAATCTGTGTTCAGTTTAAGAGCCTCTCCAAAAGCAATACCACCAAAACATTAAAGATAAGTTCCAGGCTCTTAAAGTTTGATAGAACACAATTGTAAAACAAATATAAACCACATTTTTATAACTTAAATAAAGGTTATCCTGGGTCAGCATCACACTTCCACAACATGACTCGACCGATGCAAATGCCTGTTTGTCGTTGGTATTTTGCTGCACTCGCTCAGTGTTGTTTTCAGCCTCAGCCGACAGCTGTTTTCCTGTGAAAAATAATGCTAAAATCCATTTTACACCTACTGCTGAGGACCAAATGGCAGACAGACACAGTTAGAGGCCAACCACTGAGGATAATGGACCATGTAGCAGCTAAAGAGGCAGATATTTCCCTTTGGAGTGGAGAGAGACCAATAACGGAGCTTAATACTTCCATCTCTCAGACAAACAGAAACAACTGTTAACAGCCAGCCTGCTTTTTCATATCAGCTTATAAAGTAACAATGGGAGACTTTCAGCCAAATATACTGATTGTTACAGGTTTTAGTAGCGACACAATCCCCTTGCTGACAGTTAAGCTGGTGGTTTTTTAGTGTTATTTAGTATCTTACTGCAAACTTATTTAGCTTTTCAGTGTGCATAAAACTTTACTTCATCATTTTTGACTCTCCACATGATGCTTTATTCTCAATTTCTTTATGTGGAAGCAACAATGAATGATACATTGAATTATCAGCCATCCTTATCGGAGCTGCTTTTCAGAAACTTATGGTCAGACTGTCTGCACACGAACTATCAGCTCGGTACAATGTGATTCATATTTACTCTTCTGGAACTCAGACTGACGAAAGGAACACGAGAGAGAAAAACTTTCTGTAAGTTTTTACTCTGAAAGGAGTCGGCGTGCCTCGTGAAGCATAACAAATAAGATCCTGCTGTAGGTGCCCCCCACCTTACCTCTCACCCCTCTCCTCCTCTGCCTCCTTCTATCTTCCCTCCTGATGTATCCGTCTTCTAGTGTCTTTCCCTCGTCATCACTTTTTAATCTCAGCCTGTATTCAGCCACTCTAGACCCTTGCACCCTGTCCTCTCTATTCCCATTCTTCCTCTCTAAAAAAAAATATGAAAAGACACATTCAGGAGATCCGCGGGATTTCTGATTAAAAACCAATTACTGAATTTCTTTTTGCCCCCGTACTCTGTTCGATCTCCTGCATCCTCCACCGATTCAGTGACCTGTCGTCGGATCGATAACGGACCTCTACACACTTCTTCTAAAGACGTCATTGGATTGTGGCTTAAATCAATCTTTTTCAGTGTGTGAAACCAATTCTCATGCTAATTTTCCAATGGCTAAAATGTAAATTTTCCCAAAGTGCCTCAAGTCTCTAAAGTTTCAAAGGAATTGTTATTTCTCGCTGATTAATCCCAAACGGCGCCTCCGGGCGGAGACGTGATGTATCTGCTCCGGAGCCTGCAGACGGTGCCGCGCTTCTCAAACATGGTGGAACTTTCAGGAGAACTTTGACCCTCTTATTATGGTTTCCCACCCTGTTGAGTCATGGTGGCTGTTCATCATTCAGACGGTGAGCTCGGTCTAAATCATTCTCAGTCTACTCTCCTTCCTTCAAACTGGCCTCCGACCTGCCTTAAAACGCGCTGGCTCCTCCGGGACACGGAGACCGTCACGTCATGCTGCCATTGACAGACGCACGTAAGAGTGTGTTAGTGAGACAGCGTGAGACGGTGAGATGGTGAGACGGAGGTAATGAGTGTCTGGGGCAGAGATTCTCGGGTCAGCGGCACCTTCAGCATTAAGAAATGACTTCTGCCCTTTCTCCACGAAAAAAAATGAGACTAATTGAATAAACAATGTGAGAAGTTTTTAAAAGGTCAAGAAACTGTTGAGTGCCGGTATTGCTTCATGGTATATTATTTTTGATCTATTGTACCGATGCTGAATTTAGTGATGTAGTTGGTAATTATCATCCGCATACATCATTTTTGAATAAAAAAAAATTAAAAAAACTAATCACAACCTCATAAAACCAGTTAAATTAAGAGAGTATAATCTTTTGCAAATGTGATCAATCTGTAGACTTTAATGATGCACGTCATACATTTCTTCAGTTCCTCGTCGTTTACCAGGTTAATGAGATTCCTCTGATGAGCCAGACCTTTATTGATTTTCATGTTATTTTAAGCATGGTGTCTTGAAAAGCTTAAAAACTGTATTACTTTTGACTAAATAAGTACTTATACTACTTTTTTTGTGGATAGAAACTTTGAGACAGATGTTGTTTTGTGGATGTTCTTGTATTATTTAGTCTTTGCAGTGTGGCTGTTGAGAGCTGCTCTGTGAAAAGGTTATGTTTTGATCTTAATTTTTTTTTTAGGGTTCGTTTGATGCCATCCAAACTCATGCAGATCATTTTTATAGCTGCAGCACTCAGGATGAGTTTCATCGTAATTGATCCAGCTCTGCTTTGACATTTTCTTTCCCATAAGTGCAGAAGAGAAACTTCTACCTTAGTTCCAAATAAACACAGTAACAGACTTTTTCTTTTGTGATTTCCATAAATAAGTCAGACAGACATTCAAACAAACTCAAAATAAACAGCAAGAATACAATTACATACAAATTATGACAATGAGGCCAGGCTGACTAAAGATAGATGTCTGATTTGAGCATCTGTCATCCACCACAGCTCGTCGTACGTTTGAATGCCTTCACTTGTGAAACTGAAACTTCAAGGTTTTGTACCCAATGGAAAAAAAAAAAAAATCTAAATCCAACAGAGGTTTTTTAATAATAGAAATTCTCAAAGCATGACTCAACACTTTATCGTGTACTTCACTCCTCTTGTCACCACAGCGATGGCAATTTTAAAAACACAATTATGTAACATCGTTGTTCTTTAATGTTCCTTTTTTTTTAGGAAACAAACACTTGACAGTGTGAGGGAGCGAAGGTCCAACAGCTTTGACATCATTGACTGCAGAAATTACAGCTAAACCGTACAGGAACAACAGAACATGTGGCTGATGTGGGAGAAACTGTTATGTAAATGTTTGTAATGAGCACTCTATTTCAGTGAAACTTCATGGAAGCTCTATTTTTAAATTCATTATATATTTTCTGAAAAACAAATGCAACCAAGTGAAAACCACAGCCAGACCAGATATGATGTCGGGACTTTGTCTCGCCACATCCTTTCAGAGGAAGTCGTGATTACAAGACAATAAGATTACAATAAAATGTCAGATTAACATACGAACCAGGGGCAGACTGAAACCACAATATGTACGAGGAAAACTCAGGGCTGATTGATAAAACAACTACCTTTTATATGTGGCACGCACTGACCGCATGACCACGAGACTTTCAGAAGACTGTTTTTAACTTTGCAGTGTAGGTCATTTTGGAAGAAGGAAAATAAAGCGACACTGAGATCTCAACTAAAACACCTGTCGAGTCACAGTTGCTGCTTGTCCACATCTTCTGACTCTTTAAGTGTCACATGGGAACATCAGTCTGAAATATAAACTCTCACCTATTCAATGACTTTACGAGAATCTCTATGCTGTTCTTTTCTCTCTCTGCTGTCCCCCAACATGGCCGTCCACCTCTCGTCCTGCTTCTGTCTGAGGTTTCTTCCTGTTAAAGGGGAGTTTTTACTTCTAGTTGTGGGAATTGTGGAATTATTGTGCTCCCCTCTATAATGTTGTAACGTTGTTGTTGTTTTTTTTGTAGGAACTACTATGTTAAGTGCCTTTAGATAACATACGTAAAGAAAAGAAAATATATATTTTTTTAAAGAAGACAACAGAGAGCCAATAAATGAAGCTTCATTTCTAGTGTGGCGCCCTTTGAACAGGACGGTCTGCAGAAGGGAGAGTGTGTATTATGATTTAATGGCTTTTGCATCACAAATTTATGATGGTGCTGAGTGTGCTTTTGCATTACTCATTTTGTGGGGACATAAATATGTTTATTCAAGTCCTATTCGGGGACAAAAAGCAAGTTTCATAATGTGAATCATTACATTTTTAGAGTGGTTTATAGTTAGATTAAGACACGTATTATGATGGAAGTGACGGAAACACAACTGTGATTGTGTGTGTGTTACATGTGCCACAGTGCTTATAGAGTTATATCACCACAAGAAGCTGTGAAGATCATTAATTATGTTTATCATTTAACTCGGAGTAACAGTGACGCTGGCGGCTCAACGAGATATTTTATCTGCCGAATTCAGTGAGATGACTGCAAATCAGTTTTTCATCAGTGGCCTTGGACCATTTAACAATTACTCTGCCTGACCCACTCATATTCCAACGATGCTAACAATGATCCCGAGGCATGGGCTTGAAATGAATACCTCCCCTCGAGGTCACTCTTTGCACACAAATGAGAAACAGCACACTGTGTGTGTGTGTGTGTGTGTGTGTGTGTGTGTGTGTGTGTGTGTGTGTGTGTGTGTGTGTGTGTGTGTGTGTGTGTGTGTGTGTGTGTGTGTGTGTGTGTGTGTGTGTGTGTGTGTGTGTGTGTGTAATTGGTTGTGCAACGTCTCTACGTAGCAGAGCTCATTGATTCAGTTTGAGACGCTTTCCTCCGCCAGTGTTTCTGAAACGATGTGCCCCGGAGGCCGTCGGTTTGATTGATGACAGCGGTATCGATCGAGCTGAATGTATCTGAAAGGGTAATGCGTTTGATACAGTACGATGTTTTTCTTTCCCTCAAGAAATGTGAAGGAGGGTGAGGGGGGCAGAGGGGGGGCAGAAGCAATTTGTCATGACTCATTGACCACACACATACAGATGCACATATTGAGTGAAGACGCTTTGATTTCACTCTTATAATTAGTTCACTCGGCTGACGGTGCCGCGGTAGCAACGGCGCCTTTGTGAACCCGGATTGGCAACCGAACAAAAAAAGACTTTTTTAGGCGAGTTAAGTTTGTGCTGACACACAAAACCAAAGCCATGTAGAGTAATTACACAGACTCACCGACTCTGGAATGAGCTGTTTAGTGTTGCGAGCGATAGTAATTTGGGGCTCTGAACTCTAACTACCTCCCAGCTCCAGATAAGCTGCCTTGATTACCTCCACCACCAACCTGCCAAAACTGCTTTCAGCCCTGCCTCTCACTGACAGTTCCCTCGCTTTCCAGCCTGTGATGGATCTGGCCACTCTAGAAACAACACCCTCTCCCACACTGTGAGGGATCACCTGTCGACGGGGTTTCTCTCCGTGTGCTTGTTTGTTTGCTTGTGTGTGTGTGTGTGTGTGTGTGTGTGTGTGTGTGTGTGTGTGTGTGTGTGTGTGTGTGTGTGTGTGTGTGTGTGTGTGTGCGCTTGGAGGCGATTCAACCCGTGTGTTTGTCACCACAGTGCTGCTGAGTTTCACCTCGGTAGAAGTACAGTTCGCCGAGTTCATGCTGGTCACGGATGAAAGCAGAAACAGAGACGGAGGTAGTGGAAGCTCAAACAACAAGAACAGGACATCTGTGAGATCAACATATGTGAGTGCAAACATGTCAATTAGTCAAATCACAGTCAAGTCATTTCCAAAAATGTTTGTTGTTTGTCAAATTTAATGCCAAACAGTTTTTCTCAGTTTTATGTAATTGCCAATTGAATATTTTCTGCTTTTTGAAATATTGTCAGAAAAAACAAACAAAATAAAAAATTTAATGTTTGACCTTTAGGGGGAAAAAAAATGTATTGTATTTTTTTCAGCTATTGCAAAACAACATAAATACTGTAGAAGGAGCTGATAGGTTTACCGTACTTTCCTTTAGGACATCATCGGGATTGTCGGCACAACTTCCTTTGTTTATTGAGCGTGATCAAAAAGTTCTCAGACGGTTCCTTTAGTGCTTGAGCGGACCGTGACGTGCACGGACGGGGGAAGTCACGCCGGGTGATCAACATTAGTGACGTTCTGCCCCATTTTCAAAACATAAAAATCCCTCCGAACACTTCGCCCTGTTCATTTCTTGGTTGTCGTGTAACTCAGGCGCTGATGTTGGTCAAACGACGTAACTTGGAGTACTCGCTCTGAACTTTATAATCTCGCCTTGTAAAAGTCATTTGGATTAAATGTTCCTTCTGTTTTGCTGCATAGCCACACTACAGCATTATTATTAAGTCCCTCAGGAAACTTGGCCGGAGATTAGGAGCTATTACTTCTTTTCTTTTCTTCTGCTGAGTCTGTTCTCAGCAGGAAATCTTATGAAGCGGAAAAAGTTTTCCACAAAACTTGGTAGAAAACACGAGCTAATACAATACACTTCCCACACCAAGTGGCCAGAGAGGGACGTGCCAAGGTCTTCTGACAAGAAATCACTAAACTTTAAATTAAATTTTCATACGCATACATTTTTCTGCGCTTGCCTCCAGGCCACACAGTCGAGTAGTAAACCTCAAATTGGCACACAGTAGGGTTGGAAATGGGGGAGGCTGGACGCAATGTGCCACTGAAATGAAAGCCGAGCGTATTACCTGGAGGGCTTTGTGAGCTCAGCTAGAAACCACATGACTCAAAAAAACAAGTACTTCTCACCACAACTCATTCAAGAAACAAAACACTGAGGTTTCCTATTGAAAGCTGATTCTGGACTGAAACTTCACCGTTTAATCAATCTGTCCCCCCAAACTTGTTTAAAAGTGTACTACACTGAACAAATGTGTCCCTCATACAGCAGCACTCGTTATCGACATCACCTGACGTCTGAACATGGAAAATATCAGAACTGTCAACTTCTGGTAAAAATCACACATTTCAAACGTGCATATTAACAAATGCCAAACCTTGAGGATGAAGACGAGATCTTTTATGTCGGGGCGCTCACTGATTTCACCTCGCCAAAGAGTCGGAAAACTCTTAGCAATGTTGCTAACAGTTTTACCTTACGCACATTAAGTTGAACCAGAAATAATTATCTTACCTGACATGTTGTTACAACTGATGTCTTCTGGTTTTCGTAATGTCGGCAGAATTGAAATTTAAGGAGCCGTTGTGGGCGTGGTCATGTTGAGTTACTCCAATGGAATTTCTTCTGAGTATTTTCTGGCTACTGGTAGTAATTACTGTTAAAATATTTCTAATTCAGAGGAAAATAATAGTAACTCCAGAAAAAATACTCTGTTTTTTTCCCCGTGTACGCTCTAAAAGTTGATATCTGACTCACCAATCAATCATCAGTGTCAGGCCAGAGGAGTTCACCTCACAGCTGACACCTTTAATGTAAATAAAACAAAGGAGCTCGTTTTAGGACTTCCAGAGGAAAAAAAAACAGCACAGCAGCAGAGAAGCTGAAGGATTTCCAGCTCCTGAGCACACAGGTTGCAGAAAGCCTTGAGTTCCACTCGTGATCGTTAGTCAGCGTTACTGGAGATGTTGTGGATTTTGTTTTGTGGTCAACGAAGAACCAGAAACGAGCCGCAATCACCACATGCAGTTCTTTTAGATCAGCGATACCAAGCGAGATCTACCGCAGGGGCTCCTTCTGCAGTTACATAGCAAATGTTAAAAAGTAGCTTTGATCCATCCTCTAGTGGCACTCGGTGGTATTGCATCGTAAGGCACTTCCGCTTCGGCCTAATATTTCAGAGCTGGAAGCTACGAACACTTTTAAACACAGTCTCTGGTCACAAGCCTGATCAACTACAACAGCACTGAGTGTTTGTGACTTGTTGAGCTTCGACTGAAACCAAAACCAAGCAGAAGAACAGGAGGGTTTATGTGGCTAAGGCCACACTGACCTCAGACAGGTTCACACTTTTAAGAGACAGGCAATCTCAGGTGTCTCATTGGAAAAAGAGGAAACACGTCAGTGAGGTGTTTTTTTTTTCTCTCTTGTTAAAACTGAAGCTTTTACTTCGGTATGTACATGTCTTATTTTCATTGTGGAGTAAAGATCAGCATGAACACTTCACCTAAGTCAACAACAGCCCAAATGTGAAAAGATTCAGATAAGAAATTAATCACAACACTCTGACAAAAGAAAGGAAGTTAAAAAGTCAGATGTGTCTGGGGAGGATTGATGATTGAAGGCGATGAGGGGAGGGAACGCTATCAGATAAGGGTTATGAGACACTGCTGGCAAAAAATAAAGATTCTGCTTATTACCTGTAGTTCAAATTAAAATCCTAGCTTTACAATAATGCTCATATTTTACAAGCATTTTTGTGGTGCAAGCGCCTCATTCAACACCTTCCAATGCCCCGTGGTGTGATATTTTTCTATTACTGCGTGTTGATAGAGACGAGGTGGGGACAGTTTGTGTTCGGCTGACGTAAGTCCTCCACCTGTCAGTGATGCAGGTGCTCCTCTGAACCAGCTTTTAGCACGTGACCTCCCTCAGAGCTTAACTGGCTCTGAGCTATAGAGGCTACCTGAGATCAGAGGAACAGCAGCAAGAGGCAGATTTTGTCCAACATAAAGTGCACTCTGCAATACGCCCTGTGGTGCCATCACAGGCTGCTGACTTACATCAACATTTACACGTATACTTCTGTAGCTAAAGCATGAAAGAGCGCCGTCTCTGAACGCACGGCAGACAAAGTCAAATTTGTCGCTTTTTTCACAAATTGGAAAAATAGGCAGCTAATAGTAGAGCGCTTTTAGGGTTGAGTAGGGGGGGGTCTTCCATTGTAAATAATCATGTGTTTCATCAAAATGTTACAGAAATGGCAAAATGACTCCCCGAGAGTCAACAAGAGCATCTTAATGATTATCTTCAAGAGCGGAAACTGCAAACGTAGCAGCCATAAATGTCAACCAAGCGCACCGCCTGTAATGTTATTGTGCATTATTGTACACTAAAAGACTGACAACGATGTGCTTTCATGCATCAGGCTACATAACAGCAGAAAGGTTTTAAAACACCCAAATGCGATGAGGGTAGAGGGGAGAGAGAGGGGGGGTTTGGGGATCGTAGGAGCCCTGAACTCACCACGAAGTTAACTTTTCCAAAAGTTGGATCATATTTTGATGAAGAACAAATACAGGGCTGCTAATGAGGAGTTATTAGGTGTTTACGAAGATAGCGGTGTGAGTGTGAGTGTTCTCCTCACACCTCTGTGATCTCTGCCCCGCACCATTACAGCAAGCACCCACACACTTTATAGAAATGAACACAGATTACAGCACCAAAGCTCTGACGATGCCGCACACACGGTTTACCAACCAGCTTCCATCACTGCTTCCTTTGAAGACACACTGTTGTTGATTATGAATTTACATATTTCTGTTATTGTGTTTGTCAGGATTATTTGCAGGTTATTTAAAGTCATCAGAGATCCAGAGCCACCAAATGCTATTTCCACACAGCATTAGTTATAACAATCCTGTTTTAGGCAATAAATCTTGTCCCAAATTCCACTGAAATATATTTTTTGAAAGTTTTTGAGCTGTTCTGAAGTATGCTAGCAGATGTCAACATATTTGAGGTGATTGTATATTAACTCTTCTGCAGAGTTTTGGCTCTTAGAACCAACTCAGTTCACTCGATTATGTCTCACTTTGGTTTACACTATATTGTGACTTCATATTAATTGATAAATGAAAATTCGCCAATAAAGACATCAAACATGCAGAAATTGGAGCACTCAACTGCATACATATTTCTGCAGCTTGTCAGCTGCCATTTGGTCATGCTGTGTAATGACAAACTGCTAAGTTAGATTTGTGTGTGTGTGTGTGTGTGTGTGTGTGTGTGTGTGTGTGTGTGTGTGTGTGTGTGTGTGTGTGTGTGTGTGTGTGTGTGTGTGTGTGTGTGTGTGTGTGTGTGTGTGTGTACTTGTGTTACTCATACTGTTATAAATGGATATAAATCTGTTCAATGAAGAAGCCCCAGAATGTAAATCATCATATTTTATTGTGAATACTTATATAAGTAATATTTTGAACCATTTGTTGTTTTCAACACAGTAAACTTGTTGTTATAACAGTAATTGTTATGAAAAAAAATTATAATTTAGAGAGTTCTGTTACTTACAGTCAAATGTATATACAGACAATTTATTTTCAATCTCAATACCTCACTAAATAAAATAAAATCAACCAGATTAATATCACAACCTTCATGTGGTTACATTTGTTTTAGCATTTCAATCCTAAATTGAATTTTTCTGGAGCTACATCACATTCAAAAATAACTTTATGCATATTTGGACAAACTTACAGTAAAACGTTCAGTCCGAGACGCCAAAATGTTTTTCTTCTTCTTCATAAAGTTTATAAATTGTTCATCAGGACGTAGGTCAGAGTCCTCCACAGTCTTCACTCACTGAATCTTCTCATCGCATCAGCATGCAGAGAAACGTCCTGCATGCTTTTTAATGACAAACTACAAAGCGTGTTTGAATTCCTGTTTCTGTGAGAGCGTCAGCGCTTCACAGTCCGAACAAACAAACCAACAAAACAAATGATATGTTGTGGGGTTTTTTTTGTGAGTCTCTGTTCAGTGAGGCTCTTCATGCTTAGCAGAAGGAGAAAACATCACCGAGTCAAGAGCAGTAGATGTGGCCGCGTGTTGTCGTGTGTTTGACAAAAACAGCAATAATGAGCATCAATGTAAACAATGAAACAATGAAACGATGAAATCACAGCGATAGAGACGAGTGAAAGTCGCTCACAGGGGAACATCAACGATTAAATAAACCAGCGGGACGGAGAGCGAGAGGAAAACAACAACCACTGGGATGAGGGTGGCTATTTGTGTGTGTGTGTGTGTGTGTGTGTGTGTGTGTGTGTGTGTGTGTGTGTGTGTGTGTGTGTGTGTGTGTGTGTGTGTGTGTGTGTGTGTGTGTGTGTGTGTGTGTTCATGCATGAGATCACGTGTATTTCCTTTTTGTACCCATGGCCACATGTAATCAAAGAGGTGTTATTTTAAGTCATTTTTATGATGCAAAACAAATGTAAAAAGTGAAAGTGACCTTTCACACAGAAAAAAACTCATTTGGGAACAAATGATTTCAGTTTGTAATTTTTGAATTGTGAATATTGCAACTGCCGTGAGTAGGTGGTGATGTGAGGGCCATTACAGGTGAATATTGTATGTAGTTATTTATTGTGTGATGTGAAAGAGAATGAGCAGCACATTACTGAGAAGTCTGTCACTTTTTGCATTAAGTCTTGTTTTCACTCTGAAGTCTCCCTCGTCTGTCGCTCTCATTCATTCATTCATTCACTCACTCATTCATTCACTCACTCACTCACTCACTCACTCACTCACTCACTCACTCACTGACAGGTTCATTCAGGTCAAGGTGGACAGTCACTATTACCGGCTGATGAAAGTTTGTATGAAGAGGCGTAAACAGCCTTGAAGACGGACTTATGGTTTATTGTGCTATTCAGCTGATTAACAAGAATCAAATCTTTACTACTTTTATTGAAGGGATGTTGGAGACGAGCATAATAATTTTATATGTTAAAATGTTGTTGTTTTTTTGCAGGTTACACTTGTTGCCTAACACTGTGAATTATCCCAGTTTGACCAAAGGGTAGTTTTGTCCTGCGTTTTTTTTTCCAATTGTATCAGCTGTATCTTAAAATTCAAACCATCTCACACAATGCAATGCAAAAGCCCTGAAACAAACTCTTCTTTAAAAGGATTATAATGTTTGTTACTCCACTGAGTGAGGTGTACCTAATATTTTTGCTTTGTCCTTGGCATTCAGAAACAGACAGAAAAGAGCAGAGGAGGTGTGATGAGACCCCGGTTATTGTTAATGATGTCCTGCGGAGTTTTCTTGTAAACAAACTTTCTGTTTTCAGATTGTTGTATTTTTTACCAAAACACATTATGTCCTCGAGGAACCGGAGCGTGTCGAAACTATTTTGTTCCTCATAAAACAAATTTCAATGCCAATCTGCTCCTGTAGATCGGTGGAAGAGTGCTAAGCTATTGGCAGGAATGTATAATGCATCAGTTGGTATTCATACATAAAAACATGACTCCATAGCACCGCTGCGAAACACATGCTTCATCTGAAAAATGACATTTTAAAATAAAAGCCTTGTAATGAATTTTGACACTTCATAACAACAACTGTGTTATAACATAACAAGCATCTGATATCTTTCTGAAGCAGGCAGAACTGTTTCTGATCAGCATTTTGTGGATAAATGTCTCTCGTCGCTGGCTAACATACTGTATAAATGCATGTGTGAGTCGGTGCAGCAATATGCTGAGCGAGCTTCGTCCGCCTGACGTATAGATGTCACATCTTCACATGATGACGGCGCTCACACGTGGAAAAACAAACCTGCCAAGGCTGCAAAAACAAGGAGACCGGAGAGAGACGGCTTCCTCTCTGAGATACTGTGTAGTATACTAGACGAGTAGTTCACAAAGAACCTATTGATCTACTCCGCAATGTAAGACTGCACTTGATACGCCATCCAGTCTTATCGACATGTAATAGTAATAATAATGGCTCCGTCTTGCCAAATTGCGGCGATCAATTTTCTTTTTTCTCCTGTTTTATGCTTCAGCATGAACTTGAATTGAAAGATCTTCTTTCTGTTTTTGCAAGTCAGTGAACAACAGTCTTTTTTCATCGCGCCGTGTTTTCACTCTTTTGTTTTTCAGTTCCTTTGCTTTTAATTTGAATGCACCCAGACAATGAGAAAATGTCTTCAGTTTAAATATATTAAAATGCAGTATCACACATAATGTAATATTTTGTTTTCACATTAAAACAGATTCTGAACACGTCCATGTTTACCTGCAGCTCAGGTATTTAGCAGATGGCTCATTTTTGTTCAGATTTTGTGCTGAAACTAAAATGCAATGACAGGAACTGAATAATCAATCAAACATACAGAATAGTTCTCCTTCCCAGCACAGCACTGCTGCTTCATCCCAGCTGCCCTTTACCATTTACTAATAAAGCATTAAAGTTTCATTCCTTGAGGGACGTGAACCGATGGCCTTTTCAGTCACAATCGATGTGCTCCGCTGTTCCACCTCTTGTACATGGACTCAAACCTCCAGGGAGAAGATGGTGAAGCGCACTTCAAGGGCAAAGACCTCCATCTCTGTTCTGTCTCATGAAACCGCCGTGGCTCAACTCTTCGTCTGCTCTTTATTCTGTTATTCTCCATCTCTACTGCTGATTTCACCCCTCTCACCTTATTTGTGCCAGTTATGCGCTTATAGCACCCGTCCATCTCTGATGTTCATGGTCTAAAAGTGGATTTTGAACTAGTAAGCTGCATCATTATCCATGGACTCTAGCCCAACCCTTGTGTAACTCCGTCACCTGGTGCCTGCAGGGATTCAGATTTCATGTGAGCGAATGAAAGCAGATTAAAGCAGCCTGATCTTGGCATCTGACGACACGATACCTCATTAACATCTTATCATAGCTAAATAAAACAACAGAATCAAATGGCGGCTCACATTGCCAAAGAGCCATGTCAAAGTAGCTCAGCTAATTTCACAGAGAGTTACTCATTATGGGAATTTACAGGGTCACGCTTTGATTAGACCTTTTTATTGTAACAAGGTGAAGAAAATTGGGAATAATGAATAGTTGTGATGATTAAAGCCTTCGTGAGTCATCAGATAGTTCAGGTTTGTCTACAAAGGTCTTGAGCTTTTCAAAGGTTTTAAAAAAAAAAAGAAGTACAAAAGTATTTTTTTCATAGTAGAAATAAGTTTTCAATCAAAATGTTTTGTACCCAGTTGAACCTGTCAGCAACGTTTTGAAAGCTGTCACACTTATCTCCATTGTTGTCTTATTCATCTCTTTTATCTCTTACAGGATAATTGGATTTTAAAGTAAACAGCCGTCCTTCACTCAATCGTCCATGCAACGTAAATTAATGTTAAAACAAACTCTCGAAAAATGAGGAGGATATCAACAGATGACACCTGCTTGAGTGTTAATTGGATATTAGTAGAAGGAGTTGTTGTTTTTTTTTTTTAACTGTACCGAGGTATTTGCATTGTGCTCTTTAAAACTACAACATTTAATCTCCAAATTGAGTTGAGACACGAATGATGCGCTGCCGTGGCCGAACACCACATGAGGAAGACAGTGTGTGTGTGTGTGTGTGTGTGTGTGTGTGTGTGTGTGTGTGTGTGTGTGTGTGTGTGTGTGTGTGTGTGTGTGTGTGTGTGTGTGTGTGTGTGTGTGTGTGTGTGTGTGTGTGTGTGTGTGTGTGTGTGTGTGTGTGTGTGTGTGTGTGTGTGTGTGAGAGAGAGACAGTGACATATGTGTGCAGTTTTTATGTAAGCAAGATGTTGTGGGGAGATAAAGACTTTGCAGGAGTGACTTTGACTCGCCATCATATCATGAATTATAACGTGCCATTGTGAAAAATCCCCACGTTCACATCTGAAAGATCCCTCTCCTAACAGTCGGGGTAATAAGGGAGCAGATGTGAAACAGATGAAGCACATCTGTTTCACCTCTGACGATCATTCCCACTCGCGCTTAAGATTCAAGGCACGAGTGAAGGCACGTTATACCGGGGAAGTCCGGTTCTTATTTAGTGACATTTTAGATCATTTTTCATGTTGCAATGTGAAATCATAAAAAAAAAAATTTAAAAAAAATTTTAAATTAAAATTTAAAATAGTTAAATAAGTAATGAAATTAGTCAAATCCCCCTCTACATAAATCTGAACTGATCTCCGCTGAGCTTCCTTTAATTAACCGCTTACGTTAGATTCATTTCAATCTTAAATATCCAGAGCAACCAGAAGTTCTTCTTTCTATGACTGCAAATACTTCATCTAGGAACTAATACATTTTGTCAAGAATTCAGAAATGTCACTTGCATTTTCTGTTTAAAGAACCTTGAGCTGATTTTGCATTCTTGGGAACAAATCCACGAACATTGATGCCACCAAAGTACCTTTTTAAAAGGTAGAGAAGTATTGTCCAACTGTATCAACACTTACATAACCCAATTAAATACCTTGGAAAGTAGGATGAAGACTGAGAGTCAGGCTCACCAGGAAAGTTCAAGGCTAAGTCTCTTCCAGCATGGTCAACTACCAAGACTCGTAGCTACAGAAAATCTATGAAGTGTCTACGTATGAAATAAACACAGACTCTAGCAGTGAAAAGGTCAGAGTTGAAGGCATCACTACGAGATCAGGATCCAAGTGTGCAGCTGACACGTGAGTAGCAACGGCTGAAAGCATGGTGAAGATGAAGGACATCATCGGGAACCCATGGATGGAAGTCAGACCCAAGGTTGAGCAGGTCCAAGCAAAGGTCCAACACCTGGAGGAGGAAATCCGAAGGTTAACTAGTTCGTAGAGCCTGGACAAAGTGGGATCATCACATCGCCTGAGTTTTGAAGACTGGAGCCCTTACTGCATCTATTTCCTGCTTTCTTTTCTGCCTGGGAATGAAGGAGGACTTACTGAGCAGGTGATGTGGAAGAAGATGTGAAAGAAGTGACATGTTGGCTCCCATCCTGGAAAGGTGGAAGACTGCATTTAGCCAGAGGAGACACCGATGACGTCATGACAAGGTCCTTAGAGCACCGGCTGATATCTTGAAGTAGCAAAGACGGAAAAAGCATCCGACCTACATGAGACCAGCTGCACACATCCAGGTCATCAAGGAGGTAGAACAGCCGTCTCTAGGAAGACCTAGAAGAGCATCCTGCAGGCTGCACATTGGTGGGAGATGAGGATGGACCTTCGGGAGAAAACTACACTTTCCCCAGGTCACCAATATCAGTGACGAACATGCTCTTCATGAGAAACTTTCCGAGGATCAACCAAAAGAGAGGACGCAGAAACAAAGATGATCATTAACTGACAGCAAAAATGTAAAGACAACTATATTTGAAGACTAAAACTGATGTTTATTCTGTTTCGAATGTGTCGAGCTCAGTAACGGTCAATGTACCTGCGAGTTCTTATTTCCTGGTCAAAGTTTTATGGTGTTTTTGGTGAGTTTGGTTTCTTCTGCTGGAACACTTTGGCCTGATACTTAAAGCAAACACCAGTCTCAACAATTTTAGCTATTTGGATCTTTTATGGTTCCGTCAGCTGTAAAATGTGTCATTCAAAGCTACAAGTTGTTGAAATTATTTCAGATCTGAATCTGAACAATGCGTGAAAAAAATAAAAGTATTGGAATTACAACATCATCAGCCACCCACCAGCTTTTCTTGGGTGTAAAGTTTATGCACATTTCTATGGTCTTCTGCTTTAGTATTCAAAATTAGCAAAAACAAAACTGCTGGACACGTTTTTTTCTCTGTTAACACAGATGATGAAATTGCTTGCAAGTTTTCTTATTATGTATCATTATTATGGGCTTTAATCAAACCTAAAAGACTGGCAAATAAAACTGCCCTGCAGCGAAAACATGATTTACTGCTTTGGTAAATTTCTGTTCCTTAGATCTCTGTTACGTTCTGCAGCCGTCATGTGTTCTGTGTAAAATGTATTTCCCAAACATACCTCTGCAAAAGTTAAGAACACTTGTATAAAAATGTTATCGTCATAAGTGTTATATTTACTTTTTTATTTTACGCAATTCTCACAATATGACTTAGAAGGTAAAAAATAAATGTTTGCATATTTGGTGTTTTGATAGTTTTTAGATATTTTCCTCACTAGAGAATTACAACTGCCAGCGGCCAACCAAACAAAACTAAAGCAACTTAAGCATATTAGAGGAAGTTTTCTTTTTTACTTAATGAAAATACAAACCTACACAAACTTAAGCTCATTGACAGCAGAGAGAAGAATCCCTGCTGCCTGTAACCTGCTGTAAATGACAGACAATCCTTTTTCTTACAGCACGTGCGTCAGAGTTTTTCAGTGAATCTGAAGGGGATGGCGGCCGCCGCTCACTAACCCATCAGTGACCCTCTGTTTCTGATCACAGTCACACATTGACCTTTTTCACCCAGTCACAGCTCTCCATTCTCCATTCCCCTCTTAGCTTCTTCCTCTTCCTTTTTGCAGGCACATTCATAGCTGGAGAGGCACTCAGAATAACCAACAGAATAACCCTGCGTTTGATGGTGAATATCTTACGGCGTGGAGTTTTTTTGAAAACCATTTCTTTCTCTTTTTTTATCTTGCTATATGAAGGCCATGGAGAGCTCTGAAAATTGGATCGTAGAGGAAATAAAAAGGAAATAGAGATACAGTATAGGCGTCTGTGATGAGGCAGCTTGGGAGGGACCATACTGTACTTTACATTTCTCTGACCAAGCATTTCCAAAGCGTTATGTTGAAAAGAAAAGATAAATCACAATTTTCTACTGCGGCCTGTTTGAAGATGAATGCAGCGAATTCTAAAACTGGGTTTTAGTTTGATAGATTAATTTTCTCATAATGTCCTTTTTTGAAGTGCAGTATTCCGCCTTGTTTTGAGACTCCACAGAGCTGCTTCCGTTGAGAGTTTCTGATGCATATGATTACATCATTTGTATGATTACATCATCGGGGAAAAGTGAGAATGAGAACCTGTAAATGTACAAATACATAATGGAGCTGTTCCATATGCTGCACTCGCAAATTCCTTTCCAGATTTACACACGCTCCATACCCACCAAGGAAATACATAAAATGCTGGAGGACAAAAGACAATAAAGGAGAATGACATGAATGCCAGGTGTCTCGTAGGGAATACACACACAATACACATACATAATTGCTGTTGATTTCACCAGCGAGTTGGCAAAACTGGGGAGGGTTGATTACTGTAAATGAGCTGAGAATGAAAAGCGTTAAATTCAATATGCATCATCTACAGTTGAGGGAATTGAATGACAAAGTAGGAAACCGGGGTAAATTTATTTAGAGGAGGAACGCCTCAGCAATCAAAAAGGTTTTCTGCTGCCACAGTGGCTGCTTTGTTTTTATTTTCTTCTTTCAATCTGAATCTAATTTTCTATGTTTCCATTCATTTCAAAAAGTCATCACATTTTACAGTTATATTTTTGTTTTCAGGCTTCTCGCTCTCTGCGTCACAGATTCATTCATCCATCACTCACATGTGAATGATTACACAAGCAATCCACATGTAATCATCATATGCTTTCTGTGCACTCAGCACAGGTAAAGTTCAGTCCGGACCAGGAAGGAGTGTGAGGAAAGAAATCAGAGCTGGGAAATGCCAGACAATTCAAATTAAAATGTGAATAGCAATCTCTTTCCATTCATCATATTTTGATTGTCACATTTATTAGCAAAATTACAAGCTCACAAAATCAATTTTTGTAATGAAATATGTGTGAAAAAAAAAACCTCAATTGAGCCCAATAAGAGGAAAACAGATCAATCAGGAAACTGCAGTAAGTTCAATATTGACCTGACTTGCACCCTCAGAGACAGATATGTATGTGTCGAAGCACTTTGAGCTGTATTTCTTGTATGAAAGGTGCTATACAAATAAAGTATATTATTATTATTATTATTATTATATTATTGCCATGCAACAGTGTTGGTGGTGTTAGTTGTGGCAAAAGCATGGTGGCTCAGTTCCAGTGCAGAAAGGAAGAAAGAAAAACAAGAAAAGCCTTTGAGCTCGTACACCAGACAGAGATGATCTGAGGATGTTCTTAATGATCCTTTTAAAGACGTGGACCTCTCAAAACTGTGTGTAGTTAATATTTGTATATTTGCCACGTTACTCACGTGACTTCTTGTGCAGTATGTGAACAAAGTTACACGTAATGATAAACCCACAGAAAATTATTGACCAGCTGTGCAGTTCCTCTCAGCTCTACTGAGCTGCAGCTCGTGTTTAAGCTCATTGATTTTGTTTTCTGGCTCCCAGCCTCCCTCTCACCATTTTCAGCCGCGTGTTGCAGCAAAAAGGTTTTAAAAGACCTTTTTCTGCCCGTTGGTGCTTTACCCGCCCGGCACCAAGGGACAGAAAGACAAAACTAGCACGTAACTGGTGAACAGCAAAGAGTTTAAGAGCCAGATATTTCCCTTATGAGTTGGTAGCGACCTAAAATCACCTCGTTTTATAATCAGATTAAAAGACCTGTGACAACCCAGTGAGTTGTGCATTTGTCCTGTCAGGTGGAGGACAGGTTCATTATTGTGTCTTATTAAAGGAGAGCAGCTGTCATCTGTAGTACAGTCTCTTCAACATGACAGCTGCCTCCAGCAAACACCAAACAGACCACAGTGATTGTAAGCAGCTGGCTCTGTGAGGATGCTGAAATATAGTCAGGCCACTGAAAAGTACCTTGAGAAAAACAGATTTGACATCGATGAAACAAAAGCCTCCGTGAGCA
This sequence comes from Brachyistius frenatus, assembly GCF_029030835.1. Classification (NCBI taxonomy): domain Eukaryota; kingdom Metazoa; phylum Chordata; class Actinopteri; family Embiotocidae; genus Brachyistius; species Brachyistius frenatus. Next base: position 1,053,998 of record NW_027210652.1, read on the forward strand.
TGTGTGTTGCTGTGCACAAGAGCAGCTCGGCCAGGTAACCAATGCTCTGTTGGCAAGTGCAGCGATGCTCGCCTTGTACTACCTGTAGGAAGCAGAGAGAGTGAACAGCAGGTCCAGATGGCCGGTGGGAGTACATGACACCATGCTGCAGAGACACACATGCACACAAGCCATAGGGCCAAATTCAAACGTGTTTTTCCAGAGAAATCCTCAAATCCGGCTTTTATAATGAAATTATGGGATAAATGGAACTGGAGGTAACAGATATGTAAATCATTTCATTACAAAGCACAGACTGTGTGGTTGCTTCCCTGAATCCTACAATACTGTAATGCAGAGCATTATTAATTTGATATTAACATGAACTGCTGAGTCACAAAAGTTGTTACGTGTCATTACCACTACGTGAATGTTAAAGGAGAATCATAACGATCAAGAAAGAATCTGAGCTCTACCACACACGCCGTCTCTGCCCACCTACAGTTGAGGGAATTTTTAAGGAAGCTTCAAAGGCTGTGGCAAATTTCAGGCCACGCACACGGTGCCAAGAAATCATGTAAATACGGAGAGCTGCACGGCACGCAGCTTTCATCCTTTTAGCCCGCGTGGACATTGATGGAGTGGCAACTGCTTACAACACTCGCAGCGACGGTATCGTCTTGCGAGCCGCTCTGGTCTGTTTGCAGGTCGTCGGGGATACTATGTGCAAAAAGTTGCACGAAGCCGCTTGTCGTGTGCAAAAGCCGATAAAGTGCCCCGAGTGATGTCACTTGAGTCAGCGTTGGTTGGTTCTCAAGACTACAGTGGTGAAAATGAAATAATATGGGGGTGTGGAGGTGGAAAGAAGTGAACTTAGCAGACCTTTTGAGCTGGCTTCTCGTGTCTATTTGAGGCCACAGCTCGAGGCTATAATAGCTGCTACCTGAATAACACACACGTTACTTTGTGAGTGACAACGAGGATGAAAAATGCATGGAATAAATGTAAAATAAATATATCTTGATTCTAATCAATGTGTAACTTTTTTTTTCTGAGTCCAACAGTGTTAAACAACATTGGAGCTCTTTTTAAAAAAGAAAAATCACATTTCTGATATAAAAGTTGTTTCAAAGAGCATCATTTAACTGAAAACCCACATTTACAGATGCAGATTGATTCACTCATTACAGTCTGTAAACAGCTTCCTGTTTCTGCCCAGAATTCATAATTTACATGAAAGACATGTAAAGATGCTCCGAGTTGATTTCCTGTTTTTTTTTTCAGTACAGCTTCATGAATAGCAAGAAAGCCTTAATGGGATTTTTAACCCCCAAGTTTTGTCTTTCAGGATAAGTGCAAGCTGTCCTCACTCTCTTGACTGGTTGAGTTTTTTGCAGCCACAGGCAACCCAGCGACATTAATATCACTGCAATTTACAATTGCTAAATGAGCACAACCAATTCTGTCAATCACCTGATAGAATGTATAAATGCAGGATATCATGTTGGCCCTGCCTCCTTATTTATTTTAGCGAAAGCCTCCAATCTCAAATGTAAACCCAAGAGTCGACCTGCACAATCGATCATTTGGTTGAAAATAATTAAAGCATGTTGGAGGTAGACACTCTGAACAGCTTCACTCTGTCGGAGTCGAAGCTGAATCAGGTATTGTGAGGACTCCCCTCTGTAATTACCACAATTATTAATATGTAATTATTTCCTCCTGCAGCCATTAAACCTTTTAATCAAAGCACGGCCGCAGTAAATACGCTGAATGCATTTCTCGGGGGCGACATTCTGTGAACTAATTTAACACGGGGCCAGTGAGAGCTGCCATTTGCTTTTCGTTTATTGTTCGGCTTTGATAAGATGTTAATGAGGTGTAATCGTGAGATCCAGCTGCTGGTTTGATCACTTGGTCAGAATCTGAATCACTTCAGGCAGCCGTGAAGCATGCAGTCATTAATTGGTACAGAGAAGAACACCTATTAAGGTGTAGGACAGGAGGATATTAGAGTGAACTCATGCGTACATATAGTTTATTTCTATCATATATATTTCAGCCTGGGCTGCATTTAAAAGTCTTAAAATAAGAGACAGTAAACATCCAGAAATGGAATTTTGCTCACAATATTCAGTCACTTTAATGCTGACTTGTTTACTTCCTCACTCAGTTGTGCAGACAGTTTGGTCCTCTTACCTTTCAGGAAGTATTCCTCCTTCTTGACAGAGTAACAGTCTGTCTCGTATTTATGAGCAAAACACCGAATCGTAGAGTTCAAGGTGTCCAAACAAAATCTGTTATTCTAAATATGAAATAACATCCTGTGTCACATCAATGCTGCCAAGTGCACATGTCCTGTCTCTTTTATTTTGTCCTTTACTTTTCTTTCTTCCATTTTCTGTCACTCTTTTTAAAAGTATCACTTCGCATGTGGTGCTGCAGGATGAAATACAGTCGCAAACTGTTTTATTAGAAGAGATATAGAGAATTATGGTGTTTTGAGATACAATTCTTGTCACAGCGGGACATGACAGAGATAGAGATAAATCAAAGATCACCATGAGACTATTTTCTGATGTTCAGAGTCAGGTTTTCTTTTTGCATTTTCAAATAAAGAAACCAGGAGAGAAAACACAAGAAGACAAAAATGACTACAATCAACAACGGGCTAAAATGTGCAAGAAAAATGACATGTTGCGTCAAAATTCTTCTGTATAATTGTGTCTTGTCTGCTTTTACTGTAAACAAAATCTATAAATCTCTCGCAGTAATGCAGTAGATTGTATGTTGTAGGTGCGTCGGTATCGACCGGTATACGTCATTATGCCTTTGTAAAGGGCACCTCTGAGCAAAAACATCTTTCCATTATCACTCAAGGACACAAACCGTCCGGTGCATTCACACATGTAAAAATGCACATAGACTCACACATCGTACTGTCAGCTCTGTGGGACAGTTGAACTACCTGTGAGCCAGCTGGTGTGCGTAGTATACATCAGTATACGTACACATCAAAGGAATACATCAGCAAGTAAATCATTTGAAACAAAGGACTCTTTTAACTTCACTTTCTCTACAACTAATCATTCTGTAAGCTGTGATGTTAGATGTTTGGGACGGTACCAAATATGCAGACACAGTTTTATAAGCATTAAATGTAAAATAAGGACTGAATATAATTTCAATTTCTTTCTAAACGCCACTGATCTATATGCACTCAAAACAAGATCACGGTCCGATATGTGGCGCAACAGCTGAAATCTTTGTGTACTAAGTTGCAATAAACAGAAGAAATCAAACAAAATCAGTGGTAACTATCTCATAATATAAATCCTACTGTCTTCTACTAAGCATTGTAGTGACTAACATATGGTCCTTTGTCACTATTTTAAAATGTACAGTTTGTGTCTTTTGCATTTAAATATTTGCAAATAAGAGACAAAGATCTGGAAACTTTCCTGTTGAAAGGATTCACATTCATCCGTGTGGCATCCAGAGCGGCGCCTGCAAGAGCCATGAGTCCATCTTCATATGAGATGAAGGAGAACATGAGAACTGACTCACCAGAGCCCCTCTGTTATTGGCTGTGCTGCACACACACACACACACACACACACACACACACACACACACACACACACACACACACACACACACACACACACACACACACACACACACACACACACACACACACAGCCTTTACCACAGTATATCTGTCTCCTTTATGGCTCACATTCGCCCTCTGCGATCAAGGTCCCATTAGCGCTTATAGAAAAACATCAACAACAACAACAACCGAGCACATCAGCAAAGTCATAGATTCGGTAGATCCACATCTCGTTCACTCGTTTTTTGCTTCTACATTATTAAACAACGACCTGCATGGAAACTCTTTGACAATAACAAGGTTTGTTCAATCTGTCTGATCTGAAACGATTTCTCTGGATCCCATTTTTATTCACTTTAATCACGTTAAAACTTAGTTTGTTGGTTTGTTGTGTTATATAATAATTATAATTCACGTGATATCTCAGGGAACGCCCGGATGGTATTTCTTCAAATGTGAATGCAAATATATCAAGAACGCCTTGAGGGCATTTGTTAAAAATGTATTATTATAATATTTTTTATGTTATTAATGGTAAATGTGTCATGAACACATTTTCATTTACAACATAACAACGATCGAAGTTACGCGCCATTTCTATCTCATTTAAATCAATATTCAGGAAAAAGAATCTTCTTTATTTATTGTTTTGTTTTATTGTTTATTGCTTTGTTTTTATTGCAATAAACAATAAACCGATATTGTATCGGCCACTGTATCCACTGTATCGTTTCAAGTCATTGTGACATACTTGACTAGACATGCCTGAAGACATCTCTCCTCAGCTGATTTCATAGTGTTGTCCTCCCCATAATTACAGAGCATCATTAAAAGTTGTTCGCCTGCCAACTGTCATAAAATATTTATTTGTGTATTTTATGCCACATTAATGTTTCGCTTCACAGCTGATGCTCCCAGAAGCCGTTGTCATGTGGTAAAATTAAGAACACAGAATGTCAAGGCTGGTTAAATCATCTCTCAGGCAGCATTTTGCATTGTGTAGTATATTCTATACATATGTATTCCCAGTGATGCGTTTTTCCGAAGTTTGAGGGGATGAACTGTGGATTCAGTCACAAAAATCTGAGAACACAAAAAAGGAAGAAAACAACAGAAATTGGATATTTTTGGATGCTGAAAGACAACAAACACGACTGTTTCACCTCAGGAATTTATTTGTCTGCTTTTATTGTCAAACATCATCATTTTGCCTTTGAAATAATTCAGAACCCAACTGTGTGCATTTCTGTAATTTGCAGACGGCAGCTCATAGCTTCGGGGCTAGTACTTTACAGAACATTGGTGACGAGAGTCGCAGTGCCATGTTAGTTATACTCAGCGTGTGCACTCGTAGAGACTTAACAAGAAAAAGTGTAAATGATTGCAGACACAGGCTGTGTGTGGAACATTGTCCTGTTCCTTATTACAGCACAGTAAATATGTAACTAGACACACACACTTCAGGCTTAAACATTCGCCTGTATTTATCAGGAAAAAGGAACTTAACTGGTCAGACAGCACACAGGACATTTTAAAGATTATAAAATTCAGTCTTATCCTCTTAAAAGCCCCCCAAAAAAGGATCACCAGCTGTAGAGGACCTTCGTCCTTGTTCGAAGGTCTCACAGTCACCGTAGATTATCATTGGTTATCATAAGTACACTATTTGGTCAAAAAACAAAGTATCGGACATGCTGAATATTTAATCTGATGATGTCACAAGATGAAACGTCAGCAGGCCATCAACGATAGTACAATCATAAAGGGGACATGAATGTCTTCCATGCATTCCACAAATATGAAACGCATCGTGGCACAAGATCAAAGAGTGCTCAGACTTCATCATCTGAAGAATCGCAAATTACCAAAATTACCAATTACCAAAATTTGAAAACTAACTGAAAAACTTTGACCTGCCTGTGGTGCCACATAAAAAGCCACGGGTTCCCAAAAATCATTAGGATTCATCCTCTGGGGACCATGAGTGTCTTCACAGAAGTTCATCATGTAGTTGGACAAACCAACCGGCCGAGAGCCCGTACAGGTTAGCATGGCTGAACAAAGCAGAACGTCTTCCCTAAAGCACAACCATATGAACCATATTTACATTTATTGTGACCTCTAGTGGACATCGTAATTATGACAGGAGCAAAAGTGGAAGTATAACGGAGTATAAAGAGTGACCAAGCTTAAGGTCAAGTTGATCAAACACATGACTGACTTTCCTCCAGGAGACCGCTGGATGAAAACAAAAGTTATCGTTGACATATTTTTTGTAACTTAACAAATTTACTTATTTTAACCTTGAACCATTATCTGTTTTCTTAAATCTAGCCAAGTCGTTTTTGTGCCTAAACCGAATCCAACTGCGACCATCTCACATGATTAACAACATTTGTTATTGTTACCATGACGACGAGGGTCTGGTACTTGTAAAATTGGTGAAGTTTTCCCTTTAAACTTTTTATAGATAAAAAAAAAAAGAAGAAAGAAAAAAAAAAGAAAGGTGCACGTTGCACAGATAAGGTCGCACCCTGCAGGAAATCCCTTTATCCAACACATGACAGGCCTCCCTGTCCTCTCTTTAAGCAAGGTCACCCACTGCTGAGCTGTTTTCATTTCCTTGTCCCTTATTTCACTTCGCTCGTGTTGTCTGTCCCTCTCAGTCTCTGTCTCTTTGAAACATTATGTGCAGAGATGGCGCCTGCATCTTATGAATTAAAGATGACAGTTTCTCCTCAACCCAGCTGTAGTCTGCTCACCCTTTGACATGTCCCACAAACTTTTACAATATCTCATAACACATACACACACACATTCAATAAAATGTCCTTCCGTCCACACCTCAGTGTCTAAATGATCATTTTCCTCCGCCGTCCCCCGTAGAGGTGTAACTGAAATTGCATCTAATGTTCACTGTAATTATATTTACAATAAATTGGGAAACTGAATAGTCTGAGCTTTTGAATAAGCTGTTTTTTTTTCCAACTGCAGAGTACATATCAACAAGGATGAATCAAGAGATGAATACTTTGAGCTCAACTTCAAAATTGAATAGCGTGATAGGTTTTTCAATAGAAGCTACGTTCAGACTGGAACTCATCTGCTCCATGAAAACAAATTAGATTCCTCCTGACAAGCAAAACCCAAAACTCTCTGTCTCCGTCTTAATCCTTACTTCTCTTTCAGATCCGCCTTTGGTTTCTCCCTCCTTCTATTATCTAGGGACATTTATCTTAATCATCTTGAGATTACATCTCAACTGCAACGCATGATTAACACAGAAAAAGAAAATCTCTTCATCGATCTAGAAACTGGTTTCAAATAAAACACTATCTCCTGCTAACGCATACAGTAAGTGTCAGGTACGGGTATTAATTATATACGGTATGTTTTGTGTGCTTGTATTCGTTTTTCAGTTTTTCCAAGCCCACCTCGGTTCCCACAGTCTTTGTTTGTCAGTGACGGGCTCCCCAGGGAAACATTTCACAGCTCTATTCCTTTGTTTATCTTCCACTTGGCAGCTCACCACCGGACCGCGGGGGCTTTCATTCATTCTTCATTCTGCTCTTCTTCAAATTCAAGGGCAACCGTGTGGCCCGCATTCATTCACATGCATTACTAGAGTAAATGGAGTCATATACTTCTGCTTAGCGGATCCGTGGTTCATCGTGATACCCGAGGCTTTTGCTGTCAGAAAAATCCAAAAGGTCCTGTTTGTGCTGATGGCACAATACCGGGATGAAATCACAACAATTATTCCAGTCAACAATTTCCCCAGATGCCTGATCATTTATAAGGTAAAAAAAAAAAAGAAGTCCAAATTCAGGACAAAAGACAAGATTTTTACGACTGCATTGAATCAATATTTTCATATTTTACAGCTCCTAGTTGTTGAATATGTCAATAGAAAATCAACTCTCAGGTGCCTCAAGTACTTGGAAAAGACTTAAACAGAGTTTGTTTAATTATCCTTTCATTGTTATGATTATTCATACTCGCCTTTTTGCCGAATTGACTTTAAGTGCCTAAGTAGTTTAAACAGATAAATATTTAGCCAACAACAGCTCTGAATAAAAACATGTTGCAGGGCATTTATGTTACCTCCAGGCAGTTTAATGAATTATTCTAACATGCAAAAAAAAAAAAATAATAATAATCTCAGAAGGCCACATTTTAATTGAAAATTGTGTTGTGAAAATGAGGCATTTATCAAATTTTTATGGCAAACTCACATTAATCTTCAGTAACAAAATGAAAGTCCAGAGGGACACAACAACACGCAATCTTTAAGGTTGTGCAGTGTTTTGGCTCAAATGCATGATGCACAATATTTATTCAGAGAGTTGTGGTGCAGAATCTGAAACTGTTGATTGTTGATTGCATGACTCAGGTCAGATCTTGATGAAGCAGTCTGCGGGAGGTGGACACAGTGAGGCTGAGGAGGAGCTATGAATGGGAAAAGGTGCAGTCAAAGCTCCACAAATCTGAAGTAATTAGATGAATGAGATGAAGTGGAAGGGTGGAGTCAGGAGGACGGGCTGTACCAGAGATAAAGGTACCAAACAACGAGGCTCAGTCTCATTTTAGTGTGAAATAAACTACCCGGACAATAATTATGCCACAAATTACAGCCTCTAAAACATAAAACAATTTGATCAAAGAATCTCACAACTATTGTTTTGTTTTTTAACCTTGTTGCATTTTTCAGTCACAATTTTTTACCGGCAGATGGATTGGAAAGTATTCATGCTGAAGCAATAATAACCCCATTTTATTTATATTAACAATTACCATTCAGTATATTCACACTGTAAAAGGACCTCTCTATACTGTGCTGCGTATACCTGCAGTGGAATTGAATTGGCTTTTGACATGCGAGAGCTTCGTAGGAAATAATGCATGTGTGTAATTCAGCATCAGAATGTGATTTTATGTCACTGATATAATACTCGCTGTTTACGGTTCGATCTCCCGAAGCTGAATGAATTCATTACTAATGAAAACCAAACATTTACTGCTGCCTATTGGTTTTCAACTTGGCAAACAGAGAGTGGATTTTTCTCTAAAGGAGTCACAAGAAAAGTAATGTATTTGTCACTGAGATTAATGGCCACAAATGTTTATAAAAAAAATAAATAATAATAATCTTCGAAAACAAAAACAAAAAAATGCAGATGTCAGGCTGCATACCTTCACGACTACGCATACCAAAAATACAGCCTGAAATCTGTTTTACTTGTTGCCGAGGACAAACAGGCTCTTTACTGACTTCTTTATTAAAACATGATTTTGTTCGGCTGCAAACTGTGAAACCACCAGTTACTTCTTTGCTGTATGTTTGAGGAACTGCTGCCTCCAGAGTTCTGGGAGTGCTAAACTGCACTTGCTGTTACCGCGGTAACCATAGGTGTCACCAAACTAACCAGAACTGAAATCATTCAAGGAATTGCCGTCATATTTGTTACAGCTGGTTTAAATACAACCGGACAGTGTGTGTTTCATGATGGTCTGTTTCTCCACAACAACTGGGCAACAGACAAAAAAAAAAAAAAAAACAGCTGCCTGCCTGAGTCCGTGCTAGTTTCAGTACAATTCAAGCAGCCGGGGCCCGGGAGGGAGCGAGAGACAGCAGATTTCCCCTCTCAGGTCGGTGGAGCGAGCCCCGGGCCTTAGCTGGCTTTTAACAAATAGATGTCTGTGGACAAAGATGCTCTTTTGGAGGAACGGTCATGCTGCGTTAGTCTGCTCCTGCCTGCTCTGTTGTGTCAGCTCTGAATACAGCCATCTATCCACAGCAGTCAAGATGTTTGGTTCTGGTAGCTTGGCCTTTTTTTTTTTTTTTATGTGCAAGTACACATGGACACACAGCACAAAGCCTCTTTTCCTCTAAAATCAATATCTGCTAAATGCTGTTTAAATAATCCTGTTCATTACTATTTAACCCATAAAGGTTTCCCTCCTCAGTTACATTTGAATTTCTTTGTCTAATTGCATGTATTTAATGAGGAACTGTTTTACGCACGGGTGAGCTGAAACCATTGACTGTATATGAAAGTGTTCGTAGCCTCCGGGCCTGAAAAATGGTTCTGATGCAGAAGTGCCTTAAACTGCAATACCACCGAGTGCCACCAGAGGTTGACTCCAAAAAGTCTCCGGCTCCATAGACTCCCATTCAACTTATTTCATCAAATACAAAGTCAATAATTTTTTTCCACAAGTTATCATGGTTTTTCTAACTAAAGTCACTCCTTCTTTTTAGTTTTCTGGTGGTTAATCTGAAAATAATCCCGTCATTAATTAGAAAATAAGCCTCGAAAAGATGATACATCAGTCCACAACATAATAATAATAATAATATGCTTTATATATACAACACCTTTCACCAAGATAAATTACAACATTAGAACATGTTTTACATGCAAGCTTAAAAGATATATTTCAACAGAAGCTAACTTAAAACTAAACTAAATTCCATAAAAGAAATAAAACAATCAAATGGAATAGAATATCCAACAATAACATGATGAAATCAATGTATGCAAGTCTCTCCTGCTATGAAAACACCAGTCAGACAGCGGTTGATTCTGTTGTTTTCCATCCCAGGTGAGCCAGAAGGAGAATTTGAACAACTGCACATTGTGTACTCACTACACGAACCTTTTATTTCTAGTGTGTCAGTCAAACAATATTACCATAACTCTTCTTCATACTCCTGGTATTTAGGGATCATCCTGGCTCCTCTCCAGCTCTGCCTTCATTTTAAGCTTCAGCAGAGATGAAAAACTCTACACCTGCTCCGAATGAAGGATCATGCCTGAGCTCTAAATGACAGCTTTAAGGTGGTCTTGCCACAAAGAACACATTATTCATCCACCTCTTTTGTTTTTTTGTTTTTTTCCCTTCTTTCCCCATTCGATTGTCATCCATCTCCTCCCAGCTGATCTATATTGTCGCTCTCCTTTCCTCTTCTTTCTGTACACAAAGCAATACCCCCAGGAAATACATCTGTAAGTGGAGGTTTGCTTTGAAAATTAACGTCTCTTATTGAATCAAATGAAGCATGGACTCAGGGAGGGAAGAAGGAAAAGGTCAGCAGACTGAGAACATTTAATGAATATTGAATCCACTGCTCTGTCTCTCTTTCACACACACACACACACACACACACACACACACACACACACACACACACACACACACACACACACACACACACACACACACACACACACACACACACACACACACACACACACACACACACAGGCGTACAGACAGCAGATGTTTTAATCAGAAGAAATTCCCCCGTATCCCATCAGTATGTCTGCAAAAATATACACATTAAAGCAACGCTAATATCAGTAAAGATATGGACTTGCAAAATGTTTCCACTGAGACTGGGTGTAGACTGGTTTATAGATGAGGCTATTACAGGCATAAAGGGTGGATTTATATTCACTCGTGTAATTATTTTTTTGGACAAAAAGTGCATGACAAAGTGAAATAATGGTTATTGATTTCGCTTTCTTTTTTTCATATTCAGACCATTTCAGCTAAATGCATCAGCAAAAGATTTTAGTTGTACATCCAAACAAAAAAACCAAGATAATTTCTAAAGAATAGAAATGGTTTCTTGTCTTTTATGCCTCTTTTCATCTGGATATAAATCAAAGATATAGATTTTCTTAAAGTGGTCGTTATCAATGTTTCTAGATAACACGTGACAACTTGTAACTGAAATCTCTCATAGTTCATAGTGACAAATCCAAACAGAAGGATCATACAGATCTACATTTCCTCACAGAGCTGCAGAGCAGATCTACAGGCTGCTGTTCTTCAACACAAAACACAAACTAGGAGAATAATCATGTTACTGTGTATCTGGCTTTTTGCCAACTCATTTTCTTTATTAACTCATTTTTCAGACATTTTGAACGACATGACGTTTTATGACATTTTGGGACGACATGCTAGTTTGACTTTTTTATGATATTTTGGACAAGATACTATAGTATGACTTTTTTATGATATTTTGGACGACATACTATTGTCGTCCAAGGAGGTGTTCTCTCAACTGCTTCATAGATATCTGTTATAATTATGGTCTACAGGGAAAATTGATTTTAGGCTGCACAAGGGGATTTTATTGTTGTTGTTGTTGTTTGAGTACTGCGATTAGCCACTGGATCAAATTGGCAGCAGAGGTGAGTGGAGGCACCGTATCAAGCTAAACTAATATGCTGTGTGAAAATGTTCCCTCACTTTTTCCTTTCCTCCTTTAAGAATAACTGCAGCCTTCTTTCAAGCTGCTGTATGTAGTTGGAAGTGAACTTTTGATTGCTGGTGTGAGTGAATTTAGTGATTTCCTTCCGCTTCGGTGAAGCCGGCTGTATGGCAGAAGGGCACGTTACTGGCAGCACTGCACACATGATATTAGACATGCTATCAGTGACACACCAGCCATATCCATTTCCTATTAAAAATGTATTGCTTCCCCGTCCCAGTAAGTTTTAAAATAGAAATCCTACAGCTGACAGGCTGCCAGAGAGTCTGGGTCACCAACTCTAAAGGGCAGAATTACTTCCAGTGGTTGTTTAAAATAATTATACAGTGGAGTAGATGTAACATCATTTATTCATCATTTATAATGAATTCCTGATTGTGTTCAAAATTTGATGAACTCCACAGATAAACAGTCTATAATCAAATGTAGAACCGTTCTAAAGCATTTCATATGTTGTATTTCATTTCAGGTCATAATATACAGCATAACTTTCCTTCACAAAGTCTATTTTCAGCTCTTCAAAGATAATTTCACGTCAGATCACATTTACCACAAATCACCTCAGCTATGTGGGTTATTTTACATGCTCGTTTTACAATTTACACTTTTTGAAGTTCTGTTTCTTTTGTTTTTAACGTCACCTACAACTGGATTCTGAACCAAAACGAAGCCAAACAACACAGTATTAATACTCTGATGTGGAAAGAAGTGTTATGCGAGAGGGCTCATTTGGTTTGAACTGGGTAACAATTTAACATGGAAAATGTAATGAAAGATCAAGCAGGGGAAATCAACTCTCCTCTTTCCCTTCATCAGCAAATATACATACATACATGGTATATCTGCAGTCATTAAAAATGCATTACGTTTAAAAAGAAAACGTTTTTTTCTCTCCCACCGAAGCAACTTCAAAATCCGAGCCGAGACACTAATGCCATGTCTGCTCCTGCTGTTCCCTGCAGTTAAATTAGCACAAGTAATAAGATAATCGAAGCCTGTTTATTGCAATTACTTGGTCTTAATGACTGTGTTTGTTCATGGTCAGTAATTGAATGCATCCTTTATTTCATCAGGACTTTCCCTCACACCCACAGGACAAAAAGATCTGTGGATCAAACACCTGCTTGTCAGCTTTTTTATTATTATTATTATTATTATTATCTTGTTTTGTATTCCTGTCTTCATTTTTCTCTTTCCGCCTAACGAAAGCCAAAGGGAGAGAAAATGATGCCGTCATCAAACATGCTTTATGCAACCGTCGTGGCGCTGCGGACCGCTCGCTGTGCCACAGTTTTCCACCGGGCTAATATCTCTGTCTGCTTCTTGACTCGCCGCTCCAGAGACTCTTTCCGGCAGCCACCATATTTCTGAAGGCTTCACACACCGAATCAGAACCAAACCCACCTCCGGTACTCTCTCTCTCTCTTCTATCCCTTTGGATATATGACATCACATTTGAATTTCACAGATTTTCAATAACTCAACTTTAACGAGACTACGGAGGAGCACATTTCTGCCAAGCAGAGTAGACACAAATTATTACACTTGCCAAAGTGTAAACTTAATTTGTTGACGTAGAATTTTTAAAGACGGTTATTTATTTGAGTTGAATATTCATTGGACACAATGATAGAAAATCGGAAGAAAAAGAAAAGTAATAATGAATGTGTGCCAACGTTGCCCATCATCATCATCATGTCACATAACAAAGGTTGATAAAGATATTAGTGGCTGGAAAAGATCAAGATAGTTTACACTGTACAAGGTCCTGCATTCATGCAAATGTGGGATTTGAGTGCAAAGTTTATCGAAAAAGTGAGATCATAAGCTCCAACTACGTGTCAACAAAGTCTTAAAATAATGAGATATAACTTTTGGTATTCATGGATCGGCCTCTTGCTAATGCTCCCTCTAATTTTGTTCCTAATTTGATTCAATATCGACCTTATGGGTTCAACTAAAATGTCAAAACATGACACTCCTGGCTTTTTTTTTTTGCATTTAGTCTGCTGTTTCTTCAAATTTCATTCAACCTCCATGAAAGTCTTTTTTTTCAGATGTTTGTGTAGGTCGACGGTGACTGTTTGTTCTTAAACAAAGTATTTTAAGGGTGGAATTGTTTTTTTCAAATAACAGTTTAATTTGATTTCCTCTGACCGGTAAGTACTAAAGGACTTTGGTGATAAATGGTAGATTGACTTTTTAAAATCACTGAGAGATTATGTGATTTGTTTTGCTCTTTTGTTGAGCTATTGTGTATTGCTGCACGGCGCTTACCCACAAGGCCATTATTCATTCTCTCGCTTTCACTTCAACTCAGTTCAGTTTCAGCCAAATCAGATTTATTGACATTAAAGTTCTAAAGCAATTTTATCAAGTCGAGTGGGCACAAAATAATGTCCCTCCATCTGTTTCCCTGTTGGTTCTCCAAGTTTAATACAGTTTAAATGACTTCAGTTCAGTTATTCTGGTGCATTGGAATGAATGGTTTGTTAAAAAAAATAATAAATGTCAAGGCTACCAATTCACTGGATCAATAATAAAAAGCTTTTACTCAAGCTGTCTGACTAAATCTAATTTATTTGGCTGTTTTGAATATGAAGAGTGTCAAAGATCGGTGTGTGTGTGTGTGTGTGTGTGTGTGTGTGTGTGTGTGTGTGTGTGTGTGTGTGTGTGTGTGTGTGTGTGTGTGTGTGTGTGTGTGTGTGTGTGTGTGTGTGTGTGTGTGTGTGTGTGTGTGTGTGTGTGTGTGTGTGTGTGTGTGTGTGTGTGTGTGTGTGTGTGTGTGTGTGTGTGTGTGTGTGTGTGAAGCGCTCTGGTTGTTTTTTTAAATGCGACCCGTCACGTGACGACAGTGAGCCGCATCCAAGCGCTGTCACGCGCACTGTAAACGCGTGGAGGCTTCCTATTTGCTCGCGCGGGGTTCGGCAGCTGCGTTGCTAGGTAACTGAGCAGCGCCGCATTCCAGGCATTGTAGTTTAAAACGGGTGGAAGCGGCTGTACTAAGAACCGGAAGCCCGAGCCGTACAAAACGACATATCCCAGAATGCACTTCTTCAGGAAGTACTGCCACCCCTCCTCCCCCCCGCCCCTTTGGAGCACATGACTTGCAACAACAACAGACCGTTTGTACAAATTTGTTGTTTTTTCGTCGGGCTAACCATTGTTTTGTTTTCGCCGTTTGTTGCCTGTAGTTCATTTTGAAATGAGGCTGCAGTGTTTCGTCGCGGTTCTGTGTCTCGGCGCGGGCGCGATGGCCGGGAAATACTCCCGGGACGTGAACGAGCAGAAGCCGGGCGGCGGTGACGGACAGACGGTGGAGTTCAGGGTCGCGAAGCTGAACCAGGTCTGGGAGAAAGCTCAAAGGGTTCGTATCCGAGAAGTATTTACGGACATACGGAACCTCACCAACTATGACTTCATAAGATAATCGACAGAAAATGAGTCGAGTCATTTTTTATTTTATTTGTTTTTTAATGAAAAACAAATCTTTAAATGTGAATATTTCCAGGTTCCTTTTAGTCTTCCGTGATAATAAATGGAACATCTTTGTGTTGATGTTTATGTTTATGTTTATGTTTATGAACCACGTGGCCTGATGGGAAACACTGGTCAACATTTCTAACACGATTATTTTCAAGATCAAACAACTTTATCAATTAATCAAGAAGATTAATAATGAAGTAAACAGGAGACATCGTTTGATTAACAAGACAAAAAAAATAACTGTCGTTTTGAGCATTTCTCTGGTAGGAACATGTAAAAGCTCCACTAATAAGGCAGCATGATGACTGACATGTTGAACATTTTGAAAATCAAAACTTCCCCAGTGTGAGCTTTTATTTTTAATTTGATTTTATTCTTTTTTTAGGTTAAAATGGTCCAGTTTCATAATCCAGTATTTCATTCAGATTATTAGTCAAATATGGGTTATAATCAGACTTCAAAGTTGAACCTACATTTAGCAGTTTTATATATATTTTTTTTTATTATTATTTTTTTTTTACTACTTTATAACAATTAAGCTGCAGCTGTCATGCAGGGTATCTGCTGCGTCCTATCTGTCTGTCCGTCCGTCCGTCCGTCCGTCTGTCTGTCTTCACTGCAAACCCTCTCCATCCTTCTGTCTAAACAAGCCCTGAACTGGCGGCTCCTTTCGGTTTTGACAGACGCCGTTGTCTCCGGTGCGGCAGGCTGAGCTGCACAGTGACCTGAAGATCCAGGAGAAAGACGAGCTGCAGTGGAAGAAGATGAAGGTGGAGGGTCTGGATGAAAACGGGGAGAAAGAGGCCCAACTGCGACGCAACTTCAACGGTGAGACCGATGCAGGAGATCAAACCGTGTCCTCGCTCTGTCCTCAGCCACTCTGCCATAAATATTCAGTCCATGACCTTAGTAGTGCCACGCTGTGCTGGAATTTATTGGATTTCTTTGACAAGTAATTATGCTTGAAATGTCAGTTATTTTGAACACATACCTGCTGATAATCACCAAATACCAAAAACGCCATCAAACATTAAGCAGATGGTAAAACGTGAAAGTATTACAGCATTTACTTTAAAGCTATTTTGATGTACACGAAAAAAGTAAAAAGCACCGGCTCTTTACTTTTTAGCGATCAGAATCTGTGACGGCTTTCTGAACGGTTCAGAAAGTTTCGATTCTGCCAAGTGTTCATTAGTTTTCTCATTCAAAGCCAGTAGTTTATAGAGACCAGTCGAAAAACAGCTTTAATTTAGTTGAGGTGTCCTTCAATGACCTTCAGAGACAGAGAGAAATTAATTATAGGGCAAGTACATGGATTTTTTTTGTTTTGTTTTTGTTTGTTTATGTACAAAAAATGTTATGGTAAAGGATCAGGATGACGTATTGGACATACTTGAGTCCAAACTACATATTTCTGGACATGGAGACAGTTTACAAGAAATTCTAAAATATGTTTTAAGTTTTGTAAACCAGCAGGTAAACAAAATAGTATCCAGCAAGTCTATGCGTTGTATCCACATGTTTAGAGGACAGGACAGGACAGGACAGGACAGGACAGGACAGGACAGGACAGGCATGGCATGGCATGGCATGGCATGTGTTGATGAAACCCTGTGTGAGTGCATGAAGGTGTCTCCACCTCAGCACCAGCTGGCAGCGAGCCAGCTTCCACTCTGCAGCCGGTGGACGCTTCCCTCCATGTGGCAGCTCAGTCCACCTGCTCCGACCTCTTTCCTCCTCCTCCTCCTCCTCCTCCTCCTTGCTCCTCGCTCCTCTGTGGTGGAGTTGATCTTGCCAACAGTCAAATTCTCACAATTTGTTTTCTGCAAATCGGTTGATCATTGAGTGTAAAAGCTTGTTTTACTGTTTCTATTGGATCACGTGGGTGAAGAGCCTTCACTTGAAACATAAAATGTAAACTAAAGTCCAGAAGTACTACAGAGATCAAGCTGCACCCTGTTTATGAGGATTTTAAACTCACCCTCTTTATGAGGACAGACTTCTAATGAAGAGTCAGTGGTTAATATGTGACTCTGATGGGTTTCAAACAGTGCTGTGATGGTGCTGAATCAGCTGCTGCAGTAACGCTTTACTGGAGCAGAATAATGAGGGCAGAGCTTCGTCAGAGCAAAGTCCCTTCTGTCCAATATTTAACCAGTTTGCTGCAGAAAAAAATAAAAATAAACTAATTGTGGCGACACAATTAGTTAAATGTCCTGTGAAACATGAATTTGTGCCCTTAGATGCATTTAGATTAGATTTTATTTATTCTTATGTTCACCTTGTATTTGCAGACGTCCTGCTGAGTTTTGGATTGAATGAAGTGTTCTGTGCGGCTTCTCCTTCGTTTCTATTGAATGTCAACGAGCAGCATGACGAACGTCCTCGCTCCTGTGCTCAATGCGAAGGCAGCTGACGAAGACTCCTCTCTCCTGTAGGAAGCTGATCTGAACTTTAATTGTTGATTCCTGCGGGTGTTCTTGAGAGCACTTGGACTCTCTAGACTCTTCAAATGTCGGCGTCTCCACGGTAGAGACGGTGGTTGTGCATTATGAAACAAAAACCACGTTATGGCTCCAACGGTGACTTTGAATGAGTTACTGTCGAGGGCTTCAAATGATGAACATCCTTCACGTTTACTTGTTTATCAGCTTCCTGCCGTTTTGTTGTTTCCCCGAGAGACCACAGAGTTTTGATGAAAGTCTTAACGGGTCGTTTCACTCGGCAGTCATCCTGGCCAAGTACGGGATGGACGGGAAGAGGAACACGAGGCCGCTGGAGAGCAACTTCCTGAAAGACCACGACGCCAAAGAGGGAGACGTCTTCGACGATCCGCGACTGGACAAACTCTGGAACAAGGTTTGTGTTTCTTCTGGGTACGATTGCCTTCATTTTTACGCTCTCGTTCTTTGTAGTGACATTGTGGGATTCCTGTTGCTCCCCTGTCGCTGCCATTTTATTAAAAACCCACCACAGCCATGAGGACACCACAATTCAGCTACTACAGACACGTCACTCAGCTTTAAATACAAAAGATCCGGAGCAGCGAACATTTTACGAGGTTACGAGCGTTTGAAGTAACAGTTACGAGCTTGTCACGCAGCAGCCTCGGCAGTCTTTGATTGCACCTCTTACATCTGAAACAGTAATTGCACGGTTGTGTGCGAAAGAAAGATTTTCTAAAAGCTCGTGCTGCACATGATGTATGTTTCTGCAGCACACAAAGCACGCCGGTGGAGAAGCTCTACTCTCAGGTTATATTACAGCAATTAAGTCTAAAGTCGTTTAATGACCAGTTTTTCACGACTTTGCACAATGGCAGCTTTTTGTAAGCACAAATTATAGCGATTGTGTTTGAGAAAAGACAAAGCAATTAAAATCTCGCCAATAATTCCATGTTTTTATCTCATGCAGTGGAGTTTAAGTGTTGCAGCGCAATTCACATAAATTAAATCATTAAAATCTCTCCGCTTAATTGCAGCTGCAAACAATAAAACTTTAAACTTTAGATAAGTAAAAGTATGCCATGTATTCATTACATATTCAGTGTAAAGATAGTGTTATAACAGTCCAGTTAGTTGATCGATTGTGTGTTTTATAGGCGTTTCTGTGCCTGATACTTTCTCAAGCATGTAATCGGGCAGCTGCACTGTTTTAAGTATTGATTGCTTGTGGATTACTTTGACCAATCACCTTCATGCGGCTCCTCCGCCGGCAGGCCAAGAACTCCGGAAAGTTCTCCAACGAGGAGCTGCTGAGCCTGAAGAGGGAGTTCCAGCACCACAAGGACAAGACCCACGAGTACGACATCCTCATGGACACCGTCAGCAGGACCGAGGGTGAGTCGTGGGAATCACCGCCTTCACGTGTCGCACCACCTCGGAAAAAACGGGTAGCCCCGACAATGAATGAGGAGGTAGTGAAATAACTCTGAAAACAGCCCAGGGTTCAAAGCCCCACGTAAAATATGTACAAACAAACTATTTCTCTAATAAATAAGATCTGTTTTGTATTTTCTAGGTGCAAAATAATGCAAAAAAAAAATCTCCCCCTCGGTCGTCCTCATCTTGCTGCTGCGTGTGCTGTTTGTAGGTGTGCACATGTTATAGGTATATACAGGTGTGCAGTGCTGGCTGTCTGCCTGCCTGCCTGCCTGTCTGTTCGGCCGAGCGGTCGTGTCACGTAGGTGGCGGATATCAGGCCGTGCATGTTGCCCCTCCACCGCCTCTCCGCTCCATCACCGCTCATCACGTCACATCCAGCTGGGAGTTTTAAGCGGAGCTGACGGGCCTCGCTGTTCTTCAGAGACACGAGGAGGACCTGAACGTCTCCGTCAGATGTGACTGACGCTTTGCAGCTGTTTTATGTCAGAACTTTTCATTTCTTCTCAAACAAAGCCGGCGGTATTTTTCTGCTTGTCTGATGCTCTTAAACGTTGAGCCAATCACATGTTGCCTCGAGGGGAGTCTCCTCCACCTCCTCCACCTCCATCTGCTGCCCGTCTGGATTCCCCAGTTTTTTTTGTTTTTTTTCGTTTGTCTTCTGATCCAAATGTCAGCTGTTATCATTCAGTCTGTGCCCTGCTGTCCGTCTATGTCGGTTTTACCTTTTTATGAGGTGAGACGGGCAGAAATTTCATAACCTCACGGAGGTATTAACTCATACTAGGCTGATATTAGACAGAGTATTAGGGGCACATTAAGGAGGGAAAAGAAGAAGACTAAACCTGACATTTCAAGATTAATGTTGACCTTTTGATATATTCCTTAAAGAATAAATCAAACAACTATATTCTCCAAAGTCTGGTGCAGATGAACTGGAAAAAATTGTACTTCAAAATAGTTTTTTAGTAAGAAAGTAAAACGATTTATTTTTTAGCGCATTAACACAGTGGGGTAATAAAGATTTGGCCTTTGAAGAAATCAGTCAATCAAACTTTATTTATATAGAACTTTTCATACAGTTTTTGTGCACTTCTAATTTAAGGACAATTTAAAAAAACAAAATTACAGTAAGATTAGTAAAATAGAGTGAAATAAGAAATAGGTTAAGAAAAGTAGATAAAAACAAAACAAGAACAAAAATGAAGACAATGAAATGTAAAGATATGAAAGCGGTAATAATAAACAGTTTCAGAGAAATAGGAGCTAGAATAAAAGATGAGTTAGAATAGATAAGAGCAATATGAGTTTGTAAAGGAATTTAAAGAAAAATAATGACAAGAAAATAGTGCCATAAAATTCCATCTTAAAATGTCAAGTTTATTCTTGACATTTCCACTTTACTCTCAAAATTCAAAATGAAAACACTTTTTTTTTTTCCTTTATGTGGGCCGACTACCCTACTGTACTTGTCGGCTACTCGGGGTTCTTGTAGAGAAATAAATCTGATATATGGAGGTTAAAGCAGCCATATAACATTTTTACAGGTTATTTTATGGCTCCAACGGAACTCTCCTTATTAAATGCTGCTTTTTCTATCCACGGCTCCCTCTGTTATCTCTTCCTCATTTCCTCCCCTTATCTCCTCTGCCCTTCACCCCCACCCCCAGCCCCCACTTCGCCCCGACCGACCCGGCCATCCAACCGCGTCGGCGTTAAACTCCCACCTTGCCTCAATCACCTCACCTCTCCATCTTTTCCCCCCTTCGTCTCAACAGAAATCCACAAGAACGTGATCTCCCCCCTGGAGGGCGACGCCAAAGAACACGTTCTGCAGCAGAAGCACACGGACCTGAAGCTGAAGATGAGAGACCTGAACCAGGGCTTCGAACGCCTCCGGAAGCTCAGCCACGAGGGCTTCACCGAGGACAGCGGTGAGGGCGAGAAAACACACACACACACACACACACACACACACACACACACACACACACACACACACACACACACACACACACACACTCAGCTTGTTTCTTTTTACATCTCAAGTCCCGCTCTCCATTTATCTCATCAGCTAAATTACTGGGATCATCAGTCATAATAAGACATAAACCAGCTCCGTCCTCGTGCTGTTTAGCAGAGAAAACATCCGTTAGACTCGTGATATCGTTGTTGTTGTTGTTTTTTGTAGTTTGCAGTCTTTCATCGCTGCGCTCCTCGCCGACGTCACCGTGCTGCAGAGTTCGTGCAGGTTTCACCGAGAGTCTGTCGGGGAGTTGAGATGATGGCGAGCTCCCTTCTGCTGACTCATTATCCCTCCGTTACGTCTTCTCTCCTCTTTCCCCTCCAGGTTGTTCCTCTCTCAACTGCTTGTTCACTTCCTGCCTCAAAACAATCTTTTTTTTTTTTTTTTTTTCCCCATCTGGTTTTGTTACACAAGCAGTTTCTTGTAAGACTTCAGGAGGGAAGAGAAATATCTGACAGCACCTCAAAGCTGAAGTTTGAACACACGCAGCTTTCTTCTTTCATATGTTGTGTTTCTATTCAAACTGATGGAGCAACCGAGGGGGTGTCTGGTGGTTCTGATTGTATCGTATGAAGTATCTGCAGCCTCCCTCTTGAGTATCGTTGCGGCTCCGAACTGTCTCCTCGGATTATTTATCTCCTCATCTTCCCCTCCGTCTGTTCTTGCTCTGCAGAGTTTCGGGAGCCTCGTGTGATTGAATTGTGGGAGGCCGCCAAGAGAACCAACCTCAGCAACGACGAGCTGGCATCTCTCAAGGTAGCGCTTACGTCTCTGGGGACAAGGTTGTTTTTTTTGTCACTTCTGCTTTCACCAGTCGGTTCGTAGAAAACAGTTTTTCTTCTATCGGAGTATAACTCGTAAAAACTTTTGAATTAAGTGCTCTTTCAGTAACTGCAGTTTTCACCGTAGCGAAGCACTAATTGTGTATGGTGAGCCACCAAACAGAGCGCAACTTATTACAATCACATTTAATGCATTATGTATTTAAAGTTCACAAGTGGTCCGCTCCTCTGTGCCTCATTGTGCTCCTTTCACCCTCTGTTACGTGAGCAGAAAAATGCAGCGAGCGTCTGAGTTTCAGCGTTTTAAAAGCTATCTGGCTCCGAGATCAGATGTATCACAGGATAAATATTCAGTTCTCTCTGACATTTCCTGCGCGAGTCACCTCTCAGGGTGCGAATCAGCTCGGCGGCGCAGCTGTGCGTGTCACGGAGGGCGAGCCGAACTTACACAACTCTCATGCTCGACGCCCTCTTTTTTCCTCGTCGGCGTAGGAGGAGCTGCGTCACTTCGAGACCAAGGTGGAGAAGCACAGCCATTACCAGGAGCAGCTGGAGCTGTCCCACCAGAAGCTGAGACACGTGGAGACTTTAGGGGACGAAGAGCACATCAAGAGGAACCAGGAGAAGTACAACACACTCGCCGAGAAGACAAGGGAGATGGGCTACAAGGTGAGTCCCAGCGAAGAGGCTCCTTACTGAGTTAATGGCCATTCACCTGCAGCGGAAATTCATATAATGATGAATATAATGAGTCTCTCATTCCTGCATTTATTGTTACGAACAAATGGCTGTTGGACACAGTTCAAGAGCTCCAGAGGGAATTATTTTTAGACTCGGTTAAACCCAATTATTCATGTTGGTTAATGTTTTTTCTCCTGCGATTTATTGTAACTGTACATTTGTGTCAAGAAGAGCATGTTTGATTTTACCACACAAACTAACAGGACATATTTCATTGTTTGATTTCCAGATGAAGAAACACATGCAAGATTTATCCAACAAGATCTCAAGTCGGGGACTCGAGCACAACGAGCTCTGAGAGGTTTTGGACCGCGGCCGACATGTGAGTGACGGTTGAATGAACTGAAATACTGTAGTTTCTCTACAGACACGCGCACACACACACACACACACACACACACACACACACACACACACACACACACACACACACACACGTGTGTGCTACGTCCCACCATTCCCTTTCAACTACTGTAAAAAAAAAAAAAAAAAAAAGTGTTTCTAGTTTTGTTTTTTAAGAGCAAAAATCGTTGGATGAATAAATTGTTTGTAAATACGATGCTTCTGACATATTCTTATAAATCAGCTGGATTTATTGTGATTAAATAACTGATCAGATTATCAGTCCAATCTAAAATAAACAGTTTACATGCCAGCGCGGTGCTCCGTGGTTACTGATCAGGCAGGTACGAGAGAAATGAAAATGTGTCTTTACTCTTTGTATTTTGTGCGGAGGTGTCTGTGGACGGAGGAGCAGCAGTCGTTGACTCACTCTCAACCAGGTGATGTCAGTTTGTCCACACCGGTCTGTCGTTAGCTGTTCAACTAATAACTGCGACATCACGTGTGCTCAAACCTGCTGTGAGGTTACGTCGTATGAACCCGAGAACCACTGAAGGAACACAGGGACCTGAAAATGAAACTGCAATCTTTAATAGTCAGTTCAGATACACGTGCCAACAACATACATACTGTGGTGTCTTAAAAATATAGTTTATATTATTATTGCATAAATAAAAGCAGTTCATATTTACAATGAGAGGAAAAGCATCTCTGTGGTGACATTAACGGACTCTTCCCTGGAAAGTTGGACATTTTCCCAACTCATCCTTCATTCCTCTGAGACGCTAAAGTGAGGAACCAAAACCATAAAAATAAATCTGTCAAATTCATCCTGATGACATCGAGGGCGAGGTGAGAAATTGAAACTCACGCCGTAGGTTTCCATCTCTGTCACTGCCTTCTCAGCCACCACAAGCAGAGGCATCGATTACTGTGATGAATAATGTTCGCTGCTGGCTGATCACTCAGTCGTGTCCTGCTTGGCCCACCTGGGCCTGGATTAATGTAATTTGCACCCTGGATATAACTCTAAGCTGCTTACTTCAACCGAGTGCGTTTCCGCTCTGATGTGGAATGATAGCCGGGCGCCCAACAGTCGACTGTGAGGTGTAAGTGCGATGAGGAGGGCTTCATCTCGTTGTGAGATCATATTCTGCTCCCATGGCGACGGTGCCCTCGAGAGAGGTAATGACAAACAACTCCAGCCAGAATTTAACCTAAAAAAAAAATTCTAGTTTTACAAATTGTAAGCAAGCGGAGCTGCTATTTATCCCCGTTTCTGATCTGCAATAACAGTTGTAATTAAAGCCGTTTATATACCGCGCGCTCAGCAGTTATTTTGAGAGAATATCAAAATAAAAATTCCCATTTTCTAAAAACTTGCGCAGATATAAGTGACACGCAGTCACACAAGTGACATTTCTGGGGTAAAAGTCATCGAAAGAGGAAAACTTTTGAGAACAAGTATATAAGAAATCACAAGACAAAGATGGCAGCTGCATTAAAGACCTCCCAGACATGTCTTCTTTTTTTTTTTTTCTGCGTGGAATGAATCGTTGGTAATTACTGTCGATGCGATGCTCGACTGCGTTTTAGCTTATTTAGAGATAATCTGCACTGAAAACTATTCTGAAGTGTCGTTGAGTCGGCCGCTGCAGAGTCGGTTCGCTGGCCCTCGCCGCCCGCTCTCCAGCTGAGTCAGCCTGTCCTCCCTGCCCTGAACATGCTCCGCCCCCACTCTCTGGGCCGTTTCCATGGCAGTGATGTCGAGGTGGGCGTACCTAATGGAGCCCTCTTCTGGTTGGGGAATCGGCGGTGAAGGAGGGAGATAAGAGAAGAACGTTTTATTATTTCATCTTTAACGTAGAGTAAAAACATGCAGCGATCTGTTTCTCCGTGATATGAATTATTCCGTCACTTTGTTCCCGTAGAAATTAACTTTACTATGTTTTTGTATTGGTGCTCTGATGCTCTCTTTGATTTTCAAATTCTCACATGGAAAATGTTTCACCTGTTGTAAATTGCTTTGAAATCACTGTATTAAATTGCTTAATTTTCACCGTCCAAACATGCGTGACTATTCTATTTATTCATTAAATGTACTACAATGTGCATAAAAAATGTCAAATGTGTCCTCTAAGATAACGCAAAGGACACGAAATTGCAAATCGTGTGAACCAGTGGTCACAAAAATGTGCGCAAGACAGCTGCTGATGTTGATCAGGTGATTTAACTGGGAAGTTGCTCAATGCACAACATTTGAAGCACCAACAGACGCAGAGACGAATTAACAAATCGATTTCTCTGCAAGTGAAACAGGAAAACGGCCAAATTAAACCGATCCGTGTTGTTTCATATTGCACTTCTGTTTTCCTTTCTCTGCTAACTGCACTTCATGAATCCACAGTATAAATGTACGCAGAGTGCCACACACTGTAATCCGACAGCTCAGTGTTTCTTACTGGAGCTGCAGAAGCGTTACCTCTCACAGCGCCGTGCGGACCGGAGACCGGAGCGGAGCCGGGCCTCTGCAGGTCCGGCTGGGTGTAGAGCAGCTCCCTGGTTCTAGCCAGGAGGGGGCTGAAGGGGATGTTGACATAATTAGCAGTGCTGTCAGTCCGAAGTCGGGAGTCCTGGGAGGAGGACGGACGAGTTTCACGGGCAGACTGGAACACACCTGAAGGAAACATCCAAAAACGGGGCGAAAGGGGAGGCAATTAAATTGTGGTGGACCAGCAGGATTGTCGAGTTGCCGGACGTGACACACATCGGACGTGGTTCTCTTACCACAAGCTGTCGGCCTGTACGTGCCCGGTGTGACGGGCGGAGGTGGGGGGGGCGGAGGGGGGCAGCGACTGCAACGACCTCCTCAGGCCTGCCAGCTTCCAGCCAACTTCGCTGCCACTGTGTTTCTCTGTCACACACAAAGGACATCGGTGTTTAATACTGACACGGTAGAAATATTCTGAACATCTACTGAGTTATGTATTAGTTGTATTATTTGATTATTACTGATGCATAAACATGTAAAACAGCATTTTAATGGTAGCTAATGTTAACAACATTTTATAGTGTTGAGTAGTTTGGTCTTTACAGTGCATCATATTTGACAAAGTTGTTTTTTTTTAATTGATTTTAAAGTAACAGGTAAATTTACCTGTCAAATAAATGTAGGATAAAGTGGAACAATGTGGAAATACTTTTTTTTTTTTTTTTTTTTTTAAGTTCTTAAAGGAGCAGTGGGTAGGATTTAGTGGCATCTAGTGGTGAGGTTGTAGATTGCAACGAACTGAATACCCCTTTCCTCCCGTAGCCGAGTATCTACGGTGGCACTTTCAAGAGTTTAGTTTGTCCCTTCTGAGCTACTGTAGAAACATGGCGGCTCTACGGCAGAGGACCCGCTCCCTATGTAGATAATGAAGGCTCATTCTAGTGTAATGAAAACACAATTATGATTATTATATCCCAGTTCTAACCACTGAACCTTTAGCTTCTGTATCTGGGTTAATGGAGTTCTTTTCCACCTTTATGATAAGACAGTTGCATTCACACACAAACCTTGTGTCTCTGCAGAAAGTGACAGGTCTGATTTTGGAGGGTTGTCAGCCTAGAAAATGAGAAAAAAATATGATCTCAAACATTTTATTTTGAAATTCTCTAGAATTTAGGTAAATTGTGTGCTGCTTATTTTCACAACTCGGTTTAAAAAAAAATATTTGTCATCTTTTTCCAGATTTTCTGAACAGTGGCACTGAAGTTTATATCATATTAATCTAACATTTATATTTGTATTGGAGGTTGTTGTTTTTAACTGTTAGTCTTGTTATACATTCTTCTACTTTTAAGAGGAAAGACAAGGAAAGTTTTGTTTCTTCTTCTCTGCTCCAACCAGACCAAAGCTGATTTTTATATTATATATTTTTATGGCTTCTTCCATCACCGGCTGAAATACGCAGATAACATCTTACCCGGTTCACGCATCTGCTCCTCGCCGACCGCCACTGCTCCGGTGTGACGTAGGTGTCTAAGCCACGAGCGCACTGAGGGGAGAGACAAGAGGAGGCAAGAGGAGGCAAGAGGAGGGAGGAGGAGGCAGGAGGAAGAGCAGGAGGGCAAGAGGAGGCAGGAGGGAAGAGGAGGTGGGGTCAGGGTGGAGGTTCATTTGTTTTTAACTGCAACATCCAACGCTGTGACTGCCTAGAAAAAAAAACAGCAGCATCTCAAAAGGTAGTGAGAAGTGAGATATGTGGAGAGAGATCATCTGCAGACAAAGGTTTAAAAAAAAAAAAAAAAAAAAAAAAAAGGTGCACTGATTAGAAGAAGAGGAAGTGTGAGGGCACGAGATGAAGGAATCACAGAGCTGAGAGAACAGAGCTATCATCTTTAAAGGTGGCAGACTAAAAGGGTGGCGGGCTCAGACATGACACATCCGACAGCTTCCTCCTCCCCACAGCAGCTTCAGGAATATTACCCGTCATGAGGTCTGTTCCAGCAGACGCGATACTACGAGTGGGCTTCGTCTCATTACCAGACAGGAAGGCCGCCTCGTCTGAACCGCGCACACTTCATGAAGTTGATAAAGAAAAACTCATTTGGCTTTCATGCAACAGGATCTTCCTCTTTGAGGCTTTCTGTTGGTTTCATCACAACTCATTTAATTCCTCACTCTCTCCTCAGTGTACACATGCTGTATGATGAACACACACACGCGCACACACACACACACACACACACACACACACACACACACACACACACACACACGCACACACACACACTCCTACACGAGCTGTCAGAAATCACAAGACATGCTGTTTCCTCTCCTGCTCTGATGATAATTCGCCCGCGACGAGGGGGGAAGCGCTTTTCACAACCCATCGGGAAAATTAATTAGACCCAATGTGGAGAAGTCACTTCTGAGGGTTGTTGGTTTTTTTTTTGAGGGTTTCAGACAGAAAATATCAAAAGGAAAAAACCAACAGCGGCTCCAGACAGGTTTGTGATGGACACCCACATGATTTGGAGTTCTGCGGCTCAGCGGGCGGTGCGGTCGCCTCGCAGCGAGAAGAAACCTGGCTTCTGTTCACAGTCACTTCTGTCTGGTGTTTGAATCTTCCCACCCTCCTCCCCCGCCCCGCCCCACCCCACCCCACCCCACCCCCCCGCACTTTCTCAGAACGAATCACATCCGCAGTCGTTTTTTGGACCGGAGACCTAAAACTGCCCACATGGAGCAAACTGAGAACGCATGCTGCGAGTGCAGGAAGGCGCCACACTGCAGGAGAGCAGTGAGCTGCTGGTTTCAAAAAGCTATCAAACTAATTTAACCTTTGCGGTGCATTGGTGAGGTTTTATGGTGCGAGTTTGAACCACAGAGCAGGATATTTCAGAGAGAAATGATAATGTAGAGGTATCACTCCTCCCTGTCTCTCTGCTCCCGGCTGCGTCTGATTCTTAGAAGCATCGCCGACTGGAAATCATAATTGCAAATGCAGTGAGTCATTAGTTCAATAGCAAGTAGAGGCGGGGATTTAAAGAGTAAAAACATAATTGCTGCTTCAACTTCTTGTTCATCAAACACTGCAGAATCATATAACACAGCAGGACAAAAGAGGAAAACAAAGAAAAAACTGCTTCAGATAAATAGATCTCACCAAGACTGACTAACAGACACTTAAATCAACATCTATGGCGAAAACACCGCGAGCTTCAGCAGTTCAACATTTAGAGTTACTTGATGAGTTGAGATTTTGAATAAGAAACATGATAAGGTTGCAGGTTACGTTGCACGTTAGATTTTGAAGATTAAACCGGTTTGTAGGTTCCTGAAATATAATCACGATTATACAAAGTACAATTTGACCAACTGTAATATCGGAAATGTGTTTACTTTGAGAGCAGCTGCAATATGACTAAATACAAAAATGCAAAAGCAGCTCCAGAATCGTATTTAACTCTCGTGCTGGTGTATCTTAACCTTTTTGACTTCCAACAAACAAACAGGCGAGTTGAAGCTTCTTGTTTCAGATGAACATTTTCACCAAAAAGTGACTTTAAAAACTTCAGTGTGATATTAGAACTCTAATATCAGTCACAGGGGACTTTTACTTCTAATTATATATTTTTACTTGTATTGGTAATTTTCTTCTACCCCTGTTTATTTTTAAACACTTGTGTTTTTACTGAGTGCACTCAGTTCAAGCAGACATCTGAAATCTATGATTGTATAAATGTATTAGGCAGGTGTCTGTTTTGTTTGCTTTGTGAGAGTATAAAAAATAAAATAAAAAAAAGACCTTTGGGACCTCCTCTAGGATAGTAACATTTCCAGCAGCGACTCACTGGCACCTCGAATCCATTAGCGCTTAATAAATGTGACAGCAGGTGCCAACTTCCCAACCGCAGCTGTATCACTTGTTCTGTTGCTGCCTCTTTCTATTCCTCAACATCCAAACCACAGTTCGACGGAGGAGCTCATTGGGGAGAGTTACATAAGATCTCATTTATCAGCAGAAGAATTTTAAAAATATATTTAAAAAAACATCGCTGTGGGCTTTGAAAATGCAAGCGGAGACATTCTGGAGATTAGAAGCAGCGGGAGAAAAACCCAGGAGGGATTAGCATTAGGATTTGTAAACATTTTCTATCATTTCATTACTTAATGTAAAATGTTAGAGAACAAAGAAGAACTCCCAAAAAGACCTGAGAGGTGAGAGTGAGGGAATAAAAGAGCGTGACGCTGTGATTACCTGCGTGTCTCCGGGGCCCAGCGGGGGCCTCGGCGTGGAGCTCCCCTCGCTGTCTACAGAGGGCGTCCTCTCACTGCCCCAGGAGTGGGAGCGCTGCATCATCGCCTGACACTGAGCTCTCAGTCCTCCGGGGCTCCCTCTCCGGCCCTGACTGCCACCTCCATCCACACCGCTCCTGCCATCCCCGCCCAGCTCAGGTGGCGCTCCCTGGGCCGGCGGTTCCCTCGGGGTCGAGGCCTGGAGCAGACTTCTCGGGGTGTCGTACCACAGCTTCAGCAGGCTGGGGATGTGGTACTCCTCGCTGTGACTACAAGACGCAGAGGAGACCGACCTGGAGGCGCAGGAGCAGCTGGAGGAGGCTCTAGCAGGCTCTGAGGTAAGTGCAGGAGAAAGAGGCGGAGTTGGGGGAGGAGCTGGCGGAGGTGAAGAAGGAACGGCAGGAGCAGCAGGTAGGCTGGCCACGGAGCCAAAGTCCGCTCCTCCTTCCTGGCTGGCCATGTCCAGACTCCCCGTGCACGAGGAAAAGCTCCCCGAGTAAGACGACTGGCTTCCCGCCGCGATCCCGATCCCGCTGTCTAACGAGCTCTGCCGCCCGCTGTCATGGAGACCGCGAAGATGGGCGGAGGACGGTCGACTCCGGGAGCCCGACATCACGGCGGCGTAAAGCCGGTCGTCCGAACCGGTCAGCACCTTCAGCGTGGAGGAGCTGGAGGCCGTCTCGTTGGAGGGGTGCGGCCTGGCTGACGGCTCCGCCCAAAACGGAAGTCTGCTTCCGTAGCTCGTCTCTGACTGACTGGAGGAGGAGCTGGAGATGCTGCTGTGGTCGTCCCCGGCAACAGATGTGCTGCAGCTGTAAGCGGAGGCTAAAGAGGGCGAGAAAGTTATGAAATCCTGATGAAGTGATTTTTTTTTTTTTTTTTACACCCACGTGGAGGTCCATTCATTCTCATACACCAAACACAAAGTTTCTGCTGTGTACGGACCATTTCATTAATAACACAGATATCGTGTGTTGAGATGTGATGGTATGACTCTGGGAAATGAGTTTTTAATCAGCTGCTCTCAGTTACTACAGCTCAAGTCATCTGAAGGTGTTTCTGTGCAGTGAGGGCAGAAATGAATCATGGAACCTCTGACGTTACTCAGCTTCACATTTCTGACTAATGCGCACACATAACTATGACAAAACCCTTCCCGGCATAAATATAGAACGGTGATTAAACCTTTGTGTGGACAGCAGGCCGGCCAGAAGAGAAGAGAAGGGATTCATTATTCCCACCAACACCTGAAGGCCCCCGGATAACGCTTGCTGTCCTTCTCAAACATTACGGAGAGCTGCTGAGTTACGGCTCGGTTGTTAAAATGCAACATGAAGTGGAGTTCGGAGAACAACGTACCTGTGCTGCTTGCCAGGCTGCAGTGGGACAACATGCTGAGTCGTTTCTCCAGCTCCGATGCCTCCAGGCTGATTCGCTCCTCGGCTGAAGACGGGTCAGCGTTGGGATCTGCCGTTTAAACGTACAACACATAGTACAGGCAGACAGACGTCACCATCGAAGTGTTTCTGTCTGCGATGGAGAATAAAATCCAGAGAAGCACCTCGTACCAAAAAGTGAGTTGAGTCGAGTTGGAAAAGTGCAAAAGGTGCTTAGAATAAATCTGTCCTTCCCTTCTTCTGGATGATCGATAAAGAGTTTCATTTTGAGATAAAAGGTTTATCGCTCTCATCCTTTCTATTAAAGCAACAAATTATCTACCTCTCCCCACTTTAGATAAAGTCTAAGTTAAACAGTAAAGCTGTCCATCTCAGCAGTCTGCAACGACATTTAAAGTCTCTATCAGTCGAACCTCATGACTCCTCCCCCTGAGAGTTAAAGTAATCTTTGTATTTTTTTTTTTTTATCTGTGCAGAAAATAGGACCACCTCATACTCATACTGTAGGAATACAAAACAGGCTCATTCACATTGACCTTAATTTTTTAAGCATAAGAATGAAAACATAATTCAGCATGCAAGAATGTCTTTTAGAAATACCAGATCGTATCTCAGCACGAACAGGAATATAAAGCTGATAAAAACAAAGTGCTTCACACGGTATAACCAGGATTGAAACATTACAGGGCGGAGGCCAATAAAATCCGGCAGAAATACAAAATAAAATGGGGATAAAATCCTCAACAATATAAAAACAGCACAACTACAGTAGTAACAAAACCAGGTGAGAGAAACAGGAGACAAATAACGTGTAAATAAGTGATTTGGTGACTGATCTTGCTCAGAGCAGAGAGATCCACAGCTGATTGCATAATCCACCTTCAGTCGCCTTTAGTCGGGACGTATGAGCAGCCAATCAGAGCCCTCCTGAAGATCTGAGGCTGAAGTTGTAAGAGCTGTAACTGTGTTTATCAGCCTGCTCTTTAAGATGTCTGCTGTGACTGTTACACCCGCCTGTAAATTGAACATCTCCCAGAAGACGTGGAAGGCGCCTCGACTGTCTGCTGCAACATGAATTTAGTGTAAAACCCTGCTAATTACACACCTAACGCCGGCTATATATACATACTGCAGAGGCAGAGGGGGGGGGGGGGGGGCACTGCTTCTGAGGTGTGTGTGTGTGTGTGTGTGTGTGTGTGTGTGTGTGTGTGTGTGTGTGTGTGTGTGTGTGTGTGTGTGTGTGTTGCAGTGGGTGAGGGTGTTTGTGTGCATGAAGGTGTCAACAACCGAA
This sequence comes from Brachyistius frenatus, assembly GCF_029030835.1. Lineage (NCBI taxonomy): Eukaryota > Metazoa > Chordata > Actinopteri > Embiotocidae > Brachyistius > Brachyistius frenatus. The sequence goes on from NW_027210652.1 coordinate 1,086,610, forward strand.
CCCCCGGCCTGCAGCAGCTAACGCCGACGTTCAGATGCCAAGTTTCTTCACTACGCTATGCGAGGTGTCGGCTAACATTTGCTGACGTAGCTCGTCCACACTAATTATAGCCACTTCACAGCGTCGACTGACGCAGGGCGGCTCGCTCTGGGGTCAACGCGGCAGAGAAGCCGACGTTGAACTCGTTTAGTTTGGACGCTAATGCTGTTTTTGTTTTTTTTCCATTTCTTTCCATCAAACTGAATGTAAATCTACACAAATCACACTTGTTTGTCCTTAATTTGTTAAATCCTGGAAAAACCACTACGTAAAACAATTAAGAATAAACATTTTATCAGATTGTATCTTCGGTCCATATGTAGCAGTGACTAAACATGCTTATAAAAATACAAATCAAGAGTATACGCGGTATATTTCTGTTGTTCACTTAAATATGAGCAGAAGTGGCAGAAAATGGAAATTCCTTAACATTGTATTAAAGGTGTCCTACAGACTTTTTGACCACTAGAGGCGCTATTCAACGATGGTTTTGTGGCGCATCCATTTTATTTCTTTGTTTGTCTTATTAATGTGTACAAAAACACGATTTCACATTATCAAATCTACAGCGAGAATACACCCCAAAAAAAAAACGTAAAAAAATGTTTGACTCGTTTTTGGAAGCCAATTTCATAAGAAAAATAACATTCACATTCAACATTGCAGTACGTATATTTAGCTTTCATGCAGTTTAGAGGGGGAGAGTGTAACCCACTACAATTCTAGACAGCTGCACAGAGAGAGAAGCCTCCAGTTACCGCAGTACGTGAACAAAAATGAATTGAGATGTCCTAATTTAAGATTTACAAAAGTTGCGCAATCCCCGACGAGCAAGATATGAATAATTCTTCGAGATCGGTGTGATGGGAACGACAGGGAAAACCGGTTCCAGGTGCAAATAAGTCACATACTATTTTACTTTCATATCAGAAAGAGACAAGTGAAGGTCTCCTCCGACAGTCCAATGTTAAAAAAATAAATAATTAAAGGCTTGACGTAATTGTGAGATTTTTTTTTTCCCTTGTTGGCATCCATCCTAAAATGTAATAGTTTCAAACTGAGACCTTGAGACGTGGTGTGTGTTCAGTTCTCTGCAGGCACATTCCCACTGTGTGTGTGTGTGTGTGTGTGTGTGTGTGTGTGTGTGTGTGTGTGTGTGTGTGTGTGTGTGTGTGTGTGTGTGTGTGTGTGTGTGTGTGTGTGTGTGTGTGTGTGTGTGTATTTCTGAGTTATTATAGAGCTGTCAGATCCTTGGTATGTGTCCTGTACAGCTTTTCTCTTTCCAACTGTCAATAAGCTCCTGAATCAGATCCCTGAGAAACCAGCTGTGCGTTACAATAGCACACGAGTCGACACACCCGGGCGCGACCCCTTCATCTCCAGTTTGACCCCTCGGGGCTCCAAGCATGTGGGAGTTTTCCGCTAGCACGGCGCCAGACACAAAATACTAAACGTGTGCACTAAACAGGCAGTAAACCCTCATAATGGAAGTCACAGAGTCACATACCAAACGGGCTGATTGTTTTAAGGTCAGAAACTCTTTGCGTTGGTGTTCATGTGAATATGTGTGTTCACCTGGTAGGTTGGGTCGCAGGCCGTGCGGCGCCCTGCTGGGGGCGACGCCCCTGACGATGCAGTCAAACAGGAAGCTGATCTGCTCTCCTTCTGCACAGGACAGGAAGAAAACACCGGCCCCTGGAAGGACACACAGCGTGTACGGTTATGAACGATGAGCTGACAGAAGTAACGGCAAGTAAAAAAATAAAAACAGCATGAAAGAGGAGTACGGCAGAGGTGATGGAAGTAGTCAATGGTTGAAATACGGAGTAAAATCAAGGCTAAACAATATTCACTGAGGTTGAGAGGGCTGCTGCGAGGGCAAGGCTGCGCTTTGAGCCAGCAACAGCCTTTTCTTCTAAAGGTTACAGAAAATATCTATCAATTCAGCTCCTACTCTCCTGTCGAGCCCACGCAGATGTAGGAGTCAGTGAAAACACAAAAAGAAAAACTGATGATACATCACAATCTCCTCATCGTGGAGATATTTGAAAAGAAAGTCCCAAAGTGAGCCATTACTCACAAAAAAGAAGGACAAATCCTCTCTGTTCTTATGGAACTGTGTTTACTGCTAATAGAAAAGAAAAACAGCTGAAAACGTAGAGCAGAACATTGTTCACTTCAGGTTTTGAAATGAAAACATCTGAGCTTCGAGAAACCAATTCTTTGTATTTATACTGCGAGACGATAATCCAAAGGCCACAAAGATCTGTTGTTGTCGCTCCGCTGCCATTAAAACGCGCTCACCTGAATTAAAACCTGAAACCTATTAGCTTTCTCAGCTGTTGTGTATTCCGGCATTAGAAAGACAATTATTAGCATCTGTTGGGATGAAATGAACTTTAATTTGTGTCACTTTCTCTGAGGGGCGTTTTGTTGTGAACACAAAGGAGCCCTGTCCTCATTTTTAGCCCACAAATATGTTGACCTTCCATCACGACGTATGAAATGTAATTTAAAAGTCATGAATTAAAAGCTTGACAGGTGGTGAGGACAAGAGACATTTTAACCTCTGTGGGTCAATGACACATCTAACAGGTGGAATTTACTTCCTTTTAAACCGGAGGACAGAGAATGTGAAGATGTTAAAGAATAACCTTGTACACCTAAACAGCACACACACACACACACACACACACACACACACACACACACACACACACACACACACACACACACACACACACACACACACACACACACACACACACACACACACACACACACACACATGTGCATCGGCAGCCTACCGGAGGAGGCGTGTGTGTTTTTATGCCCGCTGAGGGACTTGGAAAGATTGCTGACGCAGCATTTCATCTCAAGATTGCTTTAATCCAGATCACAAGGCTTGATGGCTGTCCATGGCTGTCATTTCTTACCGTGTCAGCGTGTGTGTGTGTGTGTGTGTGTGTGTGTGTGTGTGTGTGTGTGTGTGTGTGTGTGTGTGTGTGTGTGTGTGTGTGTGTGTGTGTGTGTGTGTGTGTGTGTGTGTGTGTGTGGGCGCGTGGTACGAGGTCGACCCGAGCACGTGTGGACCTGATAAGCCAGAAGAAAAAAAAATACCCGTCTAGCTGAGAGATGGGCTCGGCTCCAAACATCATCGATTACAGAACACAGTGGCCTCATTATCACATCTAATAGGAGCCGGAGCTCTGATATCGCTGCAGACGACGATGCAGAATGCCAACGGGGCTCCATGAAGACCCGGCTCAAGTGATTACTGCTTTACTCAAAAGTCTTTGCACAGCACGACGGCCCGCTATCCCAAAGGAGCAGTCGGTCGGCTGTCAGGTATGTGTGTGTGTGTGTGTGTGTGTGTGTGTGTGTGTGTGTGTGTGTGTGTGTGTGTGTGTGTGTGTGTGTGTGTGTGTGTGTGTGTGTGTGTGTGTGTGTGTGTGTGTGTGTGTGTGTGTGTGTGTGTGACAGCACGGCAGTAAAAAGGCTTGTCACATCACTGAAGGGTACATCTTCAGCTCCGCAGCCAAAAAAAAATGGTATCATACGAGGCGCAGCTGACTTTCAAAATGCAGCAGCAGCAGAAAGCAGAGACCACCGTAGAAAAAATAAAAAAAATAAAAGGCCTGAAGTGACATCAGGCAGCTGAGTATGCAAAGTAGCACAAAAGAATATTAGAATAATTTATCCACCACATTTGCACTGATTATTTTTCTGATAATGTGCCGTGGGACATTTCAAATTTAGAAAGAGAAGAAAGGACGAGACGACAGGATGCTTTCTCTGAACAGAAAAAACTAACTCGATGTTAACAGGAAAAGAAGTCTGAATTAAGTGGAACAACAATAATTAAATGTGCTTGTGGCTTCTGCTACTTGAGCAAAGCTAACAAATTGTATTTTATGACTAACTATGATGAAATAGGCCAAGAAGAAGCCATTGTTTGGATGATTTGTACTGTTTTCTGCATGAATCTGACATGTTGCACTGCGTCTCCTCGAGACAGAAACACAGTTCATGAATTATGGAATTAGATTTGTCAAAACATTCGAACACGATTTCTTAATCAAACAAAAAATAAGGATTTGAGAGTATAAAACACGCTGATGCCAAAAAATGTCAACTCAAAAGTTAAAAACACTTTTTTTTACCGTCTGCTTTGCTCTCTGAGTTTCACCTTCACTGCCAGCTCGCTCTCGTTTGCGCTGTTTGATTCTTCATTTGCACTTCTGACACAAACTTCTCGTGTCAGCAGGAAAAGAGCAACACTTTTTTTTTTTTTAATGGTTTTTAAGTTGACTTTTTTGTGCTTCAGTGAGTTTAATTCTCGCTCTAATTTGTATTTTTTCATATTTTGTTTTGAGTATTAAAACAGAGGTCTAATACCACAGTGGACAGAGTGAGGATTTTCAGAGTCATGTTGGAAGTCTGAACTCCATAAAACTCCTGGAGTGCAGGAATGTGTCACATGTACTCACCAAATACAAATAAACATGTAAAAATGTAAACCAACACTCTGCTCTATCTTCCACTCACGCAAGGAATGTCACCCGCCGACTTAACTCTCACATCTCACTCTTTCTGTCACGTCAACTGGGCCTCTCGCTACAGCACCCGAGTCTGCTGGGTAGTATGTAAATGAGGTGAAGGGGAAGGCTGCGATTGGACGTGCGCCGCTCCCCCCTCCTCCCCTCAGGGCACTTTGTGATTGACTGCTATCCACTACAGGGAGACCGATATTTATAGATGTTGCACATGAGAACAGTGAAATCAGAGCCTGTAGATCTCACGGTTATTCTTGTACACACACACACACACACACACACACACACACACACACACACACACACACACACACACACACACACACACACTCTCTCAAAAAGACAGACATCGCAAAAGTGCATACAGGAGCTCACACATTTTCTAAATCTCTAAAACCAAATGATTTAATCGTACCGATGAACGAGACCTCACAAATAAAAACGTATTTATATACTTTATTTACACACACACACACACACACACACACACACACACACACACACACACACACACACACACACACACACACACACACACACACACACACACACACACACACACACACACACACAAAAACATAAAGCTGGCTGTCATTCCTTACATTCATGCCCACATCAACTGGACATTCAGAGGATAACTAAACCCTGGCACACACACACACACACACACACACACACACACACACACACACACACACACACACACTCGTGTGCGCGCTGCATTGATTTGGTGGGCAGGTGTGCAGTGTGGAGAGTTCATACATAGAAAGTCATTCCTCACGTGGGTAAAGTTTGACTGTATAAACACCTTCAATAAATCACCTGTATTTATATTAGTGTGTGAGTGACAGCTCCAATAACCTACGAACACTGAGGAGGAATGAAAAGGAGGGTTTAAGCGAAAGTCTCTAAAACGTGGAACTTCCAAAGCTTTTCTGCAGCAACTGTTTATCGTACAGACAAAAGAAAACGTGTTGGAGGACGTTCCCTCGCTGAGGGAACTGAGAACCGTTGTAGTTCTAGGAACGCTGTTTCCAGGGACATTTTTAGCTCCCAGTTCACGGTAAGCACTTTCCCAGCACAAGAGGAACGATAGTGACGCAAGTGCATAGTGATCAGTTTACCATCCTACAGCCTTCTTCCCACAGAGAACAAAATAAAAAAATAAAAAATAGATGGCCAGTATGCGTCATTTCTAGGAAACACTGCCACCAACGGGTTCATTCAGGCGCTCTTCTGGAGCTTTAATCAACTTAATGTGACAAGAAGCAGAACGGCAACCAAACGGGCCGAGCCGGGAAATTATTTTCTTCACTAGTGTTTCCAAAGCGAACGATGTAACTCATCATAAATAGGACTAATCCGAATGCACACCAAACCAGGGTGAAGCCATAAAAAATAGATGTGCTATAAAGCTTCAGCGGGTACTTACAGTATCCGCAGCGAGTCCCGCCCTCGAACACGAAGCCGTTCGGCACGGCGCCGTATCGACGCAGCGCCGACAGCTTCCAGTGGCCGGTGACGCCAGGAGGGAGGCCTCTGGTCAGGACCAGCAGGTTGTTGCACAGGTGGAGGGAGGCGGGGCCACTTTCCAGTTTGGTACCTGGTTCGACGTTGACACTGAACCTGTGCACTGAAGGAGAGACGGAAAAGTTTGAAAAGAGCGAGCGGCGTCATCGACTCATAATCACTTGTAGACAATCAGAGCGTCATTGATCACTGAATAAAAAGAGGCGGAGCTTGTGAACAGAAGGACCAGGGCACGGCACACAGTGCATGAACACACATCGACTGAGTAACTGATGGCTGCGGTAATGATGATGCAGCAGTTCTTCGGGATCTGCTGGGTGCAATTTGTCATCGCTCAGTTCGTGCATATGGGACTTCTGCAGTGCCAAAGTCTGTCTGTCCCTCTCAGAGTCTTTACTGTGCAGAGTCAAGTGTACTCTGCATGCATGTATACAGTATGTGTCCCAACAGCAACCCGAGTAAAGCCCAGCGGACGGGAAGAATTTTCTCTCTTCAAGTATGTGCACATCATTTTTAAACAAGATTCTTTAAAAAAACAAGTGACACAAATACAATTTTAGTTGAAGACGTACATGAATGAGCACAAGATAAATAGTCTATGAATATAGTAAAAGCACTTCTATTAATAATGGTTGTATGCTGAGACTGAAGGGCGCTAGCTGAGCACCTCTGACTGAAACCTGCTTTGCAGGAAGCTACATAAATGGTCAAATCTCCAGCTGAAGGCTTCAACACCACCGTCATCATGATCACTGCGAGGGTTGACTGAACCTCAAGCAACTGTTAAATCTATGCAAATGTTTTGCATCGTGTGGAGAAATAAAGTAAAAACCAAAGGGTGCCTTGAAGGTACGACACCAACACGCTTTGAACAGCAGCAATGTAAAATACATGCAATTTGCAAGAAGGGTAAATTGAGGTGAAATAGTTTCTGCATTTGCTTTAGAAGGTTTCCAGCAGCACCTCAGGAGAACTGCAGGAACAGAGATAAATGAACCGTAGTGATCTACAAAAGGAAATAAATGCAAACATCAAATAAAACTGCACAATACAGTGTTTCAGTAGTTTTACATTGAAATATCTCTGGAATTCTTAAAAGCATTTTTCAGATGACAAGCGCTGCTGAAGATGTGATTTTGAAAGTCAGAAGAGCTGAAAAGAAAGTATTTATAAAAAGTCCTGGATCAAAGATGATTTCAGAACACATCCTTACTGCACTATGAAATAACAGGAAGTTATCCAGCTCTCCTTTTCCTCACAGGTCTTCACTCTGCAGAAAAGAAAGTTGTGACGTTGAAGACTTCGAAGACCAATAATGTTGACGGAAGACAGATTGTTTCTGTCCGTGGAAATCCATGTTGAATTTCTCTGATTCCTTCCAGCGAGTTAAGCCCACATTTTCCCTCTCAACCTTCACAAGTAACAGCGCACACTCTTCACAGTTTGACATGACTGTTAGTCAGTTACATTAGAGCCTATTCAGATTAATTGGCACACACGGAGTCAGATTTACGTTATTGTGGGTCAAGCGTTCAAAACGCTGAAAAATAAGGCAATAAAGTCTACAGGAGCTGTTGAGATTTCTGGCCCTCAAAACTCATTATCTGCTTGGCACTTCAAATATATAAGATATAAAAATCCATCTAAACCCAACATGCTCTTCATATTTATAAGTGCTCAGTGTTGTAAATAAACCTGACTGAGTCTGGCTGGAAATCAAAAAGGCACCCTGAATAAAAGGAGGGATGTCAACACAGATCCAGGTGAGGTCAACAGAGGTCAAAGAGAATTTAAATGTCCTTTTTAGAATTCATCCGACAATATTTAAACTACTAATCTGAATTGATAATTCTTGGAATAAAGCCGCCGCCTCTGATCAGGACGTGTGGGACCGTTCCCTCGTTTGGTAAATACGGCAAAGACTGACTTTAAAAAAACAAGAAGCACATTAATCCATCACATCTTTAGAGCAACAACTCAGGCCTGCGACATCCTCACAAAGCCGCTGACCTTCTCCCAGGCTGTAGCGGATGCGGGCGTCCCAGGCCAGCAGGGCATCTCGGCCGGTGAAGCCCAGGACCAGCGTGTGCGCCAGGCAGAGGATGGACAGGGTGTAGGAGACCCCGTCGTACCCGGGTCCAGGCTCCACGCCGCAGATCCCCTGGAGGGTCCGAGTAAATCACACTCAGACGTCACATCATTTAACCATGAGACACTTTTATCAATAATGTAAACAGACACACGTGGTCATATTTTTCCGTATTCCTGCAGTCTGTGTTGATGGAATTCGGACGTAGATGCTTTTCCAGCCACAGAGCGTCAAACTGAGACCCGAAGCACAAAACATCTCCAACATCGGAGAGTGAGATCTCTGACCGGAGAAAGCAGAACTCACTAATGTTCCAGGAGATCGTGACCCTCCGGTTCCTCGGTTCTCACTCTACTGAGATTACATCACAGTTCCTGGGAATGAGGTCACGTAAATATACACAAGGAACGCTTTGAATTTTCAAACACGCTTTATGAATTTTCTATCTGGGATTATGGGTGTCAGTCGTCTCTGTCGGGTGCCACTGTTGTTTGTTTGTCTTGATTTCTGGTTCTCTTGCAGCTTTTTCAGCCGTTGCACCTGATGGACGACCCACATTAAGTCTTTCTACCTCCATGTGTTATATTATTGTACATTTAAGTGTATTTAAGCGAAGTCTGTGAAGCGACGCCACTCAGGAGCTGTGACATCACTTCCACCTGCACTTGAGATCAGAACGTACCTCCAGTGTTACATTGAGCCTCTCCTTGTGGCCGCTGCCCTTCTCCTTCCCTTTCTTCTTCTCCTTGTACACCAGCAAAGACAGACAGTCTGCAGCACACACACACACACACACACACACACACACACACACACACACACACACACACACACACACACACACACATCAACTTTACAGACTTTAATAACAGGGTGCAGCCTAACAAATGTGTCACTTTCTGTAATCCCCGTCTACTACGGCACAGCTGTTACAACAAACCCTAAAACAATGAACTGATCCACTGCCACAGCTGATAATGAAAGTCAAGCCACAAATATACACACACACACACACACACACACACACACACACACACACACACACACACACACACACACAACAAACACAAACAGGCTCACACAGGGTTAATGCAGAGTGGTCTACATTATTCCCACCAGTACTGCCAGTTTTCTTCAAGGACACAGCAGTGGGTTTGTGGGCCATATGTTTTTGTGCGCTGAGTTTCTGTCCTCACAGCATCTCTGTCCAGATTTGAAGACATGCTGCTTTCCTTCCTGCCAAGCTTTCACATACAAAACCTCTGTTGAACTGTCACACTTTGGTTTTTTTTTTTTTTTTTTTTGGGCTGAAAGGCTATCAAATAATAAACCTTAAATCCAACTGGCACAATAAAACACCCAGAATATATTTATCCAGACTCTTCATTTCACGTCGGCCAGTTAAGTGAAGTCACTCGATCGGATCAGCTGATGAATTGCGCCACATCCACACATGCTGCGCTCTGTGGCGCGCAGCCAAGACACCAATTGGCGAGTTATGTTTAGTTAAACTGAAGTAAAGGAGAAGAGATTAGTGAGATGACACCGACAGATACACACATCTTTGTGTCGCTGTGAAAATGTGCGAGTCTTCATCGGGAATAACAAGAACTGAGCGTAAAAATAGAAAACGCTTGGAGACATACCTGCGACCGGAGAGGGCTTCCGGAGAACGACCCACCGCGTCTTCCACTGTGGAGAAGTTTGTACAGAAAGAATAAATTAAAGAAATATATATATATACACATTCCTCGGGTTGGCCTGGAAGAATGAGAGCATATTTTAAAGCGTAAAACAAGAAGGGAAACTGAAGAATGAACCTTTTTTCCATCTCTAAACTTGACTTGTCCCTCCACGACAACTGTATCCGTCATCTTCTGTCATGGTTCCGAGCAGCTGTGTGTGTGTGTGTGTGTGTGTGTGTGTGTGTGTGTGTGTGTGTGTGTGTGTGTGTGTGTGTGTGTGTGTGTGTGTGTGTGAGAGAGAGAGAGAGAGAGAGAGAGAGAGAGAGAGAGAGCGAGAGAGAGAGAGAGAGAGGGTCACTTTTCAAAATAGCCTTTACACCGGAGGCCCTACCGGCAGGCTGCACTCCCTCACCCCCACAATCAGACCACCAAGGGAGGGAGGGACACCAACCTCACCCCTCAGCACCCACCCCCACCCTCACCCCCCCTCACCCCTCCTCCAACCGGACTCAAGTCAGTACAGTTGTCATCCCGCGTCAAATGCTGATTGTTTACATTGGAGTTAGTTTGATAGAAAGCACATAACCGGCGCACCTTTCACTTAACTCTTGAAACCGTCTCAGCCGGATGTCAAACGGGCTTCACGCTGATCAGCGGAGGATCAGCTGCGTCTCTGGAAATCCACTTGAATCTGTTGAAGCCGGCTCAGGAATGATGCCAATTTAAAAACCAGCAAATTGGCTTAAAACTCCACGATGACAAATTTGTGAAAATACAAGATTTATGAAACAAGAACATATTTAATCATATTAACATTCGCGTGTCTATTTGTCCAGTGAGTGAGGGATCACCACATCATCATCATCATCATCATCTGGGTTCTCTGTTATTCAACAGCAACGTCTCTGTTAAATCCAATCTTCTTCTGACCAAAGCTTGAAGAGGAACTCTGGCTTTTGGAGGGTAGTATTGATTCTCAGTACGTTTATTAGAACTTTGAGAAGTAGTTTGACAGGTGAAATAAACACCTGGTAGGATAAAGTCCCTGGAAAATAACAGCTGACATTTATTTCTCATTGAAATCTCTTTGTTTTTCTCACGGTTCCCTTTTCAAAATGATTACTTTGGGGAGCAAAAAAAGATTTTACAAATGGAGATGACTTTACTTGTAATGAGGAGCTCTCCTCGGTTGGTGAGGTTTCAGACCTCGACCCACGTCAGACACTTAAAGTCGGAATAAACTTCAGCCTGTGCTGCTCTGACTTTGCTTGCTCGTAAAGTCCTGCATGAAGGGAAACACTAAATCACTGCATTCACCCTTCAAATTACAGATTTACAGTATGTCAGCACACAGAACTGGTGTTGGTGCTGTTCTCAGTCCCGAGTCCACAGTACATACTCATATTCTGCAGGAAGCACACAATAAATAAATACAGCAAGAAATGAATACTGTGACTTCGGTGTAGCCTACCGCTTATAAACTTCACAAATAGACAGTAAAACATATTTTCAGAAGATTTGATCATATTTTGCTGTTGTTGTTGTTTAGCTTTCTGAGGTGTTCCTGGAGCTGTTTGACAACCAACAACCGACAATATTTGATCAATTATTATTAATATAAGTGAAGGAATTATTGTTGCTGCTCATCCAGCTGAAGTTCATTTAAATTTCACATTACTGTTGAGCGTTTTAATGTAAAACACCAGAACACGACTTTTTTTTAATTTTTTTTATCGCGCATCGGGACCAAAAAAAAGGTGCTGAATAAACTACATTACCCAGAGTGCACTGCGTGAAGCTCGCCAGGCCACCTGCCTGCCTGCAGCCTGCTCTTTATCTGTCAGGGCTAGTTTAAGAAACATTACATTTACCTCACAGTGACGTTAGTCTGACTCCAAAAAAGGCACAAAGAAAGCACGAACGGCGTCAGACGATGACACAGAAAATATTCTGCAGCATGTGGACATCTTACTTGTTGTTTGTCCTCCCAAAAATGTCCAGTCAGATCAGATATCACCTCATTATTTGGAGATCACATGACAAAGTTACCGCAGACGGCCGAATGCCGTGACTTCCTGCCTTCCTTTCAAAATAAAAGCCACTGTTTTGAACGCTGATGAAACGAAACTAAGTACATTTACTTCTGAACTGAAGTACATATTTCAGGTATTTGTACTTGACTTCAGTATTTTTATTTTTTTTTTTTTAACTTTATACTTGACTGACTTTCAGAGGCAATTCGTATCTACTTTTTTACTCCACTACATTTGTTAAACATCTTTAGTTACCAGTTACTGTTAAGATTACAGATGATAAACTGAAAGATTAGATATTCCGCTATGGGCTGAGAAAATCTACTTTTTAAGATGAATAAACTGAAACCCACTTGAATTTTTTCCAGAGCTTTTTCAGACACTTGGCTCCAACAGAAGAGAAACAATCTCAGAATATATATAGTAATATATTACTGTCCATTAAATGAACCAACAGTGCATTAAAAAAATACTTCAAGCATTGAAAGCAATGCAGCACATTGTATAATATGATCATGTTTTGTATGAAAAACTATTTTCTGTAACAAGTAATAACAGCAATAAGCAGTATTTCTATTTAAAAGAAATTGCACTTCAGCACAGAACATGCTGAGTATGTAGTTTGGAATTGGGACACAGCTTTTGATGAATCTCAGCCCGCCTCAGCGGGGGGTCTGGGACCAGCCGCACGGCTGTCGACACCGGGCCCATCGCCTGGACTTTAAACCGAGACGGTGAGTGTGGTCTGAGTCACAGAAACAACGTCAGCAAAAACCTGCAGCTCCTCAAACGAACGTTGCTTTCAGTTTACTGCGGTCGACCTGACCTTTGACCTCACTCTGCTCCAGCGGTCGCTTGGCTTTGACCATGGACGGCGGATCTGATGTCTGGTACACTGCCGACCTCATCCTGCCGCCACGGCAACGCAGCTCCGAGGCCACACCCTCCCACTTCCTGTCCAGCTCTGAGACCTGGGACCCCGGCAGGTCCCGGGACCCTCTGCGGGTTTGTCTGGCGTCTCCCGGATCGGAGCTGACCCCGATTTTGTCCACGTCCAAGGCTCGTTTTGGGGTTGCGTATTTGAAGCGGGACGAAGGTGACTTGGATTTGCGACGGGAGCGAAGAGGAGGCCGCGGAGGAGGCGGAGGAGGCGGAGGAGGCGGAGGAGGGACGGGGTTGGAAGATGTTATCCTTCTGCCGGGCATTCTGAAACCACCACTTCCACCTCTCTCCCTCCCTCTCCGCCCGTCTCTGTCTGTACCTGAGGAAGAAGAGGCTGCTTTAAAAAAAAAAAAAAAAAAAGACAGATGACAAAAGACCGAAGTAAAGCCGAAGCACTGCAAACACTCCACATGCAAGAACCGATGCCAGAAAACACAACACAGAAATAAAAAAAATAAACAAACAAACACCCACGATAAACTAAAGATGAAACTTATCTTCATCCCTCGGTGAGAAATTAAAAAGATTATTCAAATTCTGTCATTTTCAGTTAAATATCCCAATTTTAGAGCCGTGATCAGCCTATAGCCAACTGATCCAACAGCATGGGTACACACACACACACACACACACACACACACACACACACACACACACACACACACACACACACACACACACACACACACACACACACACACACACACACACACAGCTGGAAGGCAGCAGGGCAGTAAAGTGGATGTGACAGATATTCCCATGCTGGCTTGTTGGCTATGACATCATGGGAACGATGGTTAGATTGGGCTCATTGTGTGTGTGTGTGTGTGTGTGTGTGTGTGTGTGTGTGTGTGTGTGTGTGTGTGTGTGTGTGTGTGTGTGTGTGTGTGTGTGTGTGTGTGTGTGTGTTTCTGTGGGTGAAGAGAATCATCTGAATACAGACTGCTGCCATCTACTGGCTCAGAGAAAGAAGCACTCGTCCCTTCATACTGGTGAAAGCTCATTTGGTCGATCACCTGACTTTAAACCCGTTTCTGCAAATATTTTTTCTCTCTTTTAAATTGATTCTTCTTCTCTTTTAAGATATTAAACAAACTTAAAGTGTTTTTTTTTACAGACAACGGACGTTTCAGAGGTCAAAACTCCGACCGACGTGTTTCGGCTTGTTGTCTTCATCGGGGTCAAACGGCCACAAGCAGAAACACGTAAAGCCATAACGTTGTTCCACATACTGAAAGCGTCGCTGGAGTTTTGACCTCTTTAAGTATATTTTTACGTAGACAGTCACAGCAGGAAAAGCAGAGGTGTAGTTAATAATGATATAACGATGATGGTGTTAGTTCCAGCGTGTGTTTTCCCTGCTTGTAACAAACAAACTGTTAAAAAAAAAAAAAAAAAAAAAAAAAAAAAAGGGAAAAATCTGTTTTGTTCTGACATTAACAAAATAAATCAGTTCAAGATCTAATACTCTTTTCTTTTTTTTAATAACTAAACTTAATGACGTTCCCATCAGCTGTACTTTGTGCCCGGTGTTTATTAGCAAATGTTAATGCTTGTTAAACACTCAAAGGTTAGATCCACGAGCATCCCTCCAGGCTGTAGACGAGAATACAGGCTGCAGTTGACAGTGCGAACGAGGGTGTCTCACTTCAGTCCAAGTTCACACTCAGACGAATATCTTTCTTTTTCAAATGTATAGTCTTCAAGTGAAGACAAGTCGGTGCAGTTTAAAGAAACAAGTGTTTTCACTTATTCACTCTTATCCACCTCTTCTCGGCACTACGGTTTGACTGACAGCTCACAAACTTTCACCATACCATTTTATTTATATACGACATTTCTCGATGTCATATAATTCTGCAGAGTGCTGCCCAAAAAATAAAACCCAAACAGAGTAACTGGAAACACCTGTTTGAGGGTGAAGGGCCTTTTAACACACGACTTCAATTTACTGTAAAACTGCTTTGAGCCATAAACTACTTCAGATTATCATTCCTGCTCCTCTCGGTTCTCCTCATTGGTCGCTCCGTCCACCGTTTCAGATCACACGCTGAATTGTGCCGATGCACTCGGAGGCAATTATTTAGTTGGCCAGTGAACTGAAACACGGAGCCAAAACTTTATTCGTATTTCACAGCTTCTGTAAACAAGGTTTTCCCATGCAATTACAGCAACAATGAGACAACTCGCTGGGTCCTGGAGCACGAAAACTAAAATCACACCCAGAGTCGGTCTACTTAGAGGAAACCTCATCTGTTGCTTGGTATTTAAATGAGTTTTAAGGTCTCCACAAAGCTCTTTTTTTGATCCTTGGGTTCATAATACCACAAAAGGAAACACTGCGGTTATCTGCCGTCTTCAGAGTTGCTGTTTCTGCTGTTTTACTGGGGATTGTTTGAGACGAGAGCCGTCTGGTAATTACTTCTATCTCACTTGGACAGAAACTTGATTTTCATGAAAGAAGATCAATTCAAGCTGGAGAACATATTTGATCTGTTCAGACGTGTTTTTTTCATCATTACATGGGACCGGGTTAACTGAAAATCAGTTGCTGCTGTTGTCACATGTTGGTCCCGGAGGAAACACAAACACAGGTGACAAACAATGAAGAGTTATTCTAACGGGAAAACCGCCACAGAACGAGATCATCATGTGATGCAGGAAGATACCCGCAGATATCAGACCGACTGTGTTTCCACGCGAGTGCACGCATGCATGTGTGAAGTGGAAATGAGTATCCGTGTGCCTGTTTGTGTGTGTGTGTGTGTGTGTGTGTGTGTGTGTGTGTGTGTGTGTGTGTGTGTGTGTGTGTGTGTGTGTGTGTGTGTGTGTGTGTGTGTGTGTGTGTGTGTGTGTGTGTGTGTGTGTGTGTGTGTGTGTGTGTTTGCACGACTATGAGGAAGAAAGACAACCGGGTTTTGTTTGCGGGCTACCAAAGAGCCCGGCATGAAAAAAGCTGGCCTAACAAGGCATTGAGTCGAGGGGGAAGCCATGCATAGCTAATAGACCGGTCGCCCCCAAAAGCCTTTGTGCCCCAAAACAAAAGCCCTGTCCTGCAAAGACACACACACACACACACACACACACACACACACACACACACACACACACACACACACACACACACACACACACACACACACACACACACACAGAGAGAGAGACAGAGAGAGAGAGAAGAGGCGACAGAGAGCAGACAGGAATATCAAGTAAGATATATAGAAGAGGTTCAACTGACGGACACAGAAAATATAAATCGAAGAATCTGTCAACGTTGTCGAAGCCGATTTTTAAATCGAGGAGCTGTTGGTCAATCGTCATTAAGAAAGTTGAGTCTGACAACTTTGAGATATTAACAATACTGGCTACGATAGTTATTTTCTATTGGTGGAAGAAGCACTGAAGACATTTTACTGAAGTAAAAGCAGTTAACAGAAAGTATAACATTAGAGGTGAAGTGAAGAAGAGAAATACAGAAATATAATCACCAAAATGTAAGGCTGCTTTATGAAAATGAAAAGTGAAACAAATATTTATCATTTAAAATTCATATATTATATTAGGGAGTTATTGCAACTGACTAATGAGTATGTTAAGCAGCATTTGGATGTTGTAGCTGGTGGAGCCCATTGAACTGCTTTCTATGCTGATGGATCATTAAATCCTATTTTTGTTAGTTTCATGTTGAACTCTGAGCATCCTGTGTTTAAAATAATATTTAACAGGTTGTTCAACAACACTTACAGCTGTTCTGAAAACATTCACACAATCCTGAAAGACTTGTTTAACCATTTGGTTAAAACATGTGATTAAAATAAAAAATAAAAAAGGATGATAACCTGTTTCCTGAGTGGCAGCTGTCTTTGCTCATTTTGTAACAGCAAGCAAACTATTAATGCATTATTTTGGGTAAAAAATTTTTTTACTTTAATTTCTTTAATGAATAAATCCTAAAATTCTCTGATTTCAGCTTCTTAAATGTGAATATTTTCTGGTTCCTTTCGTTCTCCGTGATAATAAACTGAATATATTTCGGTTGTAGACAAAAGTTTGCGAAGCACAGAGTGACATTTTTCAAAATTTTCAGAATTTAAAAAAACAAAAAACAAACAGCTAACAGATCAATAATAAACAGTCAATAATCCTCAGAGCAATCAATAATGGAAATAATCAGTAAAAATAGGAAATACTAAAAAATTAAAATGATACAATATACTGTATGTACCAAAACTTGAAATATATACATATATTCTTTGGTTCATGTTTTTAGCAGTTAACAAGGGCATATGTTGTGTTACGTAACAGTTTAGCTTGGATATGGAAAAAAAACAAAAACCTCTTAAGCAACTGTCAGAAGTTTTAGGATTTTTTTTTGGGATTCAGGAAATTCCCCAAGATAAACTGAAAGCGTTGTAAATCTCACTTCGTGTGTACTTTAAACTACGAGGCTAAATCCGAACACCGGCCCGTCCCTTGGTGATATTTCTTTTAGACAGATACGTATATAAAAAATAAAAAAATAAAAAAAAACTTCCTTCAAACTTTGATGACGAAGTACACGTAAACACAACCTGCAGGCAGAGAGAGGTAGAGGAAGGTCGACGTGAGGAACAGAACAAATAGAACAAATGAGATATTATTTGAAAGTGTAAAAAGAAGAAAGAAGAGGCTGCTCACGAGGCTACAGAGAGAGTTCAACCCCTAAAACATTTATTTGATCTATTTACAGACAGTACAGTCAACGGAACAGAATAGAGGAGAATTGATTCCTATTGTAACACAACTGAAGAAACAGCAGAGCTGCATCGCAATTCAACACCGACTACAGCGATATGGTGGTTTCACAAAGTAGACTATATACAAATTAATACTTCTAACTGATAGGCGGTAAAGTTGAAGAGAATGAGGGATAAATTAATGTCTTCTTGATAATATAGCACAGGAAGTGAAGTAGAGCTTTTAGAAATTGACACGGTTTTGACTCATTTTGTCTAATTTTGCCAGATGAGACCCTGCAGGCAGCAGAAAGGCAGCTCGGAGCGGCGTTGACCCAAAATGAAATGTTATACAAATAAAAAAACAAATCTCAAAATCTGCCCGTTTAGTCAGTGCAGACGTTTCTGGATCATTTGGCTCTTGTTTTTAGATTTTTTTTTTATGAGTGACACGAGAAGTGCCCGAGGTTGAGAGACCTGCGGTGGAAACACTGAACGTACTGTGCTTTGCGAAGATAGAGAACAGCTGAGCGAGTGTGTGTGTTCGTGGTCCCGCGGCATATGTTTGCGTTCGTGGGGTCAGGGTTGCCGTGTCAGCATGCACTGTGCCTAGAATCACGTAATAAGTAGAAAATACCAGTTATATGTGCAGTATTGGAAAGCTACTATGAGTGTGGCAGGTCTGGTGATCGTTAGCAGATGTGGTTTGTTTCTCTGAAGCACCTGTAGCGTGAAACAGACATTTAGAAAGGTTCAAGAAATCAAATGTGGTTTAAAGAAAAAAAAAGAAAAAAGTGTAAAGTCTTGTTTGTAATTGGCTAAAGTGCATTGTTAGACTCTGTCATCGCGGAGGAGGAGGGTGGAGGAGTGGGGGGAGGGGAAGGGGTGGAGGAGGGAGTTTGGCACCGGTCGTCACCAATATTTCGTCCTCGAGCTCACGTCTCCGGAGAAAATCCACAACAAGTCCGCTTAGAAGTTCACACAGACACACACCACGCAGGGAAGATGTCAGAGAGCAATGCATCCATCTTTCTTCTCTTTGTGTCCGAACTCTTTGATTTTCAGTGTGTCGTGGACTTACAGTAAATCTACCGGCCGCAAGGTCGTGCATACGTCTCCAAATCAACTCACTATGTTCACTGCGAACTTTAATTCCTAATGTGTGTTGTTAAGGTGTCAGATCTATTTTTTTATTTTACATTTACAGTTGTGTCTATTTCTTTTTACACAGATCTGGGATTTGTTAAACTGACATGTTTTCTGGTGAAAGGGAGGAGATCCAGATGCATTCTGGGGCCAACAAGTCATTTCAAACTGACTTTAGTTGTTTTTTTTCGGGTCCCACTCGCAGTCAGGTGAAAAGGAAGAGGTGAAAGTTCAAAAGTTTGAAGAGTTCACACGGGGGAGGTACCTGAGCTGGGCCGACCGTCCTGTGCTTGTTGTCGGGGTCGGGGGTGGGGGTGAGGGTGGGGTTTGCACTGCAAGGCCGAGGGAGTGACGTAGTTGAGGCTGGGGCTGTTAATGTCCCCCTCTCCCACCAGAGTCAGATCAGAGAGGGTGTCCTCCTCCAGCATCTGGACTGATTCTCCCCTGCCAGACTCCTGGAGGAGGCCGCGCTGAGCGCCGTGGGTCGGGTGGATGGGGGAGACGGTGCCGGGAAAAGGAGGAGGTGCTCTGGCTTTCCTGCCCCCTCCTCTCTCACTGCCCAGTGCAGAGTCCAAGCTCTGGGACTGATGGCTCGCGTTGAGCAAGTGGGTGCCGCCGCCGCCTCCTCCTCCTCCTCCTCCTCGGTCGTTGCTGTTCGCCTTGTTGCCCCGGCGACCGCTGCTAGGGAAGCTGCCGTTGTTGGGGTTACGGGAATTAGGGGTGGAGCAACTGGGCTCAGGGTCGTAAGGAGGAGGAGCAGTCTGGTTGGTTGCCCCCGGTGACAGGCGCAGAAAGTCTGGAAGCTGCAGGTCGCTTTTGTTTAGCAGGCCTCGCTGGTCGTCTGCTCGGTTGCTCTGAGCTTTGGATATGAGGTCGAAGAACTCTGCAGGCGCGCGCACACACACACACACACACACACACACACACACACACACACACACACACACACACACACACACACACACACAACGTACATACACACAAACACAAATAAACATATGCACACGTACATGCATGTGAACACACAGGAATGAAGCACACATCTGTAATCCAGTAAACATGCAGCAACGTGTGTATTAATCCATTAGACAAGTCAAAGCTACATTCAGGATAAGCAGAGGTGACTGTGCTACACGTAGCTCGCTAGCTTTGAAAGCATTTGGTGCTCTGCAGTACTGCAGGCAGGCAGAAGGGTTAGTGTGATCACAGCAACACAGCGACAGAAAATACAAGAGAGGGACAGAGAGGGGGGGAGAGAGAGGGAGAGAGAGAGAGAGAGAGGGAGGGAGGTCGTTCAGTTTTTACCTTCAGCTTCGTCTATATTAATCTTTTTCTGCTTTCGTTTCTCCGGAGCCTTATGGAGAGAGACAGAGTGGTTGGGTAAGGGCTGGCTGCTTGTGTCAGGGCTGGGCCCGGCCTTGCCGTTTTCCCCATGGGGGTGGGCTGTGCCAGCTTTCCCTGACGGCCTGTCCTCGCCCTGGGGGCCACAAGGAGAGCGGAGCGGGACACGAGAGCCCACGTGAATCATGGTGGAGCAAGAGTGTGGGGGTGTGTGTGTGTGGGGGGGGGGGTGTAAACGTCATGACAACAAGTCGCCGCTGATGGTGAGGAGGTTGACTGATCATATTCGATGTGGATGAGTTTGAGTGATCGGGGCTGTTTTTGGAGAATAGATGAGATCACAATGTTTATGATCGTTATTTGGTTTTGTGTTTGATAAACGACGACACACATCGAGGTAAATTCTTCTGAAAAACATTTATCGTGAACCAACGACGGGTGGAATGTTCCATTCAGACAACCCTAATGTCCACTTTGTGTACTAAGCATCATCAACGTGTAGCTGAGAGTTACACACACCAGAGAGACCGACTATCCACTACTCAGAGCTGCACTACAAAGTAGAAAAAAACAACAACAAAACAAAAAAACACAGATTCACAGAAAGCCTCTATAAAAAAAAAAATTAAAAAAATCAACCGAGAGCGTCAGAAACGAGCACTTCTGCCGATTCAGCTTCTTTTAGGTTAAAAGTGACGAGAATAAAAAAAATTAAAAAAAAAACCAGACAGCAACCTAAAGTTCTGCGGTTCTTTTCCAGGTGCACAGACGAACTTCTCTGCGGTTCGACAAAAAGCTGAAGCTGCTCTCGTCTGACAAAAGTGGGTTTTGTTATAGAAGAAAAAAAAATAGAGAACCAGCAAACCAGAGGGAGAAGTTGATGATGCATTCGGCCACAGGCAGGCCACAAAAATGGAACATTAGGAACTTGGACAGTGTGACGGGGGTGGTGGTGGGGGGGGGGCGCTCGGTCCCCCCACCTCCCCCAATAGCAACTGTCCACACACACACACACACACACACACACACACACACACACACACACAATACACCTGCGCACAGTTTAACATCGCTGCGAACAGACATGGGTGACTGGAGACAGCGAGAGGAGACACTTAGTAGCGTGACATCATCAACCAGGCGGTGGAGACATTCGGGGGGTTACGGGACATTCCGGAGCGAGAGGGGAAGAAGACGGAGGACATCTTACTGTGGTCGACTGGTTTCTGCTGGCGGAGGCCGGGAGGTGACTCTTGGAGGGAGTTGAGCTTTTCTGTTTGTCTGCCGCACGACGGGGAAAAAGAAGAGAAAATGAAGGGAAGTAAATTCTGCTCCTACGAGACAACAAATCATCGTACGCCGTGTGTGTGGTTGTTGTTTTTGTTTTTCCTCGTACCTTTCCCGGGAGCGTGTTCTGCTGTGTCTAAAACCACTCGGAGCCCGTCCAGGTTGGAAATGGGAAGACCGAGATCTAAAGGCTCCGACTCGCCGCTCTGCATCACACACACACACACACACACACACACACACACACACACACACACACACACACACACACACACACACACACACACACACATTTGATGAGAGTTTGATGTCATACACCGCCTGTCTGTCTGCAGCCTAAAGAAAGCTCTTACGATGCGCGCCACCAAGTCAGAGAGGTGCAGGCCGTATTTGGCCACCACGGGCCGGAGGACCTCCGTCACCGGCTTCGTGGGCTTCGCCTTCAGACCCACTGAACGATTGATGGGGACCAAGTCGAGTCTAGAAAAAGAAGAGAGACAGCGGAAATAGTGTAAACCAGGCTGCTATGGACCCGCTTCTTATTGTGTTAAAAGTTTGGAAGTTTTCCTTTGAAGTTTTACAGCAGCCAGACTGTTTGTGTTACCGTACCTGAAGAGAGTGCGTTTTTCTAGTCGGAGATCTCGAGAGCACAGTGTCAAACAGTCCTGGTCCAAAACAAGTGGCTGAGAGACACAAAAAGGAAAACAGAGCAAATTCATCATGAAACTTTTAATATCGCTCCCAGTCCGACTCCCACTGTCGTGGTAATCACTAGTCTTTTTGCCATGTGGAACCATGTAAAGTTGAGATTTAGAAAATGTTTGAAAATTGTTGCTTTATGGAGCGTTGAGAAGGAATCAAAACAGTAAAGTTGCAGAACATAAAACTTAAAACAATATCCTGAAAGGCACAAATGTGCTCGACCTGCAGAGTCGGGTGTTAATTCACATTACACATTAAAACAAAAGGATTAATGCAGCTTACAATTGTAATTAGCTGCTTGCTGTAAGGAAAGAAACCGGGCCAGACTTAATAGTTTTGTTTGCTCGTGTCATTGTTTTGATTTGCGCAGATCTTTCCATGTCGTACCTTCTCCCCTCCGACCAGGAAGAGGTCGATAGCTGCCAGGTTGATGCAGAGCTTCTCACAGAGGCCCAGCAGGAGGTCCCTGATGGACACACCGGCCCTCAGCGGCACAGAACAACACGAGCCGTCCGGCAAGCTGATGTTACACTGCCTCAAGGGGGCGCTGCCCCCTCCTCGCTCTGCTGACGCTGATACTGCACCACGACAAACATCCTGGGACGGACAAAACAAGAGACAAGACACGAGGGACGGGAGATTAGATGAGCCGGCGAGAGTCGGGTTAGAACAATAAGAGAACAAACAGACAGTCTGACATGATTTATTATCGTGTCATTATTCTTGATGTTTTTATTTGATTTCAAAAGCAGAAAAGGTCATTCAAGCGTGAGGAAGAAGATGACGTTAGAGCCGCTCCACGTTAGATCGTGTCTAAACAGATGATCTGCGTTCTGACCTCGTTCCTCCCTGAACTCGACGTCCCGAGCTCCAGACTCGCCCCCGAAGACAGCGAACCCTGCGACTCACGCCGACCGTTGCTGCCGGAGAAATCTAAAAAAGAAACAGTGCGCTCATTAGCAAAACAGAAAAATGCTTTCTGTTCAAACTTAGAAGTGAACATGTGCTGTGTGTTTCATGAAGTCATACATCAGCCCGTAGGGCAGATTGTTGAATATATCCACTGCCAACAGCTCCGAAAGGGAAACCACCGTCAGATCAACTTTAAAGAATGATTGTATGGTGATCTTTGCTGTCAAAACCAGCAACAGCAGGGATGTCTAACTCACTTTAGTTAAGGGGCCACATACTGCCCACTTTGATCTCAAGTGAGCCAGACCAGTAAAATCATAGCATAATAACACATACATAACGACAATATTTCTCTTTGTTTAAATCATTGGTGAAGGTTTTTGGATGATAAACCCTATTTTAAGGTCTTTCTACAATAAACTAGAAACATAAAGACCAAAAACTCAGACATCAGCCCGCTGTTTATCTGCCCCGGCTCTCCTCTGCAGATTCCCTCGCTTTGTGACGCGTTTGACGTCAAACGCGTCACAAAGCGAGCAGCGAGCGCGGCTTCCTCCGGAGCAGACGTCGCATTCACGCTGTTTTTGAAGCAATTACTGGATCGATTAAAAAAAACAACAACAAAAAAAAACGTTTGTACTCATAAACCTCCATATTCTCATAGAAATGCAATTTATGTCTTTCTGTAATTTTCACACTTAGCAAAGTCATCCGGCGGGCCGAGCTGGACCCCCTGGTGGGCCGGATCCGGCCCGCGGGCCGTATGTTTGACACCCCTGAGCAACAGTGTCGTAATTGTTCTAATTTTGTTTTCTTTTGCACTTAACATTTCAACTGAAAGAAGTCTTAGAAATTGAAAAAACAAAATTTTAAAAAAATACAGACTGTAGTTGAAGTCGGTCAGCTCTCGCTTCTTGGGGCCTTTGCCGAAGCTCCTGTTGCGCGACCACGAGAAGAACATGCCTTTCCTCCGGTCTCCCGAATCATCCCGACTGTCCTCGTTTAAGGACCGACCTGATTTGCTCTTTTTGTCCTCCTATAAAACACAAAAAAGGAAAAATGATTGACAAGGAGGTTGACAGCCTTAAAGGCGGACGTGGGCGGGGCCTATACCAGCAGATGCAGCCGTATGAAAGGAACGCGTGGATTTACGGCATTTGAATGTGCGACGTAGGGTTCACGAGTTATTCATCTTTATTGTAGTGCCCCCTAGTGGTTGACATGTGTCGAATCTTTCAAGAAAATAATTTTCGGTGCTCGCTAGCTTTAATTAAAATGTCTTCTTTGCACCCCCAACAGTTTGGGCTCCACAACCGATTGTTCGGACAGAATGAGGATAATAATAATTATCGTAATAATATGAATAAAGATAAGTAGACACAGACAAACATCATCATCTCTTCTCATTTGACTGCACTGCAGAGTGAAAGGCTGCGTTACCTTCTTGTGAGTGGAGAGGTTGGAGCGGTCAGAGCCGGTGGTGCTGTGTTTGGAGGTGGGGCTGCTGGGGATGTGGTACGGGTCGGGCAGCGGCCGGCCCTCCACCTCCGCCACCATGCACTCCTGGTACAGCAGAGACTTGAGGAAGCGAGTGTAACTGTCGAACTTCATCAGGTTGAAGATCTGAAGGGACGAAGAGGGAAGAAAACGGAGGAAGAGATTGGAGATTGGATTCAGGAGAGTCGGACAGGAAAGGAATACAAAAGATGATTGAAAGGGGCCGAGGAGGAAGAGCACGACATGTAATATGGATTCATGTGAGCATGTATTTATATTTGCATGCTCGATTCGGCATAGGTGTGGAAGTCTTACGTCAACGGTGCCACGAGATGCTGAGGAGCCCGGGGGAGTTCTGGAGGAGCTCTTTTCTTTGTTGTGTGTGAATCTTTAAAAGAATATGTGCGGACGTTTGATGTGTAAAAAAAAAAAGCATGGAGGATGATGGGGAGGATATCCTCCTCGCCTTGTGACTCTTATCGGTTTCAGCATCTGAGCTCAGCTGTTGAAAATCAAAAGAGCTTTTCCGCAATTCTGCCCCTCTGAACAAACAGGCACATCTAAGAGATCCATTCAGGCCCTGGATGCTCGACAGCGCTGCCACACTAGTACATTTTCAATAGGGGTTTGTTTTGATTCAGTTTTATGAGTAATAATGAATTCGCACCTCAGCGAAAGCATCTTTTCACTTTCCTGTGACGAGGGAGTTCAGAGGTCTGGCAGAAGCTTCCTGCTATTCATTTATCGGACGCTGCTCGTTAATCGGCAGATAAAATGACTGTAAATTAGCCGGAGTTGTTCCTCCGTGGACGGAAGCGGCCGCTCGCCGGTTGGAGAGTTCGGTAAAAAGCTTTCTTTGTGTGTGGTGCGAACGCTACCTGCAGCTGCTGCTCCCTGAACATGTCGGGTTTCGGGGCATTGAGGATGTCATCGGCGAGCTGAGCCTGACTGTCTATGTTGACCGGCGTCGTGGCTTTACTGGACAGGAAGCTGTTGTAGATCTCCCGGGCGCGCTGAGAGAGCTGGAGGAGGAGCAGGAGGAGGGAGGAGGAGGAGGAGGAAGAGACGAAGAGCAACAGAAAGAGCCGATGAACACATGAAATCTTCTCTCGCTGCCGTGGGAATGGATGTGTTGTGTGTCTTGTTACCTGCTTGTTGTCGTTCTCGGGAACATGGCTGAAGAACTCACAAGCCTGCCAGAAGAGGATGTTCTCCTCGCTGAACTCTTTCTTTAGGAACTCCTGCAGCAAAAGAACTAAATGTAAAACGAGAGAAACTACACACATAATGTTAAAAGAAACTTCCCAATAATACAGTGTATGTTTTACATTCTGAAAAATTACTTGCGCAAAGGCAGATTTCGTTTAAGAAATTACACAATAAAAATAGAATAAACTAATTTGTCAGACAACAAGTTATTAGCTTGATATGAAATAGTTTGAACGCAGCATACAATTCAAACGTGGCTAAAAAAAAAATCTTTAAAGTACAACATTTCAGCGGATTTTAACAGATCTGGGATTTGAACCAACATCAGCTGACAACAAAACAACAACTTTTCTGAGACTACAAAATTAAGAAAGATTGGGATAAACGTTATTTTAATCGTGAGGAGGGATCTGGATCTGGTCGCGAGCAGTACCGAGAAGTAGCGCACTCCCACGGGGTCCTGCAGCAGCCTCTCGAAGCAGACGGCCCAGCTGGCCACTCTCCTCTCGGTGTGGCGCCGGTGGCTCTGGACGCTGGGCAGGCTGGCATTACTGTTCAGACTGTTGTCGCTGCTGCAGCCCTGCAGCTCCACGCTGTTCAGCTCTGTTCACGGAAACGCACACAACGTCAAACAGTGTGAACGTACCCCAGTTTGATTTTTACACCAAAATCGATAAAAAAAAAAAGATAATTCAGCGTTTTTTCTCGTGTTAATAAGAAGTCTCTTTGCTTTCTACGGAGGATTTAAAGCACCTGAAGGCAGCACTATCAGCAGCCTGGGACCAGTGAGCCCTGAGTGCATCCCATGATGCTGAGACCAGTGAGACCTCCTCCTCCTCGTTCTGTCTAAGTGTTGACATACGACACTTGTGAATCACAATATAGGAAATACATGTAAAAAATTACATCTACAATAATTAGGTGGATGCTCAATCAAAAGAAGTCTGCGCTAAAGTTAGACATTATATCATGACTAAACAGTAATCTAGTTGTGTGAGGATGATCATATCATCGTGATGAACTTTCACAGGAAACCAATAAATGAAAACATTGAAAAAGATAACGTCACGAGCAAACTTTATTTAATAGTGCAACAGAGGTGTCCTAAGTTTTAAAAAGCCTCCTGGCAGCAGCATTGTACATTCTCTCAAATAGTAATAAGAGCTATTTTCATACTTCACGTAAGGAGTTTTTTTTTTTGCTCCATTGCGTAATTATTCTGAAGAAAAGTCGCAGCACATCTAAGAAATCGCCTATTTTTTCCCACCGGAGCGCGTCCTCGTTCCTCAAGGCGAGATCAGGAGGCCGGGACGGAGGCCAAAGAAGAGAAGCCGCAAAATAACAAGAAGAGCGCTTCAGGTCTGATAAACTGAAAGTGGAGATAAAACTAAATATAAGAACAGCCAGAAGGACGACATCAGGTGCCCGAGACGACGCACATCCGGTTAAAAATAAGCCTGAAAGGCCGGCGTCCCGTACACAGCCGAAGTCCTGAGGGGTTCAAAACTTGGAAAATAAGCTATTAATGAATAAACCATTGTGAATTCAGGTTATTCACAATTTATCAATGGCAGTTTTCACATCGAGGATTTTTTCATTCAGTCCACTTCCCTTTTCAGCAGCATAGTAAACAGCTAATCGAACATTTATCCATTATTATTATTATTATTTAAACCTCGTATCCTGTTCATTGGCACAAGAGTTGATCACAAGCCGGTTGATCTGCAGAGACGATAATACAATAATAATAAAACAAAATGGCATCAAAACTAATATGAAGCTTTAAAAACAAAACAAGGAGTGTCTATTTCATACAAATGTGTTGTATCATGTCTTTTTGATTCTCTAATTTTCACCTTTTCAAAATAAGAGAATTTTCCCTGTCTTTCAATAACTCCTCAGTTATGCCAACAGACAAACCAAACAGCCACAAGAATAAAACTCAACTTGTGTATTTTTTGCTTTTGTCAGTGCTCTTTACATCGTTTTAGAAAAGGGCAAAGCTCCACAGGAAAAAAGGTGATGTAACATACTTCAGTGAATTAATCAGGATTTAGAAAAAATTTAATCAAAAATGGGATGACCGTTGTAAAATGTAATCCAACCACACCCACAGAGTCCACATCCAGGAAGTTAAATTGAGTATTATGTGTGATAAACTCTTAATAAATATCAACAAGAGTTGTTTTATTGCCTTGAACTTGAAGTAGGACTACTGTGTCCTTTAGTATATTATTTAAATGTACATTTACATGTACAAAGGGTATAATTCTGGAACCAAAAAAAACAGATGTCTCAAGAGAGCTCCGTAAACAGTGACCTCAGGTTCGACTTGCATAATAGCAGACCGGACAAAATCTAATAAGAAGGAAAGCAATTGCAGAGAAGCCAAACTCTAATTCACTTTTTTCTTCTTGTGTAATGAAGAAGAGACTCACAACAACACCGCGAGCACAACAGACAGACTCACAACAACACCAGCAGCTGCCTTATATGCGTGCAGACGGGCTAATTAAACCATCAGAGATTCCTCCTGAACTTCAGTCACTAAGCAGATATTCAACTCTGAAGCCTTCTGCTGTGATAAATGTCTGAAGTGGAAACTTTCCTCCTCACCTGGGTAGAGCTGGTAGGAGCCGCTGTGGTGCCAGCGGGGCAGGTAGCGAATCCTGAGGGGTAACCAAGCCCCTCCATCCATACTCACCCTCACTAACTCAAACACACAGTGCAGGAAAGGTCACACACACACACACACACACACACACACACACACACACACACACACACACACACACACACACACACACACACACACACACACACACACACGTACACACGTACACACACACACAGCTGACATCACAGGGAGGAAGAGAGAGAAGGAGGGAAACAAGAAGAAGGAGATATGAAGGAGAGAGAGAGAAAGAGAGAGAGAGAGAGAGAGAGAGAGAGAGGCTGGAGGTGGTGGTGATGAGCACACACACACACACACACACACACACACACACACACACACACACACACACACACAGTTCTGTGAGCTTCCAGCTAGGTAAGTGATACAAGCACACACCGCGCTCAAGATGATGAATAATTCAGTCGATGGAGGAAGGAACTAAAAACGCATATGCACACACACACACACACACACACACACACACACACACACACACACACACACACACACACACACACACACACACACACACACAGTGCAGTATTGATGAGGAACCTGTTAAGGAAGGCCACTATTGGGACTAATGAGGCCTGTAGCCCCCATAGAGAGAGACAGACACACACACACACACACACACACACACACACACACACACACACACACACACACACACACACACACACACACACACACACACACACACACACAGTACATCAACGTGCTCTTATTTTGACTTTTCTGACTCATCAAAACATAAAGAGGGACAATACAAACTATATTTAGATACAAACAATAATCAGTTGTATAATATTAGTAATATAATATGTAATTATATAATAATAAGTACTGGAAGTACGAGGGGGGATCAGAAAGTTCAGAAGCTCAGAGAAGACTTCAGAGAAGCTTCAACATCTGTCAGTAAATACTCCAGGTTTGATTGCTTCATCAAAATCAGCACCTACAGTTGAGTTTTTAGCTTATTTGTGCGTGAAATATCCTAAATTGAAGCATTATTTGTCCATATTTAAACTTTTTTTTGACAGGTTTTTGTTATTTTTTGCTCTAAAAAGTCAGAAAAACTCTCTAAGACCGAGTTAGTTAGTTTTCTCAGGAGTCCAAATACGATCGTCTTCTGCAATTTTAACACAGAACAAAATGAACGCACTTGAATGATGGCTGTTTGCCAGGTCTGTCGCTTTATCGCTGCTCGCATAGAGATAAAAAAAAAAAACAAGAACTACTTTTAACGGGTGTCTCACAGACGTGTCAGCTCACTTGTTGTCAGCTCAGTCGTGCAGAATTCCTTCAGATAAGATAACATTCATTATTCAGCCGTCACAGAGTCGGGCAGTTTCTCCACTCCAAAACCTGCAGCGTGATTAAACCGTCAAACTATCCTCCTCTTCTCCTTCACTCAGGTTTTCTCTGAATACTTCCAACAATACGAATGATAACTTTAAACGGAAACAACGCAGAAACGATGCAGAAACACTTATAGGTTCTTCATCGTGGTGTCGGTGAACTATGTTCCTCCCGACTGAGGAGGAACCCCGAAACATGTCCAACAGTCCCTTCACATGCTCCCGACATCACATGTGGGAGGAGGGGAAAGCTCTGGAACAACACGCTCTTTCTTCCAGAGACGTGTGGTGTGAATAAGTGGCCTTAAACACTCACGCATTGGAGCTGATTGTAAACATGTCTACCGTGAAATTCTATACGCCTTTTGTCCTGTTTTCTCACCTCCTCTTCTTCCCCTTTATCTCCCATCTGCCATAAATGTGCTCTGCGAGGTGTTAAGAGCGCCAGAAAAAGACTTTTTGTTGTTGCTGCCACATGTTCATCGCCTACGAGCCAAAGCAGTTCACCTCAAATCGGTTCCAATGCAACACGACATGACGACGGTTTAAACGTCTTCCTGAAGAAGATGTGTGGTAAAACAGCGATGTAAGCATGGACTGTAAACACAATTTTCTTGTCACTTTTTATTTGTGCAAAACCAAGAACATCTAGGAGGAGTTACGAGTTATGTTTTCAGCTTGTGGAGCTGTAAACGGCTTTTCTTCTTTCTTTATTTGAAGATTTACCTCATACACAACGGTAATATAGAACTTTTAGATAGTAGCTGTTGTATCGAAGTACTAAAAAATTTGTAGAGCATTAAAAAAAAAAAAAGATGCCAGTCTGTCCGAAAATCATCTTTCCCTGTAAATTAAACATCTTTTTCTGTTTCTCATGCTGCGCTGCGTCTGCCCACATGTTTGCAAATGTGAGTCAAGTCTATAGGTTGTAGCCTGCAGCAGCAGCAGCAGAGCAGGAGGAGGTGGAGCAGATACAGAGCAAGTCAAACCAGACCGCCTGTAGATGTTTTTAAAGTCAGAGAAAGCAGACAGATATTTTAACTATGGACGTGCACTTAGAAAAACAGGACAGCAAAACTCAATGTTCAGTATTTCATTCCTTTTCAGGCTACTTGAAGTTGATCATAACAACTAAAGAACCTGAGATTACTACCACGGATATCTACAGTGTTAAAGGCTGTAAAAGGCGTATCTACTCACCTCCATCAGAGACTGCAGCAGACTGTAAAAAAGAAGCACAGAGAGACATGGATTAGGATCTTCCTTCATCACAGGTGACACACGTTCAAATCACGCTTCACACGGGAGGCAGGAGGGCCGCGTGGTGCACGTCTGACCACACAGACTGACTGGTGCTTCTAACAGGACCGGCCTCATTATCACACACACACACACACACACACACACACACACACACACACACACACACACACACACACACACACACACACACACACACACACACACACACACACACACACACACACACACACACACACATTCTCACATGAGGACACAGTCAGGTTAGCTCCCACACTCATTGTCTTCTGTGTGGGTGGAATCATCTGTGAACTGGCTGTGCTGGCTCTGCAACCTCCAGGGAGGGGCGGGGCTTACTGTTGTGTGTGTGTGTGTGTGTGTGTGTGTGTGTGTGTGTGTGTGTGTGTGTGTGTGTGTGTGTGTGTGTGTGTGTGTGTGTGTGTGTGTGTGTGTGAGTGTGAAAAGGTGAAAAAGGGGTCCTCTACCCTCGATTTCACAGCGAAGTGCGATGTTTGCTTGCATATCTCGCAATCACCGTAGATGCAGTTTTAACATGCAGCAAGATAACAAACCTGCATTTAATCTACTCGAATTTTCTGCCACAACATTTTTCACTCACACAAAACACAGATGAAAATCATATTTCCCACCGACAGAGACCCAAAAAAACAGCACACAGAAACACAGAAACACAGAAACACAGAAACACAGAAACACACACACTGCGGTGATTTTGATCCCAGACATGCTGAGCTGGGATGAGATCATTCAACACAGACATCACTAATGTAACTCTGGAACAATGAAACGTTGTGCGAGTCAGAAAGTAAAGAAGGAGAGGAGCCGACAAAAAGGGAGGAAGAGAGGAAGACTCTCTGGATGAAGATCAACACTGAGCCTCATCGTCAATCTGAAGGATTGTGATGCCGTTAATCTGCCCACTAATCTGATGACCGGCTTCGTCCTACGTGAGCAGAAACATCGCTTCTTTTCTGTGGCACATTTACATTTGGAAATTAGCTTATCGTTACTCGGCGCTGACACGAGGGAGTCTGACGGATGGTTTATTTTATGCTCATTTGTTAGACATGCTTCAACTTTGTTTCTGAAAAATCATGTGGTTTCCCCCCTATTTCAATGCAGGAGAAACCAAAATAAGTACAAAACAAAACAAACAAAACAAAAAAGTCAATAAATAAGAGCTTAAATTTTTTTTTTTAAGATATTATCATATTGAAAGTCAAGTCTGAGCAGCAGTGTGTCTGCAGCAGGTCCTTACAATCAAATAGAAAATCTTTTTTTTGTTTTAGGTTGCACAGCAGCTTGGGTAAATCTTCGTATAGCTGCAGTTATTTCACTCTGAATTTCTTAAGATGACTACCAGCAATTTACATTTACATTTAGTTTTAGGAACAAATGTGGATGAAGAGTTCAGTATCGGTGAGAACAAAAGCACACAGGATGAAGTAAAAGATCATTATTGTGGGAGTACGCACTTGTGTTCAAAACAAAAGAAATGACTAGAAACTGAAACTGACGCTAAAATTTAAAAAAAATAAAATAGAAGCTTCTAGTAGTTTAAATATGTTAACTCCAGTTTATACCGTCAGGAGACGACTGATTCTCTGGTCTGATTTTTACCAGGAGTCTAAAACTGTAATCACAATACAAGTAAAAAAAAACACTCCCAGATGTTTGTACGTATGAAAGTATGAACTACTACTTTTTTTTTTTTACTTTGGAAAAATCTTTAATCTGTAATGAAAAACCTGGAACATATATAAATCCAGCAGAGTCTTTTAAAAGGAGGTAAATCTAATTAATTGAGTTGACCCCTTTCGGTGCAGCATATGTTTGCTGCTTTTCATTCGAAGAGCGTCTTGGCCATTTCCTGCCCAGATGGCACGGCCGGCTGTAATCACCGGGATTAAGTATCTCCGACCGTCCCTCTAAGAGTCGACGTTGGCACCCGGCGGACGAGAAAGAGTTTCGATGGAGACTTTTTTTTATAGCGGATGATTGTGGTCGGGATGGACGAGCGAGCCGGTTACCGGATCTTTACACTGATTACACATTTCAATATATTCTGCCTCTTAACCTACATGCAAGTTTCACTTGTGTGTTAAGACGTCCTACAGTATCGTATGCATGTGGCCAACATCTGGTAGAGATGTGTCTTTTGTGTGTAGGGTGCATTCTTCTGTGTGTGTGTGTGTGTGTGTGTGTGTGTGTGTGTGTGTGTGTGTGTGTGTGTGTGTGTGTGTGTGTGTGTGTGTGTGTGTGTGTGTGTGTGTGTGTATGGGGGAATGTGTTCCCTCATATTCAGCTCCACTGTGATCACTTCCAGACGCAGGCTGTGGTGGAGCCTCATCGAGGCCCCAATTCCTCTCCTCTTTTTTTTTTTTTTTTTACTCACTTAACTCCCCTCTAACCTAATTTCACTCTCTCCTTCCTTTTGTTTGTTTTTCCTCCCCTCTCCCACTCTCTCTTTCCACTCCTCACAAAAAAATCGTTCTTCCTCTTGTTTTGTCGCTCATCATCTTCATCCTCCCATCCCTCCTTCAGACTCTCCTCACTCATTCGAGTGGTGTTTCCCCTTTTTCTCTCTCCCTTCTTGGCAGGTCCTGCTCATTCCTGACAGCCCACAGAAAATGACTGGGGTTTTCCAGACATTCCCGGCTCAACTTCTCACCCAGTCTGCACAGAGACGCATGCAGCTGGAAAACGCTATCGATAACCGAGAATCATCGAATGAATCTCCCGCCGTCGCCAGCAAAAAGAAGTCCTGCCACCGCATTCGGCCTCGTGTGTGCTTCTTTCAGCCGGTGCTGGTTTCAAACTCAGTAAGCTCTCGTATTACCGACGGTGCGGATTTACTGACCTGCTATTGTCTGCTTTTTGTTCACAGATATTAGTGGGGGTTTTTTATGAAGTAAATACACCCAGCGGCAGAAACCGACGTAGCAACACATGACTGATGTTCACGATAACAGTTTCTAAATTTGTGGATAAAAAAAAAGAAAAAAAAAAAAGGTCGCAAGCCAAACCTCAGATTGTGTGTGTGGTTATGAATTTGGTGAATTCAGACAGAGCTGTCAGTACTGTGTTATTTCTTATTAATAAACATGTAAAAACCTTCTTTACCACTGAAACTTCCCTAGATAGAGTTTGTTAAGATGTTTTTTTATTACATTTTGGTGTTCAGGACACAAAACAACTTAAGAATCTGCACAACGGAAAATCCTGCAATTTCAAAATAAAATCTTAACTGCAAAGATGTAATAATGTGCAAACAAACCTCACTAGCAGGTGATATAAGTCAGATATTTGACAGTCTGTCTTACTAACATGTAAATCAAAATGACAGCTGTTACTGAAGTAATCTGCCATTTAACAGAATTACAATACAACACTTTGTACAGTGGTTTTTTTTTTTGTCCTTTGGATGATAAACGTCAGGATTTTACAAAACCTCAGATCATGTACTGTAAATATATCAGTCCACGAGGATATTTGCGCTGCCAATTACCACAATGACGTAATGTCTTCGTAGGAAATAAGAGAAGTAGTCCAGAGCCCGAAGAATATCGCAATTTTTAGGATAATACCAATAACAATGTTTTAGTATATAATGACACATATTTTTGAAAGAACTGGCAAATTATTTATCAGTGTAGTTTCGAGTCCTTTGGTTAGTGACCAGCTGATCGACATTGAAACAACAAATCACAACTTTAGAGCGTGCTTCCCTCCATTAATATAAATCCTGGAACTCTGTGAAGAGCTTCAACATTGTTTTGGTAATCAAAGCAGCCTTGACAGCACGGAGAAGTGTTTTAGACCGTTACGTAACGAGCCCACATCACTGCGACACCCACCTCACTGAAGATAAGACGAGCTGAATCACATGAACGCCCAACACACCCTGGTCTGAACACGACGTCCAGGGACATTTCCCTTTTCTTTTCTTGTTCCAACTTGTGGCTCATCAGGATCTCTACATTTATAGAGAAACCTGCTTCACACACATACAAGATGCAACTGGTTTCCGTGGGAACGGGGTGTTGATCAGTTAGAATATGGATTATGTGTGGTTTACGAAAACATTACTGTTTTTGTCTACTCGTCCAAACAGGTTTATTTACTTCCTGCTCAACGTAAAATACCACCTTGTAGCCACACGCCTGGTCTGCTTCTGTTGGGTGTGTGTGTGTGTGTGTGTGTGTGTGTGTGTGTGTGTGTGTGTGTGTGTGTGTGTGTGTGTGTGTGTGTGTGTGTGTGTGTGTGTGTGTGTGTGTGTGTGTGTGTGTGTGTGTAGTTCAGGTCCCAAGCGCTTTATTAGCTGTGATTTGTGGGGAACGGGCAGCTTACATCATCTGTTAAGAAGCCTGAACTTCACGTTTAAACACAGCATACAATTTACAACTGTTAACTCTCACAGTTATCATAATATTAATACTTTAAAAAAGGCCATAAAAGTCCACTGAGACAATCTCAAGTTTCCCAAATGTCCCCTGTCGTGTGTGTGTGTGTGTGTGTGTGTGTGTGTGTGTGTGTGTGTGTGTGTGTGTGTGTGTGTGTGTGTGTGTGTGTGTGTGTGTGTGTGTGTGTGTGTGTGTGTGTGTGTGTGACGATGGAAAAAGACATTGTGTTTGATAGGATGACACGCAGAGCGGGTAGTAACACTGAACAGGGTGAAGTGAAATGTCCATCTGTGGGTGAAACTGTGAGGGATAACATAAGAGCGCACACACACACACACACACACACACACACACACACACACACACACACACACACACAAAGACAACACTGTTTGTACCACAGGAATCTTTTCCTGGCTCCATCACTGGGATGTAGCTGCCACCTCCAGTCAGGATTTTACTGTATAATGTAAAAAATAAAATAAAAGTGACTGGAACATGCCCGAATCTACTCATGCGTCTGTAAACACCGCCGTTACTACAGGAGGCCACACCTATAACTGAACAAATGACACGCACACGCGCACACACACACACACACACACACACACACACACACACACACACACACACACACACACACACACACACACAGTGTCCTTAAAAGGTGACAAAGAACTCACGATGCCGATTTCCATGACTGCAATGCCTTCAAACACACACACACACACACACACACACACACACACACACACACACACACACACACACACACACACACACACACACACATCCAGCTGAGGAGGAAGCTGCCGGGCCAACAGCCTCAATGTGTGTGTGCCTGCAGTGTGTTTACTTTTGAATATGAGGTGAATAGTAGCAGCCATTGAGAGCGGCGGAGTCATCCCGCCAGAGTTGGCAGTCATGAAACCGCTTAGCTTCAACGTAGCTTAAGTCGGGAGGAAAGGATGAGGCGAACAAGCCGATTAGTTTCTCTAATGATGCAGAAAGTGTGACAAATGGGAACGAGCAGCTGAGAGGACGAGCGAGGACGCTCTCCGCGTCACCCTCCGAGATGGAAACAACTTTGATTTAAGAGTTTTTTTAAAAACATAAATAACAGACACGGAGCCGAACTGAGTGTCAATGGCCCCTTGTGTGTTTTTACATTTCAACGTCCCCGCAAACATTTTTAAAACTCCCCTTTTTCTGTTCTTTCTTTTTTTTTTCCCCAAAAGTGAAATCCCCTGTGAGCTTCTCTTGGACGAAACCTTCGAAATCCCTGCAACTCTCCCCCGAATCAATATCCACTCTGCGTGAAAGGAAGGAACGCGGATCGTGTTTGTTTCCCTACAATAGAGCCACACAGGAGATGTGACTCAGAGGCTGAGCCGCTGATAAATGTCTTGTTTTACTTGGCCTGTTGCCCGAAAAGCAGACGGACGGAGGGACGGAGGGACGGAGGAACGAGGGAACGAGACGTAAACACGACTCTACCTGGCGGAATAACCCTCTGAACGCCAGCCGACACGCCAAATTAAGCAAAAAACAATTCACAAGAAAAGGAGAGCGCTGACTCGGCACCTTTCCGTTGTCTCACAGCTGTGTTTTCTCTCTTTGACAAAGCGCCTTCGAGGTGAAACGTACGAAACCATACGGCTCCATTTCTGTACGTCTCTCAGACATCTGGCTTGTCGAGAGGAGGACAAACAGCCCGGAGCTGCTTTCAAAATCCCGTTAAGTCTTTTCTTTCCTTCTGTCCCACTTCATCTGCACACGCACCTCCTTTCTTGAAAAACAACACACAGGGTGACTTGTTCACTTTAACTTTTTTTTTTTTTTTGGTCCCAGGAGGATCTACAACCTCCTCCTTCCCTCGTTTTGTCTTCATCCTCCTCCCGTCCGTTTGTTTTCCCAGTGCACTTCGCTGTAGGTAACCGTCTCCTCCTTTGTCCATCTGTCCCCCACCGACCTCCTGTCTTTCAGAACGACACCACGTTTGCTCTGAATAAACATTCACACTATCACCATTTTTCCCTCCTCGCAGTTCAATACTTCTCTGAAAAATAAAGTACAAAATCAATGGCGGCCAAACGGGAAAACAAATGCAGATTTTTGTTGTTGTGACTGGCTGCTAAGTTTTTCCACTTGTGGCACTTTTACATCATTACAGCAAGACTGTTTTTTTTTTTTTTTTTTCATTAAAACCTTCGGCTGGTAAATCAGGGGAAATATTTGAAGTCAAATTCAGCGTCTCTCCCTCCCTTCACTTCCTACCGTCTCTCCAGAAGTACCACCTGTGAAGCACTGAGTGTGTGTGTGGCTGCTACTCACTGTATTGAAGTTCCAGACCCGCTTGAAGGAGAGCCTCTTCCTCAGGCTCATCCTGCTCTCCTCTCAGAGAGGAGGAAACCCGCCGACTGCTCGATCTACATGTCTGCACCGCCGACAAAAAAAAAAAAAAAAAAAAACACAACTCGCTGACATGCACACGTGCGCCGACGCTGACGGAGCTTCTTCAGGAGCTATTTAGGACAGGAAATGCATGCAGACAGCTGACTTGGAAGGAGCCATGCCTCAGCAAGTCTGTGCCACACAAACACACACACACACACACACACACACACACACACACACACACACACACACACACACACACACACACACACACACACACACACACACACACCTGAGCTGTGAAGTAAATGTCCCGCAGCTCTCCCTCTTTCTCACACACACTCCTCCACACACTGACTAGGAAGTTCCAGTCTATCTCACACACACACACACACACACACACACACACACACACACACACACACACACACACACACACACACACAGCTCAGTTTCCATAGTGACACGCCCCCATCAGGCAGCAGTTACCAAGAAGGGGCGGGAACAAAAGGTCAGCCTGCCAATCACGCCGCAGCGCAGCGCTCACCTCTCCTCCTCCTATTTCTCCCTCTTCAAATCAGTTTGACAGCTTCAAAATGGTCTTTTGTCGGGACGAAATTCAACTACGTGTTGCAAGTTTTGTAGACGTGAAAAGAGGAAAAAAATTAATATATATATATATATATATATATTGAGGGGGGAAAAAAAGACAACAAAGATTGATGGAAACTTAAAAGGTCAACAGAAAGCAAAACAGAAGGCACTTCTCTCTCTCTCTCTCTCTCTCACGCACAAACAAAGACTGCAATTGAAAACGTGCACGTGACCTCGAGCCGACATCTACATCCCCCTAATTTCCTGTTTTGGCAAAAAAAAAAAAAAGTTTTCCCCTCACACCTCCTCTTAAGTCTTCACACGCATCGATGCCACTGTCTGGGCCGACTGACTGCGATGACGCAATCAGACCACACATACTGTAAACTGAAGGGCTGTCTGTTCACGCTGGTCCGAGTCCAGCAGATAGAAACTGACTGGAAGATACGCTCTGTGCTAGTAGGATGTGTGTGTGTCTGTTTATGCCACACATATGGCGTAGACACAGATACTATGGAAAAAAAACAACAACAACTACATATCAATACAATAGGTATATAATAGAGGAAGGATATTTTACAACCCAGTTTCCCCCCCCTAAAAAAAGCTGCCACGCTGTATAACATGTAAATAAAAACAGAATGCAGATTTTTTGAGAATAAAATTTCAACATTATTTATACTGTCTTTGCTCTATTTGCAATTAAATATGGGTTTACAATAATTTAGCAAGTAGTCACATTTGTTTTTTTATTTACATTTTACACGACGGCACAACTGTTTTTGGAAACGGGGTTTGTTCAGTCTAACTACGTTTATTGTCCGAATGCTTTCTAAATTACCCCGAGCATCTTTTTCTGCACTGTAAAAAAAAAAAAGATTTGGTATAGAACCACACATACGGCGATAACGACATATCTGCGCCAATATCAGTTCATAAAATCGTCCGAAAGGTAAACCAGTCGGGCTCGTTTAGTTACTTTTGCATGTGTTCAACATATTTCATTGATAAATCAAAACATTTGAAAAGTTAGTTTTTATGAGTGTAAAACTTTTTGTCTTCTTTACGACCCACATCAATGCTTCCGCTCATCTTTACTCTCTGGACCGGGCTTGTGCAAAACACATGAAGCTGTCGGGGAATCCAAAAATATTCATCAAGCAGCATATAAAACGGTCTTTTGTCTTTTGCATTTTCATCTGTGTTCATTTAGGAGCTCTGAACCTCCATAATGTGGCACCAGAGTCAAAAGCATCAAAGCTGCACCCTTTAAATGCATAAGCAAACCGTTAAATCTGAAGAGCTCCATGAGGGTCTGTTTCCATTACAAGTTTTTACACAATATTTTTTTTAAACTTTAAAGACTGCGTGCCCAGCAAAGAAAAGTATTCTGCCACACACACACACACACACACACACACACACTGAGGCTGAAGGCGCTGCAAACTCACTCATTACCACGGCTTCCAGTGCTAAAGTGGCCGCTGGAGGAAACCCCAATTTTTTTAAAAACCTTTACGTTTTAAGATATTTATATCAAAAGCAAGTAAAGCCACGTCGTTTAACAACATCTCTGATCGGCCGGGAAGAACCATGAGTGATGTGTAAGGATCCCGAGCTTCAAGCTCAGCTCATAACATATCTGTCACTACAGGGGAAAAGAGGAGAGGCAGGCGCCACACAGGATAAGAGGGATATAAGGAAGCTGGAGTTGGCTAAATCCACATCCTGATGAGAAAAGGAAGAGAAGAAGAAAGAAGATAAGCAGAGACATTTTCTCACGTCTCACTCCTCTCTTTAACATAATTCATGTGGTGGAGCTGAGCAGCCTGTCCTTTGTGTGTGTGTGTGTGTGTGTGTGTGTGTGTGTGTGTGTGTGTGTGTGTGTGTGTGTGTGTGTGTGTGTGTGTGTGTGTGTGTGTGTGTGTGTGTGTGTGTGTGTGTGTGTACATTAAATCATGTTCTTTTTTCTAAGGCAACTCAACATAAAAGAGAAATATTCTCCTCTGCAGATATCAGATGACAGTAACACAACAGGGTGACACAGAGACGGACACACACTAGTGCACGCACGCACGCATACGCACGCACGCACGCACACACACACAGCTGCAATGGTAAACGTTTTCTCTGAGTAAATTTACATTTTTGTGCTTCTGGAGTAAATCAGCATTTCTGTAACACCGTTTAAAGCTGACCACATATTTACCTTTTGTATATTTACAATTCGTTTTCTATTTCTGTGTTTGAATAAATGCTTATTTAGAGGTCATATTCAGCAACAATTCATCTCCTGTCAAACTCTATTTTATCAGGTCACTGTTATGTCTAACTTGTACTTTTGGTCTTTGTCTGCGTTTGGAAAATGCTGAGAGAAACGAGGATAGAGTTTCAGAGTAAGTTAAAAGTTTTTCTACAACATATTCAGTGCTGTATTAAATTCTAGTGAAGAAACGTTTGAGGGGATTATCTATGTTGGCTAAAACTTCTTGTAGGTTATTTCCAAACAATATCTGTCAAAAACAACCTGAGTTGTCTTCAGAGAAAAAGCTTTAGTATAGAGTTTATCTCTGTTTCTCCTTTTCTCTCCATTGCTCATAATAAAACTCAACACTGCCCTCTGCTGGGCATCTCTGATGTTTCATCTAAAAACTCATGAAACTGGTAACTTTCACATGTTTGTGACACAAGATGACACGTTTTTTTTTTTTTTTTTTTGCTCTTTCATGTGAATATAACTCGTGTGTTGCTGCATGTCTAGACTGTAGTTTACAGAACTTAACACTGCAATGTTATGTCAAAAAGGAAACAGGAAAAATCTTGAAAGTCATGATGACTGATGGCAAACAAGAAAACTGCACCAGTGAAGATGAACAGAGGTCATCAGTAAAACCTTCACATACAGAAAAGGGTGACACGACAAACTACAGCCTCAAACCAGGAACGTTCCTCTATAATTTCAGCTTTAAAAAAAAAAAAAACAGCTCAGCAACTGACTTATCACATGACATGGTCTGCTTGTGCTAATGTGGTAAACTGCAGCATCTGGCACTTGATGAAGATAAAAAAAGAAACACTTGTGTTTATTTGAAATTGCAAACTTGATCTGATGTGACTCTCGGCCTCCTGAGGTGTTTCATGTACAGGAGCAGTGTTGATTCCATCTTATCATCTGATTTTCTTTCCATGACACGCTCTTGCTCCCAGAGGATATCACGAGGAATAACGCACACACACACACACACACACACACACACACACACACACACACACACACACACACACACACACACACACACACACACACACACACACATGCAGTGAGAACAGGCTGCAGACAAAAATATGTATGTGCAGGTTCTTATCTTTGCATCTCATTGCACTCTTATTTACTTTTTTTAAAATATGAATGAGTTTTGTATGCCTCCGTGTGTGTGTGTGTGTGTGTGTGTGTGTGTGTGTGTGTGTGTGTGTGTGTGTGTGTGTGTGTGTGTGTGTGTGTGTGTGTGTGTGTGTGTGTGTGTGTGTGTGTGTGTGTGTGTGTGTGTGTGTGTGTGTGTGTGTGTGTTGGGTCAGAGGGTAGCCAGGCTGCTCTTTTCTAACCCCTGTGTTTAGTGAAATAATGTCCTGTGCTGTTTTCCACCACAGTGACAAAAGTCAAAACTTCACACACACAAACACACAAACACACGATGCAGTATTGATGAGGAACCTGTTAATGGAAGGCCACTATTGGGACTAATGAGGCCTGTATCCCCCACCCCCTCCCACACACACACACACACACACACACACACACACACACACACACACACACACACACACACTGACCTACGTACACTGTTACATGAATTTAGTACAAAAGATGTTTATTATATTATCTTTGCAGTGCAATAAAACCTCAGTTATTCTCTTATATTATTATTATTATTATAATAATTCTTGAAACACGCATGGAATAAAACCAAAAACCGTTTCTGGAGATGAACCGATCTAATGGGACCGAGCGAGAGATTCAACAGGTTTCCCTTTAACTTGGCGGAGCCAAACCGAGGCCAGTGATTGGTCGGCTCGGGGTCACGTGATCTGTCATTCCAGAGACAGGCCGCACAACTGAAGTTTCAGGTCGTTGAATACGTTTGAAAAATGAATATGTATGGGATGGCTGGCACGAACCGGACGGTGACAAAGGAGAAAAGTGACATTAAACGGAAAGAGAGAGAGCACAAGCGAGAGAGAGAGAGAGAGAGAGAGAGAGAGAGAGAGAGAGAGAGAGAGAGAGAGAGAGAGAGAGAGAGAGAGAGAGAGAGAGAGATATCAAACGATTTCAGATCCAAATGTTTGATTGAATTGACAGAATCTGGTTCCGGTCATATTGTTCTAAAAACAGTTCAGACTGTGTGACAGAAGCAACGGGATGAAGCAGTGTGATGTTATAGAGGCTGCATCAAACACACACACACACACACACACACACACACACACACACACACACACACACACACACACACACACACACACACACACACACACACAGAGCTCGTTTACTCACTGGATCAGCGGCCGTTTCAGTTTCCACGCTCAAAGTTTGCTGCTCCATGAAGGAAGAGACGAGTAATCCTCAGCACTCAGTGCAACATCGTTATCAGCTGTTCAATGTGTGTGTGTGTGTGTGTGTGTGTGTGTGTGTGTGTGTGTGTGTGTGTGTGTGTGTGTGTGTGTGTGTGTGTGTGTGTGTGTGTGTGTGTGTGTGTGTGTGCATGCGGGGAGACCTGAAGCCTTGATGGCTTTTCAAATGTCCAAAAAAAAAACCCCGCTGCAGAAATGTCACTGTCGCTAGACTCCCTCTCGCTCGCTCTCTCTCATCCCTCCCTCCTCTTCGTTCTCTATCGTCTCTCTCGCCCTGCCTCTCAGCCCCCCGTCCTCCCCCCCGACCTCAAACCCCCTCCCCACCCCTCCTCGGTCTATAATTTCTATTCCACACACACACACACACACACAGAGGACGAATGCTTCGGAGGGACACCCCCCTTTTAAGGAACACACCCCCAACATAAAACCATGTGTGTGTTCCCCTCCGTACTCTTCTGTCATCTGCTTAGTATGCCCCATGCATGTCTGGAGCACGGAGAGTAAACTGACATTCATGACGCTGGTTGAAAAGGGGGCGGGAGGGGGAGGGGTTGGAGGTGGAGGAGGAGGGGGGGGGGCATAATAAGCAAAGCAGGAAGAAATGGATGCACCCTCCCTCTCCTCCGCTGTCTGTTGGTGATTCGGGCTGTGAACCACCGAAGTTTTAAGAAGTAGCTGCATTCCTCAACATGCCTTGACACACAGTGAAAGTGCTCTCACTCTCACTCTCTCACACACACACACACACACACACACACACACACACACACACACACACACACACCCCTCCCGCCTGGTCCTCCACTTGGCCCCGGGGTGAGGATGAAGAGCGACAGCTGATAAATAAACAGCTGACAGGAACATCCAGTTTTTTTTTTTAATGTGGCACAAAATACACGTTGAAACATC
Organism: Brachyistius frenatus; assembly: GCF_029030835.1. NCBI lineage: Eukaryota > Metazoa > Chordata > Actinopteri > Embiotocidae > Brachyistius > Brachyistius frenatus. The sequence continues at coordinate 1,130,547 of NW_027210652.1, forward strand.
TTTCGGAAAAAGAGTTTCGAAGTCAACAAGACACAAATTTTGTGTGTTTGGTCATCGCAGTCCTCGGACTTAAATAATAATCATCGAGTAAAATATTAAAAGATGAATAAAATGACATTATTTGGACCGCAGCTCTCGGTCTTTCCACGGAGGATGGACCATCCAGGTCAACTTATCCAATAAAAAGGTCGACTGGACCTCACAGAGGACGTCTGAGGACACTTTTAACTTCTCATCTCAGTTCAGACCAAAAGATTCACAACGAGGTGGTTTGTAACTCGCGACTACTCACAATTGGCCAGTGAAAACCTGCCAGTTCACACACCGAAGCAACGAGACGCGAAAGGTGTAACATCTCCACGGCAACGTCTCTACTGCACCTCCATCTTAACTGCCGGCTTTTCAGGCCTTTTAGCTGAAAATAATGTTGTTGCAACTAAAAAACAAAACAAAAAAAACACATGAATGAGGACAGAAATGTTGGACTCGTCCATCTTGTCTTCAACTTCAACCCCGAATAGGTTTTTTGCTGATTTATGCTGTCAGCTTAAGACTTAAGTTAATATGAGGCGTTATATTTACTCAGCCAAGAAGAAGAAGAAGAAGAAAAGCGACGTTAAATCACGTGAAGTTTCCATGTTTACTGACACTGAACTTTATCTTGCGGGAGTGTGCAGACGGAGGACGGAGGATTATAAACAGTGAAAATCTCCCACCGGAGTTAAAATGTTACGTTGCGGTTACGTGACGTCGCAGCACGGAGGAAAGTCGGTCCACGATGTGAGTCAGCGATCAACGTTTCCACGAACTAAAAGACTCCATTTGTCTCCGACGGTTTCTAAATCACTTAGCTTTTGGAAAACATCACGCAGACGTTGATGCATATAAACAATTCAGAAATCTGAAACTGCACAAGTCCTCTGATCTCCTACTAAGAGTATCACCCATTCATCCATCCATTATCTATACCTGCTTTATCCTGAGGGGGGCGGAGCCTATCCCAGCTCACTTTCGGACAAAGGCAGGGGGTCAACAGGGTCAACACACAGAGACAGACGGAAACAATTTGTAGAATCACCAATTAACCTGACAGGCCTGTCAAATCACAACACATGGCACTTAACACATTAAATACAGAGAAACCTAATAATTCAACAATTCCCACATTAAGCTGGGAGGGAAAAACTCCTCTTTAAGGGAGAAAAACCTCCAACAGAAGGAAGGAAAAACTGCCTTTTAACAGGAGGAAACCTCCGACAGAACCGGGCTCAGAGGTGGCCTGATCTTTGTTTTAGTCACAAAATCTTCCCATAACTTACAGTTTAAAAGAATTCAGTTTTGAACTGGGAGATTACAAACTTGTGTTTTAGTTGTCAAACCAAACAGACTGATTCAGTTTCCACCACTCTGGTTTAATGTAGAAAACTAAGGAGGAAAAAAGACAGTTGACATAGATATGATGTAATTCATGTAAAAAAAAAAAACATGTTAAACAGGTGCATCACTTCCTGTCAATCATCACGTGTGTCGGTTGAAATCCGACGCAGAGACGAGCACCGACCTCAACCAATATATTTTATTTTGGCACCATTAAAAAAAAAAAGAAGGAAAAAAAAGACGGCTATGAATAAAAAATTATGGTTTTAGATAGATAAGATTACGATTATGATGAGGACTTTAGAGTACTGATTATGCAGCCAACCTAGCAGTGGGTGGACAGTAACTCAGACTAATAATTATGTTCAATTACTGTTCAGAATAAAAACAGAAGATTAAAATAACAGCTGTACATACGAAGCTGAAGACTAAATCAATTAGAAGTCAGTATTCTGTGGTTTTAATAAATATGTATTATGTATCATCTGTCTGACAAGATGGTTTCATCTTGAATAAGTCGTTTCACTTGTGTCTCTTGATTTTTTAAATTTAGCTCTCTGTGGTTTCAAACATTAGTGCGTTCAGGCACAGTTCTGTGTGTGTGTGTGTGTGTGTGTGTGTGTGTGTGTGTGTGTGTGTGTGTGTGTGTGTGTGTGTGTGTGTGTGTGTGTGTGTGTGTGTGTGTGTGTGTGTTATTCAACCGTGCTCGTCGGCGTGGGTCTGTGTGTGTGTGTTGTGTGTGTGTTGTGTGTAACAGTTGGGCTGTACAATATATATATACATACATATATACACACACCCATACAGCTGGAACTCTGAAAACTGCTGGAGAAGCTTACAGCTAACAAGATGGCTGAGGGCTGTCTGTGTGTGTGTGTGTGTGTGTGTGTGTGTGTGTGTGTGTGTGTGTGTGTGTGTGTGTGTGTGTGTGTGTGTGTGTGTGTGTGTGTGTAGCTGCACAATTATAGTGTGTGGTGCATCAATATGCCAGTGTGTCACAGCAGGGTTGCAATTACTTCATGTATATTAATGATTGGCTCCTCATGTGTGTGTGTGTGTGTGTGTGTGTGTGTGTGTGTGTGTGTGTGTGTGTGTGTGTGTGTGTGTGTGTGTGTACTGTATGTGCTTTTGTGTTGAGGCCTCACTAACGAGGCGATGGTCAGCTTGTTGCTCATCAGAGCTCATTAGAAGTGCAGGCTAACACTTGGAACCACATTACACCCCCCTCCACCACCACCACCACCACCCTCACCCTCTACACACACACACACACACACACACACACACACACACACACACACACACACACACACACACACACACACACACACACACACACACACACACACGCCCCTCTCACGACACAAAGCCCTCTCTGTTTGTGGACATTACTGCATGTGCAGCAGGAGAAAAAGACCTAACGACCGGAAGAAAAAGGTAGAATAGAGGCGGTGGGGGGGAGAGAGGGGGACGGAGGGGGAGGAAGGGGGCAAAAAAAAATAAAAGAGAGAGAGAGAGAGAGAAACCCTGCCATGGGATGCTCTGCCAATGGGACATCTACCCGTGAAACTCATACGATGGTGGCCAGAAATTCAACAGAGCTCACCACCTGATTATGAATCACTTTTGTAAATATCCATGTCGTGATTAAAAGATCATGAATATAATTGTTCAGACGTGCAGTTTGTGTAGAATGTGTTTAATGAGGAGAGTGAAATGTGAAAATATATTTCCCATCCAATAACTTCGTATCTGCCGAAACAGATTCTTCATCCGATACTTGTATTTTTTTTTAAGATATATCAATTAAATAGGTCTGTGATGCATTTAGTAAAATCTGCCCTCCCTTAAGGTATTTTTTTCATCTAATTCTATTTCTTCATAATATAACAAAGTTCAGACATCTTTTCAGGCCTTTTTTTGTCGGTGGGTATAATTTGTTGTGTTTGAAAATCATGAATTTTCAAACACAATACTTAGGGGACGTCAGTACAAATAACTGATCATCGAGGCCAATTAATAGAAGGAAGTGGACAGGAAAGCTAATTTGAGCTTTTCAATTCCAATATAATATGTTTTGATTCGACTGTTTTAAGACTCACTAGTTCAAATCCAACGCCAACTCCAACAGTCGTCTCCTCACACTTCCTGTTGCTTCTCTTCAGGAGACTTTCACCACTGAAGCACCAGCGTGGGACCTGAAGATCTGCTCCCAGGGTGCCGAGTCACCGCTAAACGCAGGAAACATTTAACTTTCCTCTGATCTCTATCTTCTTCCAACCAAAGCTACGGCCGTGAATTGTGTTCGAGACAGCAGGACTCTCATTTGGTATGACACACAGACACACACACACACACACACACACATATATATATATATATATATATATATATATATATATATATATATATATACATATATATATATATATATATATATATATATATATATATATATACAGTCAAGCCACATTGACAACTATGGTGTTTTCTTGTTTTGTTTACTGTAAATTTAAACCAATTTAATCACTTTAAGATGAGCTACAGATGCCAGAAGTGGAATATCATACATTAAAACGCCGTGACAATTAAGATAAATACAGGTGAAAGCAGGTGTATTGTATCTTCTGGCAGTATACTAGAAGAGCCACTATCCGCTGTCACTTTACAAAATGCTGAACTAAATAGGCATGTTGTTAGGAAAGAAAACTCATGGCTCTCAAATGACTGGCTACCAGGTCATTTCTTGCAGCTTTAAGGAAAGCAAAAATGGATAAAAAAAAATAATAAATAAATTTAAAAATCCTGCATCCGTACGAGGTGGACGACTTTGTGTATTAAACAGTTGAGTCGAGTAATAAATGACCCGTTGTTAAAAAAAAAAATTAAAAAAAAAAAAAAAAAATCCACACCGGGGTAAATGTGAGCCTCGTGACGTCTGCTGTTCCATAAGATGGGTTACTGTGCATGGCTGTGGGCATGGTTGCCGTGGCGACGTGACAGCAGTGCCTGACGTGTCATGTGAGGGATGTATGGTGTGCGCCAGCGGCTATTATTAGCTGTGTGGCTCAAATGTGACAAACAACACGGTGGTCAGGCTGAGCCGTGAGCGTGTGCGTGTGTGTGTGTGTGTGCGTACCTCCAGGTCGTCCAGGGAGCGGGCCAGGCTGAGACGTTTGGAGCGTCCGAAGGAGCGCCTGGCTGCAGAGCGTTGGGCCAGAGGAGGGAATCCCATGGTCAGACCACGGAAACGACCTCCCTGAGGCAAGAAACAGAGACACACACTCACTTCCTGTGCTTTAGGTAGGTAGGTAGGTAGGTAGTTACTTTATTAATCCCCAAGGGGAAATTCTTTCGCTACAGCAGCATTTATAGATACAGGAAAGCAATAAAATAACAGTAAAAAATATTAAATATAAAAATGCACAGTATATATAGTACAGTATATATATATGTATATTTTTATATTTAGAAAGAAAGAAAAATACTTAAAACAAAACACACTCGGGGGAGCTGCTGTAACAGACTGCCACGAGCACGGCGCCATATTAACAGTACGTACGGGGAAGTTATAAGTCAGATATTAATGCACGGAAGCAGAACTCAATTGTTGTCAGTTGGCTCAATGAAAAACGGCTGGATATTTCTTTGGTCTTGGTCATCTTCATCCTCTCCTGCCACGCAGGAGGAAAGAAATAGAGAACGTCAAAGATGTAAACTTCACTCAGAAAAAGCCCCGAAGTGCAAAACCAGAAGCTTTTTGCTGTAAGATGAGTTTTCCTACATAGTTATATTTAATATGAGCCCTGTTTGAAGTCTTTACCACATTTATCATATGAGTTTGGACAGAAATGGATTCCCAACTGGAAGCGGCTGGAAGTCAAATTCTACTCCATTAAATGTGAACCTATTTGTCTCCCCCTACAGGCAGGGAATGTAATTACAACAACTCTGTCGCTGCTGTTCTGGCTGTAAAAACTGTGTTTAAATCAAATTAAAAGGCGTCACAACCCCACCAAAACAATTAAATCCAGTTCGATCACAAAGTCTACAAGAGCTGCATGATTGAATTATTTCATCAGGAGCAGGTTAAACTGGAAGTTAGCGGACTTGTCAGGCATTGAGGCGTTTTAAACAGCAGCGTCTGGACTCATTTAAACTGGGTTTGAAAGTAACAGAGCCTCATTTACACGATGAAGTTTTAACCGGATAAAAAGCCTGGTTCTGAAGACATCCTATTCTCATGGATTATATCAAGAATCTTTGTTCTTATTACATATTTATATATCAGGTTCTAAATATTAAAATGACCACTAGAGCCGATCTAAAAATAAAATGCAGCCTGCAGGACAACAGTCATGTAGATAATTTATTATTATGTATTATCTAACATACCGGTATTGAATGTAATATTTTATTACAGGAACTTTACGGTGTTTGCTCAGCTGTTAGTCCAACGACGGCGGCAGCAGGTTGCCGAGGCGCCCGGTTCACCCGTTAATAATGCTGCCGTGCGTTAATGGGATGTAATGTCAGTTTATCCGCACAGAATTTACACAACACTTTATTATTTGTTTGCATTATCCAAACAGCTTTTTATTACCGGCGCACACAGAAGCAGCATGCCACCGTTTCTGACACCCTGAGGGGCCTCTGTGTGTGTGTGTGTGTGTGTGTGTGTGTGTGTGTGTGTGTGTGTGTGTGTGTGTGTGTGTGTGTGTGTGTGTGTGTGTGTGTGTGTGTGTGTGTGTGTGTGTGTGTGTGTGACAGGTGTTATAGAAAACTTTAAAGTGTCATTTTAAAGAAAAAACGTGAAATGTTAGGAGCTTTCTTTCCCTGCACATGTTACACATGTCTGTCTACTGAAGATCTTTTTTTTTTCTCACCTGGATGTTAAATTCCACGTTACACGCAGGCTTGTACAGTCCTGTGATTCTGCCTGCAGCGCCAGAGACGACTCGAGTCAATTTTTTTTTTGGTCCTTTTTATTCGATTCTATTCTGTCATTTTTTTCTTTCTGTGTATAGAAATATACATTATATATATATATACTATTAAATATATTTATCTTTTCCGACCTGCATTCTTAATCTGACGATTACATTTTTACCCACATTAGGATTAATTAACTCGTATCTTATCTTAATATACACTAAGAATATTTTAAGATTTTACGACGCGTGCGGAACGACCGCATTTTAAACCCACCGAAGTGGAATAAAGTTCAAACAGCTTGGCCGCTGCATGATGCCATAAACTGCAGAGCACATTAACAAATTAGTCACCGGGTCATCAGATTTTATTATCTGAAGCCGTTTGACAGCGATGAAGCCGCGTCGTGCTGCAAACCAAAGAGGACGAGAGGTTGAGGGCTGTTTTGATTTCTCAAGTCTTTTAGGAGACATTTCAAAACTGTTTTCGTCTTTGCAGACCGACAGAAATATTCTCTCTCTGGCGTTTTGGCTGATCTCCTCCTGCAGTCAGAGAAAAGCATCTCGACAGCTGACTGATTAGTAAATCATGAGCGCAGGTCTGCTCTGTATTTCATCAGGCAGTGACCAGCGGTGTTGCCTGGATACTGAGTCAACCCTTCATCTGTGTGTGTGTGTGTGTGTGTGTGTGTGTGTGTGTGTGTGTGTGTGTGTGTGTGTGTGTGTGTGTGTGTGTGTGTGTGTGTGTGTGTGTGTCAGATTTGAACACTTGATTACATGTGTGGACGCACACATTTTCACACGACCTCTGTTTAACCCGGTCAGTTTAAAACTCACTTGTGACTTGTGATGGCAAAAAAAAAAAAAAAAAAAAAAGCTTAAAAAGAACAAAAAAGTGTCGTGTTTTTTGAGTCTTTTTTTAAACGGAAACTGAGATATTTTTTTGGTTAAAAAAGGAAAAAAAAAAAAAAAGAGAAAGTGTTGATCTGACTGTGGGCTTGTTGTTTTGGGTGTGGCTGCTCCGGAGCTGTTTCTGAGAAAAAAACATGAAAGACTGAATTTTTGTGGAAAGCTCACAGCTCTCTCTTATCTGTGCAGCCGATCTCGTTCCCCCCCTCTCTCTCTCTCTCTCTCCCTTCACACACACACACACACACACACACACACACACACACACACACACACACACACACACACACACACACACACACACACACACACACACACACACACACGTGTACAATATCAGAAAAACAAGCATCCTTCCTGTTTACGAGAACATAGCTGTCAACATCAGAAACAAACATACACACACGGAACTTCTTCCTTATAAAAATAATAATAGTACAAAATCACATATCACAATGTTTTTGATTAAATACCTTGATACTGCAACAATATTGAAGGGATGACTACTGGGGCTTTTACAAAATATCTAAACTATGAGGGTTATTAATAAATAATCATCCGTAATGTGGAAATAATGACTAACAGGAAAAAGGAAACTCATCTCATTGTAATGCAGATAACTCGTATGTTATATCGTGATGTTCTGACATCCAAAACCTGCAGACAATATCTGGTCTGACATCACAACACCAATACGACACAGGATGCCTAAAACAAGCCAAAGCCAACGTATTTGATGTCATCTCTTTAATGAAAGAATGATAAAAGGCAAATAGACTCTCTTCAGCTTTAATAGACAACACGCTTTACAATTAGCCTCTTCTTGCCCCGTTCACACACACTGATGGAGGAGGAGCTGCCGGTGTTTTTGCCCACCGACGCTCCCGACGTGTGGAGAGGAGAAGACTGGGATCGAACTCACGAGTCACAGCCGCCACATTACAACGACCGCCGCGTCACACGGGTCAGTATTCAACGGACAACACAAAACAGTGGGTGTTTTTTTTTTTTTTTTTTTTTGCCGTCTTAAGTAGAACACGAAGAACACTTAAATTTTTTTTTAAAAACGTATTTTTGTTTCCCCATCGACCGCCATGAGAGTGCAGGAGGTTAACAGAGGTTTTGATAGTGAAACAGTGCCACCGTGTGTCTAACTTTAAACAGTCATTTTTAAGGAACAACACCTCGATTCGTTGCACACTGGATGGAGAACCGGTGCATTAAAAAGCAGCAAAGATTCAGTCCCAGCAGAGTGAGAAGTAACGCCGGCTCACCATGACAACCGCAGCCTCCCGAGCTCTGAGCCGACAGTCCGAGGACATTTTCTCAGGGACGCTAACGTCCGACCTTCCTGTCACTGTAAACACTTCCTCTGATTGTCCCGCCCGAGGATCCCTCGAACCCTCCGCCGCCGAGAGTTAAAGTCGGGGGTGGGGGCAGCAGCCTCCGTCCGCATCAAGGAAACGGTACCTTTCTTACACGTGAAATGCAGACGGAGACAATGCAGCTATTTCCTACAAACTTGTAAACAGTGTGTTTGAGCATTCGAACAGATGGGCTGGTTGATCCAGATGGAATCCAGTCAGGCTGGATATATCTGTCCTTCTCCGTCTGTGTTTCCTCCGTCCTATTGTCTAATAATACAACAATAAACAGCCCGTCAATACTGTGCTGTATCTCCACGGAAACGTACTCTTATAAAATGCGTCTTATCGTTTTTTTACATAATTACATCAAACAAATGCAAAGCAGTAAACTGTATAATGAGCCCGCTGTGTTGCTACACCGAGTGTCATTAAGGTGGGAAACAGGTGGTTTTCAGGGGAAGGCAGATGTCTGGCTGGTGCATAATAAATGATCTGATACTGGAGCAGTGGGGATAAATAACTTATCAATCCACTTGTACTGAGTCTGGGGGGGAGAGTCAACTCAGCGTAACACCGAGAGGTTTAGCTGCGACGAACACGGTTTATAGTAAGTTTCAAAACGAGTCAAAAGTTTTAAATCTGACTGAAAAAAAAAAAAAAAAAAAAAAAGAGGAACTTGATGGAAGGACTGAAGGAGTTAAATGTTCGGGAGCGGGATGAGCGCAGATGGATTTATAGCCTCAATAAAGCGTCGTCTTGGACACAGACAGGTCAGAGGAAATTTCCACAGCGGGGATGTGTGATGGGGGGGCTTCTCATCTCATGCTCACTTTTAACACAACTCTCCCACAGCCCATAAACTGGCACAGTATCGCACACGAAGTCAACGCACTATTATCAGGGAGGTGGTTGCTTTTAAAAAAAAAAAAAAAAAAAAAAAGCGAATACAAATTATGAGAAGTTTTAATTTAATTCAAATCCTTGAATGACGTCGTCGAACGTACCTTTTTCTCTCCGTCCTTGGAGTTCCCTCCTCGTTTCTTCTCTCGGCCACTTCTCTCCGCTCCGCTCCGCTCCCGGTCTCCTGCACCGAACAACTTCTTCGCCCACTCATCTTTCTGAGCCGCCAGCCGGTGGGTGTGGGGATGCGAGGGAGGAGGAGGAGGAGGAGGAAGAGGAGGAGGAGGAGGAGGAGGAGGAAGAGGAGGAGAAGGAGGAGGAGGAGGCTGGCTCGTCCCAGGTGGCGGCAGGTGGTCCCCGGGGGCCAGAGGGGCCCGGTAGCGGTCGGCCGGGATCTTACTCATGGGTGGAGGCAGGGTGCTGCAGTTGGCCGACGACCACCCGTCCGTAGATTCGGCGTAGGACTCCTGGTCGCTGCTGAGGCCCTGGAGGTGGCTGTGGTGGTGCTGCTGACGCCAGTCCCTCAGCACATGGACTGGCAGCCAGCGCTGCTGCTCCACCCCTACTGCTCCTCCGGCCCCTCTCCTCTCTCCTCCCCCGACGGCTCCTCCCCGCTTCCCGGACGAGTAGTGGTGTGGGTGGAGTCCCCGCGAGTGCCTGCCCGAGACGTCGGGGTGAGCTAAGGGGAGGGGGTGAGGGAGGTCGGCCAGGTGCGGGTCGTGACGGTAGTGGCCGTTTCTCAGCGCAGGAGGAGGAGGAAGAGGAGGAGGAGGCGGGTGGGAGGCCGCCGCTCCCAGGGTGGGGCTCCAGGCCTGCTGGGAGGAAGGCGGGCTGTCCCAGTGGCGCGGCCCGGAGACGTGGTTGTGATTGGGAGGACCTCCGAGGTCGACCAGAAGAACCCGGTTGCTCTTCTCCTCCGGCAGGAAGTTGCCGATCCCGCTGTCGCTGTTGCTGCTGGTGCTGTGGTTCTGCTGGGCGTCGTTGTCGGGGTCGTGGAAAGCGCGGGCTCGGACCCCCTCGATGTTGTCTCCCATGTCCCGGTAGAGGACGGAGACGAACTGGAGGAGAGGCTGAGAGCTGGGGGGGAATTCCAGGCAGCCTCCCGTGTCCGGGTCGGGGGTGCACTCGAAGCCGAACTTCAGGGCCACGCCGAGATGGACCTGAGGGAACAACGGGAACCGGGACAGGAGCTCTGAATATGTCTGAGGGACATTTTCAAAAGAAAACTTAAGACATATCTCTGTAGTTTGGCTTCTAATTGAGGCTCTATTGTTTTATTTATCGTTTGGGTTTTAAATGTGTTTCATCGTTTGTTCTTTTTATTTTGCTCTCCGAAGCACTTCGGGATGTATTGTTGTTTGAAAGGTGCTGAAAAAGTAAATCTGAGTTGATTAGCATCACTGATGTTTTCTATAAAACAATCAGACATTGGAAATAATCATTAACTCATTATTTATTGTTGGATCACCAGAATTTTGGTATTTTAGATTTGTTTAATGTTTATTTTTAGTCATTTACAGCCGATTTGTGCGTTAAGAAGTCTGGTTCAGTTTGATATATAGAAGTTAAAAAGAAAAAGCACATTTATATACATCAATAAGTTCTTCCTTGGTATTGATAGCAGGTATTGCGCTGCTATTAAAAAACATTTAAAACAATTCCCAGACCTTTTTCTACCTTTTGTTTCCATCCTGTGCTCGAGTCAAAGACTTTGGTTATAATTTTTTATGGCTCTGTTAAAGAGCGCCTCAGGAACTCTTTTCTGTAATCGCTTTTAATCAGTTTTAATCCTCGAGAGCAGATTCCCCGGATTTCTAACAGGAGTAACTTACTGAGCAGCTGGCTGCTGTGTTTGTTGTTTGTAATGCCGGCAAATAAATCCTCCACCACTTAGTGACATTAAACATACTAAAAACATTCAAGTTTTCTGTTATCTGTGTTTTTACCTGGTGGTGACAGAGGTCGGGATCCACGATGAACACGTGACAGGAAGTCCTCAAACTGCCCTCTTCGTCCCGACCGTTGCTGAAGAGTCGGTCGTCGTGGTCGTCCGTCGCTTGCATCGTGACCAGTCCGAAGAAGCGCCGGTCGTCGGGGCAACAGGCGCTGAAAGCTAGTTTCTCTGCAGGATAGGTGGCCAGGACGTGACCTCGGTCGCTGCACAGACGCACGCTGTCATGCATGACCTGGAGGGATATTAATGAATTCATGTTACACCTCGATGCCGGGCAGAACGATCTGCCATAGAAGATCTTTTTCAGTTGAAGTGTTATTTTCCAGCTATTTATGCCGTAATGTGAAGAGATCTAACAACAGAGACTGATCTAATCTCGACTTATTGAAATTGGCTAATTGGAAAAGTGCAGTTTATATGAAGCTACTGATGTTTTTTCTGCAGGTGGATAAGAAAAACATCCAGTCGCACCTTCATGAGAACCAGCGAATGAATCTTCTGCTCGGCCCGGAGGCGCCTCATGCTCCCTCTGATGGCTTGCAGACTGTCGCTCTCGAGGTTCGTGCCCGTGGAGGCGAGCTCGATGGAGCCCAGGTAGCCGACGATCATCCCCACGTTGAGGATCCCCTCGCCGGGCTCCAGGCCCAAGTCGCCCTCGTCCCCCACGTCAACGTCCACGTCCTGCTCTTCTTCTTCTTCTTCTTCTTCTTCTTCTTCTTCGTGGTGGTGGTGGTGGTGATGCAGGTGGAGGTGGCGAAAGTCTGACTCCAGGAAGACCGAGTCGTCATTTAAGACGTGGGCCATCTCCTCCTCGGAGAGGAGGTTGGGGTTGCTCTGAGAGCGAGAGGGGATCTGGTACGGAGGGAACTCCGGGTCGGACGGCGGCCGCGGCTTCGACGACGAGCCGCCGCTGGGTCTGTCCTTATCGGAGCTGCTGGACGACTGGCTGGAGTTCTCGAAGATCATGTTGAAAATCCCTCCCGACTGCAGCTCCGCCACCACCTTCTCCGCCCTGTTGATGCCCAGCTGCTTGGAGTCCAGTTTGGGTTTGTACCATCCTCCGCGGGCTCCGCAGCCCGACCTGCTGTTGTTGTTGTTGTTCACGCTGCCGTCGTAGAAACCGTCCAGCTCGTCGTCACTGGAACACGAGTCCAGGTAGGACGCCGCCGCCGCGTTGCTGCTGTGGTGACGGCTGCCGGGGGTGCGTTGTTGTTGTTGTTGTTGTTGTTGTTGTTGGTGGTGGTGGTGGTGGTGGTGGTGCCGCCGGTGCCGCTCGACCTCGCCGATCACCAGTTTCAAGACACCGGAGCAGCGTCCGATCAGTTTGACCACGTCTTCGTGCGACGCCTTGGAGACGTTGATGTCGTTGACGGAGAGGATGAAGTCTCCCGACCGCAGCCCCACGTAGTCGGCGGGGCTTCCCTTCAGGATGCAGCTGAGCACGCAGGGGCTCTGGCCCGACAGTGTGAAGCCGTACCCCGTTCTCCCCCTCGCCACCTCCACGGCCCGAATGCGGCCCGGCTGGACGGAGGAGGAGGAGGAGGAGGAAGGTGGCGGCGGCTGAGGGAAGTTCAGCCCGCTTCCGCTACCGGGGCGCCTGGACATGGTGCCAGGGAACCTTCTCTTGTCCATCGATCGAGCAAACTTTCAATTTGTCATCGTCGGTCCGTCGGCTCGGATCGAGCAGCGGCTCCAAATGCAGCAGACGGGTGAGATCCTGGACTCAGTTTGGACGCGGCCTCGTCAGACGTCCCATCCCGGTGTCACTCGTCACCTGAAGGGACCAGAGAGCACAAACAGGTCTTAACCTTCTTCTTCTTTTTTTTTTTTTAAATTTTTTTAGTGTGTTTGCTTTAATTTCTATTTAAAATATTTAAACATGCAGTGTGTCTGGCCCACGTGGTGCTATATAATTTTTTTTTTTTAAAAACCTGCACTGTTTACACTTGTTAAAGCAGCGCTGACAGCGCGGCGCGAAGGGGGCGGGGCCTAACGCAGACTCACCTGTCAGAGCAGGTAAATTCAAAAACCGACGGAGCCTCCAGCCTCCACGCGCGCTGACATCCAACAGCTTACAAACTACGAGTCGCTTATTAACATCCGCGTTCAGCCACTTTTCGTTCAACTCGTCGACGACATTCACGGAGAAACAAAGTCCAGCTGACGCGTTGCACGTTAGCTTCAGCTAGCCGCGCACATTAGCAAAGTTAGCGCTGTTCGGACTGGTGGGAGGAATTAACAGCAACGTGTTTTGTCACTTTAACCGGTTAAATGCGTGTTTGTTTGTTTTTTTCCCCCCTCAGTTCATTAAGAGTTAAAACAACAACAACAACAACAACAAAAAAAAGTTCTTGCCGTGACTTTCTGCTCCAAAAGTGCATCCACCCGTGCTTAAAAAGCTGCAAGCCCCGCCCCTCGGGTTTTCCAGATCTGTGGAATGTCGGTCTGTAACCGTGGCAACGGCGCTGTACACAGACTTTTACGTCCCGTCATTGGTTTCTCGAGCTGTCGCTCACAGCGCCCGACAGTTACGCGGATAAATTGGGGCGAAAGTTAGATTGAGAAATCAACAGATAAAAGGAGCGACAGAAACTCTCCACAGGTGTCAAAACGCGTCACGAGCGTCGCGGAGTCGCGCGTCGCGCGCCGTGCGTGCGTGCGTGCGTGCGTGTTTGCAGCAGCAGGCTGCAATACGTCTGAGTTGTGTAAAAAAAAAAAAAAAAAAAAAAAAAAAAAGCAGCTAAATAAGAGGTGCAGGTCATTTTTCTTTTCACGTTTCCACAAAGATGTTTTGGAGCAACGGGAGAACTTTAACGGGAGAACTTTAGCGGGAGAACTTTAACGGGAGAACTTTAACGGGAGGGAAATGACTTACTTGTCGGTTGTCCTGCGGCGGTGATGCTGCTCGGGAAGCCTCCATAGTTGTTGTAGTGGAGGGTTGGATAGGTGGAGAGAGGGGCGATGGGTAAACAAAAGAAAAGACTGCACCATCTGGCGAAGGAGCCTTAAGAGGAGGAGGACTGGAGGAGAGGGAGGGGTGTTTGGAGTGGGCAGTGGAGCAGGAGGAGGAGGAGGAGGAGGGAGTTAGAAAATAAAACTGGAAATAATACAAGAAAGTGAAGAACTTTGTGAATAATGTGTCTGAGAGAAATGTTTAAAAAGCAAACTTCTGCAAAAGTCAAATCTTATGTGCAACGAGTCAAATCCTGAAATTGAGTTGTTGTTTTCTGCATTTAAGACCAGATTAAATGTACACTGACATTTGTGTTTAAAATGTTAAATTGTGTGGTATTTTTTTTTTTTGTCTTTTCATAAAGGTTCAAATTCTTCGTTGTCGTTTTGGGCTCAAAAGGTTAGTTCATGTTTTTCTGTAATGAGCTGCAATAAACTGCAAAAAGATCTCAAATCATCGTGTGTTGATTTTCCTCCATGCTCGGTGTTAATCTTACGGTTCCTGCGATGTTAAGCCGTGAAGTTCAGCCCTAAGAAGACTTTGCCATCATGATTTCAGCACTTCATGAACCATCTGGCAGCTGCATGGTAATCCTGTTAATACCTTTTTAATCATGAAGCACTAATGAATGCTGTAAAATAGGGCTTTTATTTTTATAATGCATGACTCTATAAAAGGGAATTACAGCCTGCTAAAAAAAAAAAAAGATAAAAAGAAAAGGAAGCTGTGTATAATGTGATAACTTAACGGTGTGAGTTGGAGTCTGTACCTTTAAAGGAGAACATTTAGTTTTAGCTCATCTCGGCTGTTCGTTTTCTCTCTTCTTGGTAAACTGGAGCTCTTTCTGGCAGGAAGTGTTTAAATAGCTGAAACCTCGCAGGTGGATTTCATGCAAACGGATCCTGCAAATCAGTAACGAGAGCAATGAAACACCTTCAGCTGCCGTCCTCAAGTTTGCAACTCTCACAAAAAGGAAATCAAATCTCAGAACAAGTTTTAACATCTTTAAATAATTTATTTATTTCTACAACAGACCATATGCAGTGATTAATCTCTTTAAAATATTTAAATGAAACCGAAATACACAATCTCTTTCAGTCATATTTTTACAGGCAATTGTAAACAAAAAAACAAACAAAAAAACAGATGTGAAGATGGGTCCTTGTGGAGGATCCAGCCTGAAGAGAAAACGTAAAGGGAATCATTTCATTGTCAGTCTTTGCTTCTACTACTGCTTCCAGTAGTCCCCAAAAGTGTTTTCTAGAGGTGGGGGGGAGGAAAAAAGAAGAAAGAGATTTCTTTTAAAGCCAACATGCTCATCACAAAGATAGTTGACATGGAAAGAAGTTGTCAAGAGAAAAGTTTTAAACTGTGACTCTGTATTCGTCTGAGTTCTTCATTATTTCAATGGAGAGGAAGGAAAAAAAAAAGCCTTGAAGAGAAGCGTGTTAAATCAGTCCAGTGTGACCTTTGTGCACAAACTCCAAGCCCATCTCGCAAAACCACACAAAAGATTTTCTGGGTAATCGTATTACCCCCTGCAGAGGTCCCCCTGCTCCTCTGAGACACCAAAAGAGATGAAAAGATCTTTTTCATCCCATGTTGTCTCTGAATGATTTTCCGTCATCTCTGACATCTTTTTCTCACCCTCACAAATTACAAAAAAAATAAAAATACTGAAAACGGGGCTCATTGGGGCTCCTTGAAATGAGGCTTCGCATTGGAATTTCAAAATAAGAGCGGCAGAGGACTCATTTATTGTGTGAAAAACATTATTTCAGAATGATCAAAAAGGAAACCAGTCAATTGCCTTTTAAGTAAAAAGTGGTGACACACTGAGCACACAAATCGCTGTGATGTTTACTTTTTGCAGGACTCGTTGCATATCAAGAAAAGCGCCTAACATCGACGTGAAAATGTCTTCCAAGTTTGTTTTTTTTAAGCGCCGTGTATTTAAATATTTCCGCACAAAGACAACAAACGATGAGATATTTAACCGATCTTCAACAAAATATTTAAAGCTCCACATGAAAAAAACCAGAACAAACCCCTGCTGTTGACGTGGCGTCGCTACGCTTCCTCCTCTGTTGATTTGTCAAAAGCTGCTCTTGGTCGCTAAGGTTACAAGGCTCCCCTTTGGATTGTGTCGCATCTCCTCCTACAGTCATGGCAACCGTACCCACGGAAATAACAGTTTGTAAAAGACAATGCAAGAACGCTAAGCATGCTTTCAAAGCTTTCAGTGTATAGGACGTACATGTTCAGTCTTTCATCTAAGGCAAGTGTATGTACAGAGTAACGAAGCCCAGCTCGCATCCAGGCAACTCAAGGTCAAGTCTTTAATAAAACACGAGAAGCTCCAAGCTTTCTGCGGTCTGCTGATTTTTCTGTTGTGTGTGTGTGTGTGTGTGTGTGTGTGTGTGTGTGTGTGTGTGTGTGTGTGTGTGTGTGTGTGTGTGTGTGTGTGTGTGTGTGTGTGTGTGTTAAGACAAAAGAAAATGTCATCACATTATCATCCTGTCTACATCTTCTCACCTTTACACGCTGCTGTTTTTTTTTTATCGTGCACCTGATGGCTTTCATATTTACTATACAATTACTTTTTACAAGATACGAAGGTAACTCCATTTAAAGACGACTGTCAATTACTTCCAGTCTTATTACAACAACAATAATAATAATAATATAGTCACATCTTACATCCTGAGAATTAATTTTTTTTTTTTTTTTTTTTTTTACAAGAAATGGGCCGGTGGAATCATTCAGGTGCACTGAGGAGCGTACGAGACTGGAATAAAATAAAAAAAAAAAAAAAAAAAGAGAGAGACTTGATGGATAGAAGCAATTAAGAGGAAACGTTTCCTCGCTTTGCTACTGGTTTAAAAAAAAAAAAAGACAACATCACTGCAATTTTGGTATTGTTCTTGACAGCTTCTACTGTTACTTCGGTGTGGGGAAATGGGCCCTTAAAGATTTGGTGGCAGAAAGTGGTTTCTTTTTTCTTTTTTTTCTTTATTTTTAATGCATGTTTAGTTCTTTGTCTTCACAACATAACGTCCAGAATAGTTGCACTTCCTGCTCCACAAATCAATCCCCTGCTTCTCATCATGAAACTTATTTGTATTTTTTTACTATGGCTATTCGTGATCATTCTTACACAAAATATTTCACCGTTTGTGTGTCCGGATGACCGCAAGTAACTTAAATATTTAAAAAAAAGGTCTTGAAATATACTAATTATTAACATGAAGCAGGCATTTCTCACCCGTTTTGTGTCAGGCCGTCCGAACCAGAACCGTAAGCACTCTTCAACAAAAACTCACTGAAAAATAGATGCATTGAAACTTTAAATATAGTAAATACTTCTCTATGTTTTTTTTGTTTGTTTATTTTTTTTCTATTTAACTTGTACTGACGTCACAATACTCAAGCAAAGTCCTCACGGGAAAATAAACAAATCCATTTTTTGCATTTGATTTAACGTTATCTTTCTACGTTTTTTGTTTCAATAAAAGGTGCTGAGTTGGAAGTGTTCAAGGTGCGCTCACGTCTCGGTGAGAGGGGGGTCGGGGGGGCGCCCCGTTTTACATTTAACATACAGCTTCTGTTTTCCTTTTCAAGCTCCACTGACTTCATCACGGTGGGTTCAGTAGTTCTACTCCTTTCCTCTCAGGGGAGGGGGGGGAGGGGGGGGGATGACGACAGTAGATTTTTCCAAATAAAACATTCTGTTCTTTCCCTCCATCACATCTCATTACAGAGGTATAATTTCTTACCCTACCACATCTCTTTCTAATCCCCCACCACCCCGTCAGAGTGACGTGTCCTGGTGGATGGACTGCAGGCAGCCCAGCAGCTGGTAGTACGGGCTGCCCGGCGACGCCACCGTCTCAAAGACCGACTGGAAAGCCCTGCGGTCCAGCTCCTCGTCGATCTGGTGCCGGTAGAAATCCATCGCCACCAGGCAGAACAGGTTGACGTCCACCACCTCGCTGGAGCCCATCCGGCTGATCACGTGTGGAAGTCTGGTTTCAGAGCAGGAGGGTAAAGGACAAACCACCGCAAACTAGAACGACAATAAAAAAATAAAAAAATCGTACCACCCCGCTCACGAGATCGAAACTCCAGCTTATGAAAGGATACAGAGCGGAGATCCACTGGGAGGTGGAGGCCGAGACGAAGAAGCAGGAGAGGCTCCACATGGCCATGGCCACCGGGGTCCGCTGGGTGAAGTTGGACAGAGACAGCAGCACCCAGTCGCGCACCATCGACGACTGGCCCGTGGCGTGGAGGGTCTGGAAAACCTGGTGACGAGGGAGAAGCGGAAATTAACATCCGAGCAGACAAAGACAAGGAAGTCGAAGACATTAATATCTCATAATACAGTGTGTTATTTGGCAAATATTCAATTTGCTGATTGTAGTCTGGTAAGAATGTGGGTATTTTCTGCTATCAGGTACTCTTGTACACTAGAGACACTCACTCGGCTCTCAGTTGATTTCAAATGGGAAAAAAAATTATATGTCAAATGTCAAAACAACACCCAGAAGTGGTTTTGAAATCAGGTTGAAGCAAGAAATACACCAAAAAGAGCAGATTATCAGGAGCTTAGTTTCCAAAAATAAGATCGAAAAGCAAGAACTTTGCAGGATTTAAACTTGTTTTGCAAAAAAAACAAAAACAAAAAACAAAACAATAATCAACATTTACGATTTTGTTGAAGCATTACCTAATATTCCTTTGCAAGTAAAATTCTATTTAACTTCATTGAGCTCTTTTATTGTTTTTGCCTTTTTTGTTTTTATTAGATTTTTAGGGAAATAACTGGGACTGGATGTCTTTTCTCCAGCTTGATGTTGTCAAGACAACAGGACAACAAAACTAAAAAACTATTTGTCTGGAAGTAAACAAGCATACCGCGACCGGAGACTGGCTCCTCACCAGAAGCAGAGAGACAGCATGCAGCAGTAAACGTTTGAGCATTTGTGTGTTGAAAATATCCAGAACACAGGAAAAAAAAAAACCCAAAAAAAACAACTTGATTTGCGTGCAGTCATTTCCTGCTGCTGACCTTGTAGACGACGGTGGCCATGAATTGTGGGTAAGGCTGCTGATTGGACAGGAACTCTCCGATGACCTTGTTCATGACGTCCTGTGGCGGAAAGAAGTCGTCCAGAAACTGAGGCAGAATCCTGGAAACCACTCGAGCCTCGCTGGGTAAACCCTTCCTGATCCTGCAAACAGGAAACCAACCGGAAGAACAGAAATGAGTTAGTGTTTGTAAAAAATAAATAAATTTAAAAAAATGCACAATATAAAGATTTCTGACCTCTGAAAACCCTCAATGTCAGATTTTTTTTTTTTAAATAAGTTTGTTATTACAAATGCAGTGTGAAGGGTGTGTGTACCTGTCAAAGAGCACGGACACCCTCTCCATGGCAACAATGATGGACTCGCTGTCGGGGGCCTGAGGGTCGGAGTGGGCGGGGCGGCCGGCAGGGCTGGCTTTCTCCTTGCCTGAGGAGAAACCAACATGACCCGCCGTGACGCCCACCGCCTCCGCTACAGCGGAGCCCGAGTCAACCTGACCTCTAACCCCTGTCGCGTCTGAACCCGACGCAAGCACCGCTGAGAGGACGAGAGGGGGGAGGGAGGGGGCGGGGCACGGGTCGAACCAGTGGGGTAGAGGTTAGAGAAGGGGGGTTCGGGACACTCACATCACAAGACTCAGATCAGAATTTTGTTGACCTCAGACAGAAAAATCTGTGAATTTCTGGGAGCTACAAACATTCTTCAGCTGTTCTTTAAGCGACTAAAACGTATTAGAGGGATTTTTTTTTTTTAATGCCACGTTTTCTGGGGATGTTATATTCTAGATTTGCCTCTGCTGTGATCTGAATGTGCTTCGGTTTGCACATACAGCACATTAGAGCAATGTAGAAAAGTGGGTTTTACATCTGCAGGTGCCGGGTTTTTATTCAGGGGAGGACTTATTCTCTGTTATTTAGACCCGAACATACCAAGAGTTGCCGGAGTTAGTACGGGGCCAGCATAAGGGTTAGAGGTAGGGTATATCAGAGGTATGTATATAATATGTATTTACAGGCGGAAAGCAAGCAGGTGTATTAAATATTATATACATTTTTGATTTTTCGAAGGTGTATTATGCTGTACAGAGAGACCAGTGGTGGGTATGAAGTGGTTCACAGTGAGTACATGCAGAGATGAACACAAAAAAAACTGGAGGAAGCACAATAGTGCAATTGTAATAATTGTGTTTTTCTTAAAGTGTGTTCAGTTTGCTGCAGAAATATGGAGTTACGAATAAAGAAAGTACAGCGGTTAATTTCTTCTATGTCACCAGTGTACTTTCCTGAGATACTTACTTACTGATCTAAGATGGAGACAATTTATATTTATGAAAGACTTTTCATGCATTAATGAATACGAGATGGTCTGAAGTTTTTTTGCATGCTGCAGTGACATGCACAATGATGTATAAGCTGCACAGTCAGCATTTCAGTAGGCTTAGAGACGGCAACACGTTCCTGCCTACGTTTATTCTGCAGATCACCAAAAATCTAGTAAACCAACTCAAAAATAACGTCACTCTTAATTCACAAATGATTCCCAATCTTTTTTTTTTTTGATGTTATATCATTCTTAGTTTTAACTGATTCTGAATGTACGAGAAGAGGTGGAGGGGTCGCTACATCTCACATGCTGGTGGGAAGAAATCAGGTCAAACAAGAGGAAATAAAGACACAACCTCTCTGTGGGAAAGCAGCTGTGTTAGTGAAACTCCTGCAGCCACATGGAGGTAGAAATGATGCAGTCCTATGTTAGTATTCAAGCGTCCATGCAGGTGAGTTGACCAGGTAAGCTCGACGCCATGATACGTGTCGGGTGGATTTGAAGCGGTGTCGAAGCTTACCGGTGTACATGCAGGTGAGCATGAGGCCCAGGGCGGCCATGGCTCTGTGCGGCGACGGCATGTTGACCCGGTCCACGCTGAGTTTGACCAGCGCCTCTCCGTCCACGCGGGACAACTGCTCCGACAGCAGGAGGCGCTCCAGACCGCGAAGCACGCAGTGATAGATGACGGAGGGGGTGGAGTCCTCGCTGGCCGACACCATCACACCACACAGCTGGAGGAGTCAGAAGAACGACAACGGGCGGGACTGAGACCGGAGATGTGTTCATGTTTCACAATAAAATACAAATGTATTTTTATACCTTATTTTTATTGTGAAATACGTGATACACATCAGGGGTTAGTTTCACCCTCCTCTCCCTCACCTGTATGACTCCAGCCATGAACTCAGCTCCTACATCCAGAGGGTAGTTCTCCATCATGTAGAAGGCCACTGCGCACATCACCAACACATGCTGCTGGTTATGCAGGTTTACACAACTACAGAGCGAAGACAGGAGACACAGAGAGTGAGGAGAGCAACATTAAGATGAAATGGATAATTAGACAGGCTGGCAGGTCATCGTCTAAGATGTCAGAGCAGCACCTCGGGGGCCAGAGAGTTACACTGCACTCTTGTTTCCATCCCCTTATTAAGCTGGATAAACACTAATCGATTCAGAGATCCTCTTGCAGTGCGGGGGAGGGGTTCACGCACTGACATTAAACACATTGGTTCCCAACAGCAACTTTATTTTCATTAGAAGAGCCATTTGGGTCAGTTTCTGTGTGAGGTTTGAGGCGAGAGAGCGAGAGGTACTCACTGAGCGATGGCCCTCAGGTTGGAGAGAAGGTACTCGGAGACGGTGGGGATCAGCTGTTTGGCCGTGTCATCCAGCAGGTCGCACTCCAACACGTACAGCACCCCGTGCAGGGCCCCCATGCGGCTGGGCAGGTGGGTGCTGCGCAGGGTCGTCTCCAACAGGCGACACACCGGCTCGGCTATCGCTTTGTCCTGGAAATGGACGTTTAAAAGGATTCATACGTTGCGAGAGTATCGGTACCGTCTCGGGTGCACCGTCGCACGGCAGCTCACACTCACCATGCCCAGCACAGCGGCTGCCTTGCAGATGGCAGGCACCAGGTACTGATTGAGGATCTCATCCTCTGGTGGGTGGAGTTTCTGCAGCTCCATCAGGGTGGAGAACATCATGTCGAACTGGTTCCTCTCCGTGAACAGGTCCGACACCGCCAGCAGCTACAGAGAGAAAGACGGTGGAGGGGGTGAGGGAAAAGCTGGTTTTTGGTTCCAGAGCCCGTTTTTTCCCCGGTGCCTTTAACCCCCCTTCATAATCCCCCCCTCCTCTTGTCTGAATCCAAGAGTGGAGGGAAATTAAGGTCTTTGAGAATAAGCTTAGCGAAAACTGTTTAACTGTTTAATACTTTACTCATGGAAATGAACCGAGCTCACCGATCGGACCACCTCACTGATGAGGATGGTCGGGGTCCTCCTGTTACTCGGGGAGCCGGGGATCAACCACTGGCTGTAGAGCTCCAGGAGAAACTGAGAACACGAATGAATGTCCACACCTGCACGATGCTTCCTGAAAGCACACACAGACAGTAGGTCAAAGTCAGCATGCTTCTCTCTGTGTATGACGCATCTCATGTTTATTGGAGACTGAAGAATTCATGTGTAATTGTATGTTTGTCTCACCTGGAGTTGATGGGAGATAGTGGAGGGGAGGTGGGTGCTGGAGTGTCTGCGTCATCCTCTTCATCCTCACCCCACTCTTCCTCCCTTAGAGGAGTGATGTTGTTACCCAACCACACTGAATGGATGGAGACCTGTTGAGATAAAACCCAAACAGAAGTTATTGCAACATCAATTTATTGTTCCTCAAGCATCCAATTCTTACTTCCTGTTTCTCTCACCTGCCCCAGTTTGTAGTCCATGTTGCCCAACTCCCGCTCTGTGTTTATCTGCAGCAGCAGTTTCTCATGGCTGATCAGAGTCCCTGCTGGAACAAACACAAGGAAGAAATTCACTCACTCAAATAAATCAAACAGGAGGTAGATGTCAGCGTAGAAGTCGGGGGGGCGAAGCAGTGTGTGAAGGCGGTTTTGTCTGTTACCTGCGGAGGCTGCTGACAGCGAGGGCACAGGGTCCCAGGCGTGGTACGGGTGGTGCGTGTGGATATTATCTCTCTTCGACACAAGAGCCTGAATCTCTCTCTCCACTTCGCCCCTAATCACTGCAAGTTTCCTTCCAAACCTGGAGTTACACAAACAAAAACAAACAAAAAAACAAACTAGTTCCATGGTTCCCTAAAGCTGCCACGCAGTAAACAGATAAAAGTTTGGTAGCTACCGAGTTTCCAGGGCTTTGAGGCTCTTGTTGCGGGGCTGCTGTTCCAGACAGCTGACTGCGGGGTTGCCAGCGGTGGGCAGGGTCATGGCACTCAGCACCAGGCTGGTGATGGCCTGCACCGCTAACACATTCAACTGGGTCCGCTCCAAGTCCTCCTACAGACAAAGACAAATATATTAGCTGGCAGGAAAGACATGCAATGAAATGAAGAGAGACAAGTAGAGCATGCATGCATCCAACCATATTTGAATGAAACATACAGCCGCTTGCAGCAATAAAAGTGAGCGGTTACATGAGTGCATATGCAGGAGTGAGGAGGTTTGCAGTTTTATGAATCTAATGAACCAGCAGGATGTTTTAAACGTGAATATTTCCCAGTTATGTGCATACCTCCTGCTGTGTCTCCTCCTCCTGGTCCATGGTGATGGGTTGGGTGACCAGCACCCCCAGCAGAGTGGCCCACGTCTCCTCAAACTGAGTCCTGCTGCTCCAGCCTAAACATGAAGCAACCGCACACGAGAAAATATTTCACACTCGTAATCATTTCATATATAAAATGAATTAAGGAAAACAAGTGGAATGAAGGTGTTACAGCTGTGTGTGTGTATTTGTTTCTGTACCCAGTGTGTTGATCCGGTAGAGAAACTCTCTGAAGACGTCCTTTTCCTGCAGGAAGTCCACGGGGATCTCCGGCAGCGTCGTGCCGAACTCTCCTCCCGGCTGAGGGGACCAGCCCAGTTTCCAAACCTTCACCACACACACACACACAGCAGTTAAACAGACGCACCGATACGTCCACGTATCTGAACAGCCAGCAGCTCTTCCTTCCAAACACTGACCAGTGGAGGTACTCGGGTGTAGCTGTTGACCAGCGGCAGTCGGGACAGACTGATCACAATGTTGCGCAGTGTCGGTGTGAGAAAAGCGGGGAATACACAGTTCCTATGGTGACCCAGGGAAAGTACGCTCTGCAGCCCTTCCACCAGCTCGGCCATGATTTCACACGCTTGCCACTCGATCATGTCTGCAACACAGAAAGTTTTAAGATGCCCTGAAGCTGCTAGTTGAGATCAACAACTCAGTAAACCCAAAAGGGCAAAGAAACCGCATGATAAGCATCAACTCAGGAAAATTATGATTATTATTATTATTGAATTTCTAAATGGATTCTCACGGCCGGCATGCGCTGAGTCCACCTGGTCTCCTTCATCATCTCGGTCTCCTTTTGCCTTTTTCTTCTCTGGATGCAGCAGCTGGTCACCAGGACTCACAGCCACTGGGAGGACGAGGCGGAAAATTTGATCAGCGAAGAAATGATGCAAAAAATATTAAGTCACACTGCAGTCGTGGCATTTGAGGACTTAAATCACAGAAAATGTACTCCGTTTATCCTGCTGTCCTCATTACCTGCTGCGATAGTGAGGCGCAGGCAGTAAATGAGGGAGCAGGTGTGTGTGCTGTACTCTGGGGTGGAGAGCTTGTTCCAGACGCAGGGCTGCTGCAGGGCCAGACACAGGCAGGACAGAGCCCACTGCAGGTCCACACTCAGGGGCAGATGGTCCTGCAGCAGGCGCCACACTACAACCTGGGAGAGTCACACACACGTGAGTAGAAGAAGGTGGTAGAGACTTTAAAGACTGACGATGCGAAGCATTTCTGCACTAGCTCGGTAAAGTCTTTAAGATTTCCATCCTGAAATATATCTGATCGAATCACTTTGATTTAATGCATCGATATGAAAGCGGCAACATGACATGATGTAAAGAATCTGGTGTTCTACCTCAGCAGCAGTGCAGGTGAAAGTGGTGATGAGGTGCTCCTTGTCAGAGGGAATATGTAGTGAAGAAGGCAGCTGGCTCACACTGAGCAGGTACTGGGACAGCGCTCTGCACAGCGACAGAACTCTGGGGTAGAAACTGGGCTCGTCTGAAAGGCACAACGGGACAGAAGAAGAAAATGTATGTTTGTTAGATACATCAAAACGTATTCGTTAAATGATTCAGACTCCAGTAGACAGGATGATAAAATAACGGGTCTTATTCGTTCTCATCCAATCTATCCTTCTGACTCGTGCTGCCCCTCCCCCTCCCACTCTCACCATACACGTCACCCAGCTGGTGCCAGTATGGCTGCGGTTGGGGCGGCGGCAGGAAGGACTGGTGAGGGGCAGGAAGTGACCCGGTGACCCCTGCCAGTTGCTCCAGGGTCACCTGCAAGGCAGTCTCCAACAAAAGTGACCCTTGACCCCGTGCTAACCGCTGCACCCCCATACTGAGGCACGGACACAACAGGCTGAGGTTGAACTCCTGGGAATAAGCACACAGAGTTCACATGTCAATATACAACAAAGTCCTGCAATATATTCCAGTATTTTAAAAATCTGTCACTGCACTGCAACAACAACATTTTCCAGATGTCCTTAATTTGACAGATGCTTCATGTCAGAAATAATGAACTGTACGGGGATGTTTGTGTGTATACTACATTTGTATCCGCGTTACCTTGCAGCTCATGGTGTTGAAGAGATCAGCAGGAGGTAGTTTGGTAAGAAGTTCTGTCGTCTCCAACAGGGAAACGTCTCCGCGAAGGCAGCACTGAGACTTCACCAGAGCCACATACCACTCCTAAACACAGAATACAAGTTGGAGCCAAAACATATTTCATTTGTTTCCCCCTGAAATGAAAGCTGGGAATTTTTTTGTGATGCGAGTGATTTACATTTAAATTTGTTATCACCTTATCTGCAATGACCAGCTCGGGGGCAGGGGGCGGGTCCCCATCTAAGGGGTGTGATGTCACAGGAGGGGTGGGGCTGCTCTTGTCAGCAACAGTGGCTCTGAACCTGTCCAGCAGCGAGTAGAACCTCTGGTGCCTGCGACAGACATGAACACAGGATGTGACACATTTCTCCAGTTTCTCTATTCAACAGAGAATTCTTCTGACAAAAACAAAAATGCCCGCAGATACAGAATGAAAATGACATACTGAGCGAATAATGTCAAAAGACATTAGTTTTGAAAGTGCATAACTTAAACTGGGACTAATCACAAACAGTCATAGGTAAAACAAAAACTGCAAACTACAATGTATTCCTATGATGAAGGTTACTACCTCTGAGCCAAACCACTGGTCTGGAGGTATTCTTGGATCCTGTCCAGTTCCTCCACAGGCAGCTGGGCTACACTGTTCTGGAGAGCGGACGGATTAAACACAATGAGGTGTATGGCAAATAGCAAACAACATTGCAAAATTTGTACATTATTTTCCCCCCCGAGCTTCACAAAAAGATGTTTATCTACTTTTTACAGATGTGATTATGAGTCTTATAATCCCAACAATTTCATTTTTTGAATTTACAGGCAAACTCCTATGTGACACTAAAAATGCGTTAAACTGTACCTGAAGCGTCTCAGCCAGCAACATCTCAACCCTGCGACAGGCCAGCGTGTCCACCATGCGAGCCAAAACCCTGAAGGGCGTACTGAGCAGCTTGTCCACATAAAGCATCAGCAGGGATCCAGACTGACTGAGGTGGATGCCTTCCAAACACTGAAGAGTCTTCTTCAACATGGTTGGCTACAGAGAAGGAAATACAAGCGTGGAAGAGAGGGAAGAATACGATGCAGGAAAGGTAGGAAAGACATAAAAAAAATATATATATATAAATATTTCACTAAAATGCTCACCAGACATCAAAGTGTGCACAGATAAGAAGGGTGATTATCTTACAGTAGTGAGGTTGTCACAGCGGGACTGGATGGCCTGGATGAAGAGGCCGCTGGCCGCCGAGTTGCGGTGGACGGCGCTGATGAAGTCCTGCACTGGAGGTTCATGGGAAAGGCTGATGAGGTCGCGCACGTGGTTGACAATCAGCCAGGTCAGATGCTCTGAGTCGTGGAGGTTCTGACACTAAAAGAAAGTGATGAATGAGTATATCATTTTCTCCATGTAAAGCACTGTAGAAAAGTAATGTTGCACATAGGTTTCAGTGTTGTGTTCAAGAGCCTTGCAGAAATGATTTAATGTTTTATTTCACTGTCAGTGCAATTTTGAACATGTTTGAGGAACAATGTTTTCTAGTTTTGGCATATTTATGATTCAGTTGTACGATCACTCGGTGAAATCCAACATTCTCAGCAGTCTCACCACGTAGTCACAGAAGAGGATGAGTGCACCCCTGCGTACAATCTCCCTGTTAACCATCGCTAACCGGGACTCGGGCTTCTCCTCTTCGCCTTCCCCCAAGGAGTGAGGGCTCAGCAGCTTCGTGCACGAGAGGCTGTGTCTTCTGTTGGAAGGATCAGAAGAGACAGGGTTGATGGAAAAAGTGGACAATTTGTTGTGTTAGCAGAGGCCGAGTGCTTTAGGAGGCAGTTTCTCCTATTCTGGAGTATTTTCCTCTCCCTGTTTGTGTCCCTCTGAAATCCTTTCATTATAATTTCCAAATCTACACAAATAAACTTGACACCGGTGGGTGCCTCCACTCTTTTCTTACTTGGGTGTTTGATGAACCTCAGCCCACCAGGAGTAGTTGGTGTAGTTGATGATGAGGAGGACCTGGCACCAGAGGAGCACCAGGGACGGGTGGGTGGTGATGAGGCACTGCACCATGCTGTTCAGACCCTCTAAGGGGTAGAAGAGGCTGATCTCAGTGCCCGTCTGTCCGCCTCCATTCTCGCCCTTCAGCAGACGGCTGGCTGCAGCTGTGATCCTGCGAAACATTCCTGGAAAAGAAAAGACAAGAGGGAAAGGTATGACATATTGCTTAAATTTTTTTTTTTTTTTTTTTAAAAAAAGGCTTGTTACGAAGCACAAAATTAAAAAAAACATGCAGTGGAATTTGTGCACTCAGTGAATATTATATTATATTACTATATATTGACAATAACAACAATCTGAAATTACTTGCTCACCACTTTTGAAGACGTGTATTAAACACATGAGCAGCGTGCCGAGCTGCTGGCAGTAGAAGGTGTGTTGCTGCTCAGTGATGTCCACTTTAACCTGCCGGGTGGAAATGTCATCCAACAGCACACCCACCAGCTGGAGGAGGAACCTGGAGGTAGGCGGGAACGACACATTTCAAGTCAAAGAAGAAAAAAAAGCGCTGTAATCTAAAACTCAAGCAGGTGATGAATACTCTCACTAACCTGGCGAAGGTTTCCTCAGGCGGAGCCTTTTGCGCTTCACCGTTAGCTTCCTGGCTGCCGAGCGTGTCAGCAGCGGGCGGGTCGTTGGAGAAGGGGCTCGGCTGATGCAGGCGGCGGATGGTGAGGCAGGAGAGGAGATGTGGGGAGAGTGACAGCTCGTGGACCCGCGACAGGACGATATCCTCGGTGGACTGGGAGACGAGGACCCGCAGCACCGCCAGGATACCGGACACCCACAGCTGGACTGTAGCGACAGACGCCTGGAAGAGCGAACGTTTGATTTCATGTCACACTTTTTTTTCTTTTTTTTTTTTTTAAAGTCTATATTTGTAACAAAATGTAAATATTGCGTTAAAGTGGATCAGCAAGTCGAACGTCTGTCCACTCTATCGGATGAGATGTCTCACCATGGTGGCTGGGATGGTGAACATACTCTTGAGCAGCATGTCTACAGGTCGCAGAGAGGAGGGCGCCACCGTCTCAAACAGAGTGTTCAACACTCCCAGAGCCTCCGGAGAGTCCAGGTGCATCTGTGAAGACAAATAAATGCATTTAAATAAGTTGCCAGTCATTTAAAGTACATATATTACACCTTCATTTGAATGTTAACGTGTCTGATCTTACTGGTTAATAGCCGGGTTTGAATATCCGAGTGAAAGAGGTTGCTAATTGTAAACATGCACACATGCGAGGACATGTTTTCGTACCTGCTGCCTGGCGATCATGGGAAGAATGACATCAGCGATCTGTCTGGACAATCTCTTCCACTTGTCTTCGTTCTCTTTGTGACACTGCTGCAGCACAAGGATGAACATCTCCAACACCTAAAAACGCAGACGCGAAAGTACATGTAAGGAGAATGAGAGAGGCTGGAAGATCTGACGACGTCGGCCGGCTGTGTCTCTTCGCATCATCGAGTGACCGTACCTGATGGTGCTGGACGAGTCGGAGCAGCATGGACACCACCACCTCCTTCTGTGTGTCCAGCTCTTTGCCTGCATCGGCTTTGTTTGAGCCCCTCAAGACAAACAGGTCATGAACTATTGGCTGCAAGGCAGGGATGGCTGTAGAGGAAGGAGGAAAGGAAGTATATCTCTATCAGTTATTATATTTAAGTTAATTATGAGGATCATGACAGTCAGAGAAAAATAATAGGGAGATTAATAAAAACATCTTTAAAAGCAGAAAAAAAAAATTAACCTCAAGTCCCTGAAACAAAACAAACTGGAAAAAAAGAAACAAGTGGGAGAAATGAGTGCGTGTTTGTGTTGCTCGTGTTCCTCTCACCGTGTGTGACAGCCTTTCTGCCGCTGGCCATGATGCCGTCACACAGCTGGATGATCTTTGGGATGCTGATAATCTGCTTGGAGTGATAGCGCTCATAAGACAGCAGCACCAGGAAGAAAAAGATGTTGGGAATGATGGCCTCCGAATCTCTGTGCGTGAAGTGAAACAGTTATTTTAGTTTTACGTGACAGCTTTGTAATATTAAGCCAACAGACAGCGAGTGGAAGCAGACTTTAATCACATATGAACAGTAACCACATAAGATTTCTGAGACTGATGTTTAACAGTGAGAAAACTTACCTGAACTGCCCGACTTCAATGTACTCGAACTGCTTTAGGACGAAGCCTATGAACACCTGAAACATACAGAAATGTCTCAGTGAGCTAATATACATAATTTTAAGATATATACTTGCAAAACATTTGCATAAGTGTGCTTATTCTTTTTATACCTGATCCGAGTCCAGCAGGCAGTAGTTGACTCTGAGCTGCACCAGCTGGGCGAGCAGGTCCAGCACTTGTCTCTGCAGGGCCACAGAGGTGCTGGTGGTGTACTGCTTCAGAGCTTTGATCACCAGCGGCTCAAAGAGTCGGATGTGGTTGTGGATGGCGTTCTGGGGAAAACAGAGAGAGGAGGATCACAGCTTTCAGATCAGTAGAAATCCACGTAGTGATCTCCGACATATTTTTTTAGATGTTCACATGTATAATCTCGGTATGAAAAAGCAGCAGGATGACGCAAGTTTACCTTGTCTCCTCTGTTACGTGTTGCATTTGCGATGTTGGACCTCAGCTGGTTGGAGGCTTTTTGCATCACATCAAACCATCTTCAAGTGAAGAAAAAAGGAAAGTTTTTTTTTTATTTTTTTTTTATCTTACATGGGCACATCTATGCAAAAAGTTATTGGTATCAATTCATCTGGACGCATGTTATGTCATATCATGCACACAAATGTGAACGCCTGCTTCCATCTGTGTTGCTGGAACTCACCCCGAGGTGTCCTGCTCATGTTCAGCTTGTACCATGTTACGCAGACTTGCGTCGGCGAGAGCCTGGGTGAAGTGTGTGTACGGAGCCATGAAGCAGTAGTGGTAGAGGCCGGGTCGCAGGCTGGAGGAGCCCAGACGGAGAGCCTTGCCCTGGGAACGACTCGGTCCACTCAGGACACCCTCATACTGGGAGGCCAGGTTGGTACCAAACAGGGTCTTCAACAACTGAGGAATAAAACATTTTTAAGATTCAGGTCGTAGAAAGAGCTAAACAGAACTTTCTTGGTAGTCTCGCACACTGACATGATATTTGCTTCTAAGGACGTAGATAAGGGGAGTACACAAGAGCTAATGTGGCTTTAGTTCAGCCCTGCTACCAAGTAGGCTGTCCCACCCCGTGAGGCAGCAGAAACACATCATCATGGCTTGAATAAACACAGGTTGGCAAACAGAAACCCATTTCTCTGAAACTAATCAAATCATTACATTTTACCATCGTTACTCTTGTGCGATGCTGGCCTTCCCCTACCCTTCATTCTAGTTAGCATTTCTAAGAGTCCGGGAATTTATTCATGTTAAAAACTGAATACTGGATAGTCATCCAGAAAGGATAATACTATGTGTCCCTCGCCACATAAATATGGATGTATGGAACCATCGCACAGGGAACCCAACGCCTTTACAGGCCCTGTCGGCAGGAACCAGCCTCACTCTGCGTGGAGTCGCACCGGTTAAGACACACTGCTCAGTGCTGTAACCATCAAGACCGCCACACACGGAAAATGTGACAGTAGAATAAACTAAATCTACAAATTGAGAGATGTGCACACACAGATTACTGACCTGCTGCACACAAACAGTAGCCATGGTTGGTTCTCTGGAGAAGCAGGACTTGAGGTAGCCCAAAATTTCCTCCACACACTGACAGAAAAAAAAAGAAGACATTATTACATTCTGTTGATTCCAGTAAGAATGGACAATAAATCTGAAATCATTGATATTGACACTTTGAGAATGTCCAATAGAGAAATCATCTTTACTTTGCCGATGTCGTGAAGTGTGGCGAGCTCCAGCAGCTGAGACAGAACATCTAAAGTGGACCGCAGGAAACTTCCAAACTTCTCCTGGCTGCTGTGGAGGTCCAACGTCACCTAGGAGACAGCAAAGTACAATATTTCCCACCACCACTCTTCTGCAAAACATCATGCAACACTGTTGATGTGAGAAGATGTGTAGTCTGACCTTGTAGTTGGTGTGTGTAGCCTTCAGCACGTCGTAGAGCTTGAGGTACGGGGGCAGGTGGTAGAAGCTGCCAAGGGTGGTAGATTTGTTCACGGCTGTTGACCCTGTGCCGTCCGCTGGCCTGCCTGCTCCCAAACAAAACACAGACGACAACTTATGAAATATTCAGACACTCATTAGAGAGGTGAGCCGTGCCGGTGTCGGAACATGGCGGGGTGGGCGTGTACCTGTGTTGACCTCGTTGCTTTTCTTTGGGCTCATGGGGGCGACGCTGGGCTCAACACCCTCCTTCTCCTTGCCTTTCCTGCGGATAGGACTGAGGGAGGGGGTGTTGCTCAGGGAGGGGAGAGCAGCCTAAAAGAGTAGGGAACAGAGTACAAAAAAACTCAACACTGGACTTCCTGGAGATGGAAGTTGTAGTCAGGAGCAGATAAATGTAAAATGTGGCTTAAATATTCACTTTGACTAGGAGCCAATCAAACTAAAAAACACAATCCTTCCTTCCATCAGACTTGCCTTAACAGCTGGTCCTGGTGGAGTGTCGTCCAGCACATGGGCGCAGATGTTGAGCACCTTCATCAGGTGGGAGAAGAGCTGCTCCACCATGACCACCAGGGAACGTTCTGACAGCGCCGCCCAGGGTTCCTCCATCTTGTTTGGGCCTCCACTGGTGTTCCCACTGCTGCCTTCCTCCTCTCCAGCCCAGGGGTTGCGCATGCATTTAGGAGCCACAGCTGGAAATGTGATTAACAGACCTGTTAGTCAATAACAGGACATTTGTTTTGCCTGGAAACTTGATTTGAGCAAAAAAACAGTACACGTCATTTCAAGCCACATGGGGGAAATCTTCTTGAGGATTACAAACCAGCAAGCAGGTTGCCAGAAAGCAGGAGTGCATCTTGATGTGAAGAGAGATCCAGCGGAAACCAGGCAGAGGACAGTAAAGAGAGCACCATGTTGGCCATTCCTACTGTCAGAGTCCTCCGCTCGGTGTCTGGTGCAGATGAAGTGGTTGAAGATGAAGGAGCAGCGCTGGGCTGAGACAAACTGCAGAAACAGGGGGACAAAGACAGAAGATCATCAGCCAGAATAAAAGAAAAGAAACTGAAAATAAAGAACAAGAGGAACGTTTTTTTCAGAAGAATAACATACCCATGGAGGCATTAAATAAAATAAGTAAGAGATCGAGGGGTTGGGGGGGGGGGGGGGGGGCACACCAACCTGAGGGCTCTGCCTCTGCTGCGGTTCAGACTAGAACGGGAAGAGAAGTGGCTGCTGGAGCTGACGTAGCCACAGTGCCAGCCGGTGCTCCAAGTGCCCACCGGAAAATTTGAAGCCAGGAGGCACAAAGCCTCACAGCAGCCGAACTGCAGAGAAAGACAGAAGAATAGGGATTCAAAATGTTACACAAAGAAAAAACACGACACGGACCAGAAAGTTGCTGTAGAAGTAGGCAAAAAAATGTTTTTTAATCGAAATGCTAAAAAAGAAAACACGTACAGTTAGGGCTCTGGAGGTGGACGAGGTGAAAGCGTGAGAGACGGCAGTGACAACTCTGGACAAGTTGTTCTCCAACGTGACATCGGAGACGGCGCTGGACAGGTTGAAGCCTCGGTACGTCCTGGAACACAGAAAAGGTCAAAGGTTGCTCTGAAGTTGGCTCGTACACTTTTGTTTGTTTGCAAACACTTAGTTCATAAAACAGTTTACATGGAAAAGACATTTAACACGAGAAGGCAACAATAATTGGTACAATAAGACACACTGCGGTGTGTCAAACTAACAAACCTGATAATGTTGTAAATGGGGACATACGATGCTCATCTGAAATCGTTTATTTTGTATTTTTTAAGGACTCCACTACATGAGCTTTGCATGAGTCACAGTTCAAAAACTCCCTTTTTATTTTATAAGACCCCTTTATGCAGTTATATTCTGTTCACCCTCCGTCTGAAACATGCAGCTTTAGTTTCTGTCTCTTTAAGGCTCCCTCCCTTAATATCCCAAACTTCCAGATGTTTTGACCCCCTGAGACTGAGCGGGTGGATGGGTGTGCCCGGACCACATGACCATATGAAGAAATCTGTGTTGAGTTGATGTCATCTCTTTGTGAACTCAATGCTCAAAGCAGTTTAAACCGTCAGCTATTTTTTCTTAAAAACAACAACAACAAACTTGTAACTCATTATTTTCTTTGGTCACATGTAATATAAACATTATCGTAACATTACTGTCAGAGTTGGTGTTTACCTTGTGATTGTGCTAACGGTGAACTGGGAGGGGGGTTGTGCCTCATGCATAAGCAGCTGCAGGTAGACTGAACTCTGGTCCCGGGCGATCGCCACGACCGGGTCCACCTGGCCCTGGTCGCAGTCATAGAACAACCTGGGAACCAGTCTGGTAGAGAGACGGGCGCAGAGACGAGCGACGGGTCAGAGGACAACGAGAGAGAGTAAATCCAGAGATGCATGATATAGCCAACACGCTATGTGGAAAGATATCTTGTACCTGCTGACAGTAGAGGCGGCCACGTGTCGCACTCTCGGATCATCATCTCCCAACAGACGTATGACCACATCGTTCAGGACTCGTTCTTGCAGCCGCAGCCGCTAGATAAAGGAATGTGAACACATTCAGGACCACAGTCAGCAGCTGAATGTTCACAAGTGGAAATGAGACGCCGTGCAAGTGTGGTCGAAAAACATTTCAAGACATGTATTTTGGAAGGTGGACAGGAAGATTTACCCCAGTGTAGTGATGATCTCCTTTATGCAACGTCTCAGTTTTCCTCTCCAAGAAATTAACTAATCTAAAACACAGGAAAGAGTGAAAATCTTTACTGGGGAATCACATACTTATACATTGCATCCAACAAGCATGGAAACATATAGGATATTAAATTCATCCTACCGGAAGTCCAACTCAGCCAGAGTTTCCAAGAGCTCAGTGCGAACGAGCCAATAGGAGGAGTCCCTCAATGCAAACAGGTCTATGACCAACTGCAGGCCGAGCTCACTCAGGGTGCTGCTGCACACGGTCATGATGCAGTGCTGAGACACACACACAAAAAAACAAAGATCAGACTCACAAACACACAGATCACCGACACCTTCGCACAGATCTGCCTTACCCTCACTGCAGAGCACGCCATCTTGCAGGTGACGGAGGATACGTCTTTCAGAGTTTTCCGGAGCAAAGGTACCAAGTCCACCAGGGACACAGGGTTACCTGGAGGGCAGGTGAGACGAGCACCCTTTATTTATACTTTCTAATCTTTTTACATTGTCTGTGCCAAGACAAACACACCTCGGCAAACACACTAACCTGTTGCGCTCTGCACACTGGCCAGCCAAGTGTGTATGTTGTAGCGTGTTTTGGTGAGTGCGGCCTGTATGATGGCTCCACAGAGGATGGCCATGGCCCCTCTGATCTGGGGGTCCCCGTGGTCGATGAGGCACAGGACATCACTGATATACTGCTGCTCTGCAAGGACGTAGAAAGAGAGAGAGCAGCGTCAAAGACAGAGCTAACAGCACATAAATACCGTTGTCAATT
Source organism: Brachyistius frenatus (assembly GCF_029030835.1). Classification (NCBI taxonomy): domain Eukaryota; kingdom Metazoa; phylum Chordata; class Actinopteri; family Embiotocidae; genus Brachyistius; species Brachyistius frenatus. The sequence continues at coordinate 1,166,446 of NW_027210652.1, forward strand.
TATGCAATACTTAATATAACTGGTATATTTCTAAAAAAAAAAAAAAAAAAAAATTAGTTTGAAATAAGACGTTCCTATGTTTCAGAAGTTGAAACTGAGTGATTTTAGCTGCGGGGGTGGGTCCATAAAACATTTAGCTAAAACTCATACCAGGTGTAAAGCACAATCTAAATAGGACAGTATTAGGATTTATTTATTTTTTTCCCCCCTCCTACCTTCTACTGGGAGGCCGTCCAGCGGCTCCAGGTAGAGGGAGTTAAAGAAGGCTTCAGGATGCAGCGCTGCTGCGGCTCCAACACAGCTGACCGCCAAAGCCTTCACACTCACTCGCACCTCTTTGTCAGGAATCAAACCTGAAAGTCACAAAGCAAATATTGGCACATAAATTTTTTTTTTTTTTAAAATGCGCACTGATAAGGACACCTCAAATAAGTTTAAAAAGAAAAAGTAGAGTAGTGGAGAAGCTGTCTTTTGCTGTTGGAGACTTGTCATCCTAAGTTAAAGTTACATTGAAAAGCATTTTTGTGTCATTTTGAACAGTTCAGATTTCCACTCACCATTTTTTTGCCCTGTCAGCAGGAAGGAAGCAGAAAGAAGCCGCACACAGTGCACCAGTGGCTCCACCCCCTTGTCTGTATAGTGTCCAATCGGACCCTTTATCCGTGATGGCTGACAGACAGACAGAGCAGTTACATAATTAGATGCAGAATCATCTTGTCACTTCACGGAGACATTTGTGTGGGTGTGACTTTACCTTATTATCAGGTTCGGGTTCGGCGGGTTCGTCCTTTGGTATGAAGCGGTCCACACTGCTGTCTGAACCCTGTCGGTTGTGACCTCGGCCTTCGAAGAGATGAGGCTTGCTCAGAGCTGCACACAACACAGACACAATAACCATTAGTGAGGCCTTATAGCAATAAGCAGAGCCTGCCTGTGTCTCTGTGTGTGTCTCTCTCTCTGTGTGTGTGTGTGTGTGTGTGTGTGTGTGTGTGTGTGTGTGTGTGTGTGTGTGTGTGTGTGTGTGTGTGTGTGTGTGTGTGCATAAACACACCCAGCGCTGACTGTGCGAACGGTTCTAGGGGTTCTTCTTGGGAGGAAGATGGTGCTCCTTCATCTTCTTCATCCTGTAGTGTTCCGATCTGCATCCCAGAGTACTGACTCTCACTGCCATCCAGGACCTTATGCAGAAACACACACACAAAACCAAAACATCTCCAGCAGGGAACAAAGCTTCATTTAAAAAAAAAAATACGCCAGGATTTCTCTCGGTTTGAAATGCAACTGCATGCAAAGGGTACCGAAGTAGTTTCGACCCACTGAGTTAGATTTGCTTGATTGACATGACAAATGACTAAAACAGCAAGTCAAACACACATTCTCCTATTGAAGGTCTACTTCATCATGCTCGGGTCGACACAACTGGAAGCAAATCAACTGCATTCAGGAATAAGCACAGGCTTGAGAAGTTCTGCAATTGTGGTCGACACAATCCAGAGGAAGAGCAAGCTTTTGATCCAAAATGTATTATCCCCTAAATTGTTTTTACTAAGATAAACTACTCCAAGCACGTGATTTTTAGGTCATTTACATGATCTTTTACAGAGAACTTGTTTGCCGACAAGTTGTCTTTGCAGCAAAATAATAATAATAATAATTTAAAAAAAAAATCTTGATTGAAATATATATATATATATTGTCTTATTTTCCAGGTTTGGCTTTCGCTGGAACAAAAGCCCGTCACAGCCTCTCCAAATGATAAGAAAAATAATTCGGGAGCAGCTCGCCTTCATTCCTCATACTTATTGCAAGCCAGTAACATGGGATGTCAGGGTTGGTAGTTTTTACAAATGTCTTTCAAAAGCATCTGGTCTTTGGGAGGGAATCACTCGCAATGAGGAAAAGAGGGGGGGGGGCAGGGTTTTAACGCATCGTCATTGACAACAAGAGGAGAAAAAATTAACAAGCCGGGAAGATTCAGTGCATAGGTTGAGACGAACAAGCCAACGGAAGGAGAAAGAACGAAGAAAGCCTTTTGAGACAAGCAAGCCCCGCCCACTATGTTGAAAAGTGTCCAATCGGCTGACCTTGTCACTAGTGCTAGAGGAGGAGGTGGCATAGAAGGAGGAAGAGGAGGAGAAAGAGAAAGAGGATGACGAAGAGGAAGCGATGTAGATAGAGGAGTCGCTGTCTGGGGCGTCGGGACCCTCGGTGGAAGTTGGTGAGGGTGGGGACGGCTCGGTCACCCGCGGCAACGGAGAACGCGACTGCGACGAAGTGAGGAGAAGGATGGAGGAGATGGGGGCCAGACCATAGAGGTAGAACTGTTAGAAAGGTTTTGTGGTCTGTGATTGACTTCACGATGCAACAAAAAAAATGCTTTGTGAGGACCAATTATAAAAGTATAAAATTAGTATTATCTAATGCATTTTGTACTTCGATAATTACTTATTGTAGAAACCATATTTCCTCAAAAATATAAGATTCTATTTTTCTTCTGATGATGTTTTTGAAAGAAGTGAATATGGGTTCCTGTGTTACAGAATCAAATTTAAAAAGCTTTAATGTTGCTCGGCTAGAAAGTTTCTTCTTTAAAAGTCCTCTGTCCTGAAAGCATTAGTGCGTATTTCTTGCCCAGTTTTCTAATAACCAACATGTTTTACTGCCAAAAAAAGAGAATAATTCCTGAGTAGTGAAAGGAGTCCAAAAAAAAAAAAAAAAAAAAAAAAAATCTCCCAATATTTTTACACCAGCGTCATGATCAGGAGAACAAAAAGACTGAATGACAACTATTGACAGTGAATCAATCCAAAGTCTTCTAAAATGTGGGCGACTGGTTGCAAATTTTGCTTTACTGAAGTATTTCATGATTCACTCTGATAAACTGTATTATGCAAAAAGGAGGGTTTGGAAAGAGAAGGTTCATCTTATATTCTGGCAAATGTGCTATTAAATATAACTGTCATACAGTTTTCCTGTGGGATAAGCCCACAACAAGACTATGGCCCTAATTCTTTGTTCTCTATATTTTAAGCTCTGACATAATTATCATCATTTTGATTTCAAATTGTACCCAGCAAGATAGATTTTTCCAAAGCACCCAGTTGCCACCAAAAAAGTCTGATGTTATTACTACATAGCATGAACTGCAGCATGCTGGTGGCTGTAGGGGATTTGTTAGAAACATGCAGAACAACTGAGAAGCTCGTCTAATGCTTAAAAAAAAGTGAAGGGAATGGAGGCAAGAATGAAAATTAGTCCACTCTACAAAATGTAATTCTATGAAGAGTAGCAGTGCCGTTAGGGACGTTAAGGGTCATGGTAAATTATAGCATTAGACGGTAATTAAATCAGTTATTGTCAAGGGAAGCACGCTGTCTCTCTGTATTTCACACAAACAGACAGAAGTAATGAACTGTCTGTTCAAGCTGAAGTCTCAAAGCAAATTAAATATCAGTTGCTTGTCCACAGTCGCACTGACCAGTTCTGCTACATCTGAAGGGGTGACGGCGGAGTCCGGGCCCTCCGTGGTGGTCTGGGAGGAGTCGCTGGGTGGAAGCGAGCGATCATTAGTGCTTAGTAGTGTGCCGCCTTCTCCCAGGGGTCCTCCTTCTGGAGTGGCGTTCTCCGGCGTGGTGTAGTCGGCTGTCTCCGGGGTAACGTTGGCCCCGCCGCTGGAGCTCCGACTCAGCATTTCCTCCTCGTTTTCATTGGGTGACTCGGGAGTGCCCGACGCGGACGTCCCGCCGCCGCCACCTTGCTCCGAGGAGGCGCTGAGGTCCACGGAGTCACCGGGCTGCAGAGTGTGCTGAGAGGAACGCGGCTGCTCGGTAATGATGTCGACCTGAGCCGCAGAGGAGCCGTCCGCACCGACGACCGACGCTGAAGTCCAACAAACACAAAAAAACCCGGTATTTTCATCTTTTTTTAAAAAAATATATTTTCTGAGGTGTTGACATCCAGTTTTAGACTTTGAAGTTGCTAATTACTTCACATTTGCCTCCAGGTGGGCGCTTCTTACCTGTGAAGGCACCAGGAGTGACCTCAGTCCTCTCGGGGTCATCCTCCAAACCATCCTCCTCCCCAGAAAGTATTTTACCTGGAAAGAACAGGTGTATCATCAACGAGAGACATCGGCATCAACACCGCAAGAGAGGGAAAGACATAAAAGCCCAGGTGGGGCAATTTACATCCGACTGAGTCCAAGATATATATATATGTATATATAAATATATAAATGTAACTTTAACAACATATTAAGAATTTAAAGGTGAATCCACTGCCTTAAATGACTCAGTCGAAGGTAAAGATGCCCGAGCCCTGATTGAAACGTCGGTAGACGTGAGCAGAGGAGATAAGTAGACTAGTCACCTCTCTGTTTCCTGAGAAGGAGTGGACTGCAGGAGGACCCTCCCCCTGCTGCGAACGGCAGGAAGATAGGAAGCAGAGACAGGAGGTAGGTGAGGAGCAGAAAAGCGGCAAAAGCTCAGAATTGTAAGACGACGGGGGAAATGAGTTAGGAAGCAAAGAAAAAGGCGATGAACACAGATCGGAGCAGAAACTAGACTGAAGCACCGGCACGGATTTCCTAGCATGATCAGGGTAAGTAAATGAATTATAAGCCACCTGAAGCAGATAAATTGGCGTCCAGAGCGCTAGGTGACTAGCTAAATACTTTAAAGCCCATATTACGTCTTACAGCAGGGATAACGAGCTTAATGACCCAAGTCCTAATTGTTTGATGCGATTACCAATTAGCTCGAGGATGCTGCCAGAGCGCGCGCGGCTCTCGATGTCCTGGCGGAAGACGGTGCCGTGTGCAATGCTGCCGGCGGTGATGAGCATGTGCAGGAGCTCCGGCGGGGGGGTCCTGAACACCTGCTGCAGGAGCTCCAGAGCAGCTGTGACCACGTTGTGATCCCAGTGCTGCGTGTAGTGCAGGGTCAGCTCGTACACCTTCAGAACACACACACACACATTATATATACACACACACACACACACACACACACACACACACACACACACACACACACACACACACACACACACACACACACACTCCCTCTTTGATGTACACAGTCACTCTCACCTGCAGCAGTTGTTCAGGTGTCGGCTGAACATCAGCCTCTTTTCTCATGACTCCAAAGCTTCCTTTGAGGCTGGTGGTGTTGACTTGCTGCTGCAGGAGGGGCATCAGGTAGCGAAGGGTCAGCAGCACCCCCAGAATCAGGTGGCTGGGATGTTCTTCATCCACAGGAACCACCAGGCCTGGAACAGGATAGAAAGACACGGGGTTGTTTCCTACTGTAGCTAAAACCAATATATAACCAAATGAACTCAAACGTTAGCCGAAATAAGAAAAAGTAGTAAAGTAGAAAAGGAGTGGGCGACCTACCCAGCAGCACATTAAGGAGCCAGGTGTAGAAGTAGCTGGTGCGTCTGGAGTGTTGGCACACGCCGACGGCCGAGCTGGCGGCCGTCCGTCTGATCGTGGGAGAGCTGGACTTCAGGTTGGCCACGAAAGACTTGAGCAGCACCTGGAACAAAAGTGACGAGACCAACAATGAAAGTGAGCTACCAGGATGTAAAGATATGCTGGCGCCCGGACAGATATGGTTGTTCACTACAATAAAAACGTAGCTCCGTTTTAGGAGTGGATACCTTGATCTCGCCGTCATTGGCAAAGTGTCCCAAGCACGCCATGATCTTGGGCATTGCTGCAGCCAGTGTCTCCTGCACCGTCTCCTCCTGCCGCTTAGTGATTCTGGAGAGGCACGGCAGCAGGTTGACCAGATAAGGTCTGGAGAGACAGTGAAAGGGACAAGTATGAAAACACGACAAAAAATAAACGACAAACGAGCATTTCAAAAAGAGTCAGATTGTGTTACCGTCACCAAAAGAATGTAAAAATTCTGCAGTTTTTTTTTATTTATTTCCATCTTCCACTTGATTATGTGAATGAAATAAAAATGCCATTTTTCAGGTATGCGTGTGTTCATACCTGCATTTCTGCGGTCTGATGAGGTGGGCGAGCTCAGCAAACCTCCACAAGGCTGCCCTCAGACTCCGAGAGGCACCGTTCTACAGAGGCGCACAGACACTCGTTAATAAAACCACATCTGCTATCAGACTCATGTTTTAGGAAAAACATCAACATTTTTCACACTTTAAGTAAGACAAATTTGAAACCCCAGTTATTCATCTGTGAGAACAGTAGTCTCCCTATTCAGAACCATGTCTCATTACCTTTTTAATTTCTTTGTACAGCTCCAGCTGCAGTCGAGGCAAGTTGGAGTCCATCAGCGCCTGAAGATAAAAGTCAAAAGCAAAATGAATGATTTTACAACAACATCAACAACAAAAATGGCATTATTGTTTTAATGTATATTTTGATAATTATTCCTCTACTCATTTGTCAAATTGTATACCAACTGAAAATGTATTGATGATCAATTTATTGTTGGTCTAAAAAAAAAAATTAAAAAAAAAGATCCTGCTCACTTTGATGATTTTGTTCAGGCACTCATCGGCTACCATCCGGACATCTGATTCGCTGTCATCACTGCAGAGCAGGAACATCTCCATGGCGATGCCAAGCAGTTTCTGAAACTCTGGGGATGTTCTGTTCCCAGGACCATAGAGACAAAAAGTCAGACGAATATTAGTACACATAAACATGTTAAGACACCTGCAGCCTTTTAACATGAACTCACTCACACAAAAAGTGACCATCAAGGAGCATTAGGACTTTTTTTCCCCACGGAGGACATTTTGGCATTAAACACTGATACCCAGTTAAAGTCCTAACATGCAGGAGCTCTATTTGTTAGTGTACTAATAAGTAAGTACGCCACCTGGAACCAAGCATGAGAGTGGCAAAAGCACAGTTGCAAACGTAGGCTGTATATCTAAAGATGGATGACACGTCGCCACTTAGTGAAGCCAAAATATCAGAGGAATCGGTGCTGCCATCATGTGCAATAGCGGCCGGGTGGGCAGACGTGGTTTGGATGTCCCACTCCTGGTCACTACGTCACCAGGCATTCATCGCACAACCTGACATGCATCAAATGGATGTCGTGGAGTCTGACAGATTTCATCGACTCCGTCTCACACGGCGTGACGTGCAGTAAACATATTCGTTGTTGTCGTACCATGTAAACATGCCCTTCCTCGGACATTTGATTAAAACAAAGCCATGCGTGTACTTTTTCCTACTCTGGGGGAAGTCCTAAAAGATTAGTACAAGATTTGACTGAAACAAAGCAGATTTGAGTTCAAATGACAAGAAATACCTCAGTGACTGAGCCACAATGTTTTCACATATTGTCAAGCAGTGGGTCACCCTGTCCTTCTTTGTGGTGGCTTGCTCCTTTTTTCTGTGGAAGCATGAGGAGAAAACAGAAGACAAGCAGAGAGAGATCAGGCCGAGAGACTGAGGCGATGCCTTCGTGAAATTAAGCTGCCGGAAGTCATGGCAGCTCTAAACAGGATCAGAATTAAATCTTTTGCTCGTGGACAAAAAGAAGTCGTCTCCTGCACCGTCTCCTCAATGGATAGACAGTGACACACCTCCCCTCTGTAGATGCAACAGAAAGGACCTGAACTAAAGAGAGCCCCAGGTGGCCACGAAAAGAATCACAGTGTACATTTAAATCCAAGCCAACAGTGCGCTTTGATTTTTTTTTTTTTTTTTTAAAGGATAAACTACCTTTTTAAAATTATTGTGTCAAGACACTGAGTGTAAAACTCACAAGATGACAATTTGAGACCTATTTATGCTTTAACTTTACATACAGCTCCAGCCTCACATGACATAAAGCATATATCAGAGTAACAGACTCCAGCAACATGAAACCGGTCACATCCGGTGGGATTTATTTTTAGGATAAGTATGTTTTTCAGTACTACTGATGGGACACAGAAAGAGACATCATTAGGGTACCGTGACATCATTCACTGGTGTGTGAATGAATATAAACCTCCTCTTCAAAAGACTTCATGCAAATATAATAATAAACGTTGTTCACAACAACGTGGAAGCGTCCCATGTTAAGGCACGTGGTCGGAGGTTGAAGCAGGTCACATATTGTTGATGATATTAACTCGTGTCGTGAACCCGTCCGCGGGCCTTCTTGTTGATGATATTAACTCGTGCCGTGAACCCGTCCACGGGCCTTCTTGTTGTTGATATTAACTCGTGTCGTGAACCCGTCCACGGGCCTTCCTGTTGATGATATTAACTCGTGTCGTGAACCCGTCCGCGGGCCTTCCTGTTGATGATATTAACTCGTGTCGTGAACCCGTCCACGGGCCTTCCTGTTGATGATATTAACTCGTGTCGTGAACCCGTCCGCGGGCCTTCCTGTTGATGATATTAACTCGTGTCGTGAACCCGTCCGCGGGCCTTCCTGTTGTTGATATTAACTCGTGTCGTGAACCCGTCCGCGGGCCTTCCTGTTGATGATATTAACTCGTGTCGTGAACCCGTCCGCGGGCCTTCTTGTTGTTGATATTAACTCGTGTCGTGAACCCGTCCGCGGGCCTTCTTGTTGTTGATATTAACTCGTGTCGTGAACCCGTCCGCGGGCCTTCTTGTTGATGATATTAACTCGTGTCGTGAACCCGTCCGCGGGCCTTCCTGTTGATGATATTAACTCGTGTCGTGAACCCGTCCGCGGGCCTTCTTGTTGATGATATTAACTCGTGTCGTGAACCCGTCCGCGGGCCTTCCTGTTGATGATATTAACTCGTGTCGTGAACCCGTCCGCGGGCCTTCTTGTTGATGATATTAACTCGTGTCGTGAACCCGTCCGCGGGCCTTCCTGTTGTTGATATTAACTCGTGTCGTGAACCCGTCCGCGGGCCTTCCTGTTGTTGATATTAACTCGTGTCGTGAACCCGTCCACGGGCCTTCTTGTTGATGATATTAACTCGTGTCGTGAACCCGTCCGCGGGCCTTCCTGTTGTTGATATTAACTCGTGCCGTGAACCCGTCCACGGGCCTTCTTGTTGATGATATTAACTCGTGTCGTGAACCCGTCCACGGGCCTTCTTGTTGATGGTATTAACTCGTGTCGTGAACCCGTCCACGGGCCTTCCTGTTGTTGATATTAACTCGTGTCGTGAACCCGTCCACGGGCCTTCCTGTTGATGGTATTAACTCGTGTCGTGAACCCGTCCACGGGCCTTCCTGTTGTTGATATTAACTCGTGCCGTGAACCCGTCCGCGGGCCTTCTTGTTGTTGATATTAACTCGTGTCGTGAACCCGTCCGCGGGCCTTCCTGTTGATGGTATTAACTCCTGTCGTGAACCCGTCCACGGGCCTTCCTGTTGTTGATATTAACTCGTGCCGTGAACCCGTCCACGGGCCTTCTTGTTGATGATATTAACTCGTGTCGTGAACCCGTCCACGGGCCTTCTTGTTGATGGTATTAACTCGTGTCGTGAACCCGTCCACGGGCCTTCCTGTTGTTGATATTAACTCGTGTCGTGAACCCGTCCACGGGCCTTCCTGTTGATGGTATTAACTCGTGTCGTGAACCCGTCCACGGGCCTTCCTGTTGTTGATATTAACTCGTGCCGTGAACCCGTCCGCGGGCCTTCTTGTTGTTGATATTAACTCGTGTCGTGAACCCGTCCGCGGGCCTTCTTGTTGATGATATTAACTCGTGTCGTGAACCCGTCCACGGGCCTTCCTGTTGATGATATTAACTCGTGTCGTGAACCCGTCCACGGGCCTTCTTGTTGATGATATTAACTCGTGTCGTGAACCCGTCCACGGGCCTTCTTGTTGGTGATATTAACTCGTGTCGTGAACCCGTCCGCGGGCCTTCTTGTTGATGATATTAACTCGTGTCGTGAACCCGTCCACGGGCCTTCTTGTTGATGATATTAACTCGTGTCGTGAACCCGTCCGCGGGCCTTCTTGTTGATGATATTAACTCGTGTCGTGAACCCGTCCGCGGGCCTTCTTGTTGATGATATTAACTCGTGTCGTGAACCCGTCCACGGGCCTTCTTGTTGATGATATTAACTCGTGTCGTGAACCCGTCCACGGGCCTTCCTGTTGTTGATATTAACTCGTGTCGTGAACCCGTCCGCGGGCCTTCTTGTTGATGATATTAACTCGTGTCGTGAACCCGTCCGCGGGCCTTCTTGTTGATGATATTAACTCGTGTCGTGAACCCGTCCACGGGCCTTCCTGACTCTGTCACAGCTGCGCGCGCATCTTCTCCTGTGATGGCTGGTCCCGAGCATTAAAACGTGCCAGGCTGACGATCACGTTAACGCGAGGCGGTAGAGACTCGATGCTCGGAAACGAGTCGATCTAAACAACAACAACAACAACAACAAAATGTCCGAGAAGTTTTAAATCGCCGCTGAGCCCCGTCGGCGTCACGAGCACCAGCTCGTCTGTTAAACCTCGGGAAGCTAACGCTGCTAGCAGGCTAAGCTAAGTGTTTAGCCCAACGGCTGTTCAAACTCCGCTGGACCAACAAAAAAAAACCACACTCACTGTCTCTGGACGAGCTCCTCGGCGGTCGGCGGTCCCTGCTGCTGCTGGAAAGACTTCAGAGACTCGAAGGCCTTCATCAGTTTCTCCATCGTGGCCATTTTAACGAGCTCGGCCGGACGAGCTAATATTTACTACGCGAGCTAACCAGCTAGCACAGAAGCGGCGCGAGAGCAGGAGGCGCGTCGTGCGACGAGAGTGCTCACACTGCTCGCGACGACTACCACCGGCTCCCCACCTGCTCTTCTTGAGATATGGCTCTTATTCGTTCACAATATTACTCCTAAATGAACCAAATGTTGGTTGACAACGAGCCATCTTTGATGCAGCTTCGCGTTCCCCCCCCCGAGCCAATCACACCAGGAAGTGGCATATATGACAGCTTGCTGGAGAGGGGCGGGGCTTGCAACGACAGCGGCCAATCAGACTGCGGCTATACACTGACTGACTTGCTAAAGAACCAATGAGTGGCTGGTACTTTTTTTTTCTTTTGTTGTTATTGTTGCTGTCACGGGACCCATGAAATTCAGACTGCAGGACAGATTTGCTCAATCTTTTACCTTTTTTTTAATTATTATTATGAGTGGACGAGTAGGAATAAAGATGAAAAGCACTTGCAGTGCTACTGTACTTTATTAGCTTATTAATGGTAATATCTCTGAAAGACAATGGCAAGAAATCTTTAGTTTTAATCTGTAATAAATTCCTATATAATAGTCAAAGCAATGAAGTGCTTCAATTAATTCCAACATGTAGCAAATATTCAATATGCCACTAGTTTGCTCAAACAGGTCAAAGCAGCAGGGCACCACTTTAAGTCCCATCTCAACCCATTTATGCAAAACTATCAACAAAATAACATGACACAAAAAAAGTCAAGACACAAGTAATTTTTATACAAATGGCAGTGTATTATTTCATAATTACAAATGTCAGATATGGTACAACAACCAGTGATACAACTTGTACAAGAATTAACAATGACTGCAGTGGTTGAACGACTTGACTGTACAGATACAAAAAAAAAAAAATAAAAAAAATTAAAAAAAAAAAAATCAAGAAGTCCCAGGCCCAGTTTGAATACCAAATTATGCATTAGTCATTCCTCCCCTTCCTTGACAGCATCACTTATCGGACATATCTGAACAGAAGAATGTGAAACCCAGCAGAACCTCCCAACTTGTATTGGCGTTTATCCCAAAACTAGACTCGAGTGAGTCAAGGAACTGAGGATCTCTCACTTCTAGACGTTGCTGGTGAGTACCGTCCCACTTTTGGGGTTTGAGGATGAGCTCACCATCAGAGTCTCGGAGGAAAGGCAGGAGAAAAGGAATGCTTGTTATGTATTCAAACCAGGCCAACTCAGCTGGTCACCTTGCCATTCATAAAGTTGTCCTCAGATACCAGTGAGATATGTTGGCACTAGAAGGTCATCATTTACATATACAAGGAACCTGAAGTATTACAAACTGATACATGCTTGAGTAATAAAACATATGCATTTTTTTTTATTTTTTTTTTTAAACAGGCATTACAATGCACTTAGTGCGGACATTCAAAACTGTTGAGCTGTTTAAAGTTCCTTTATGTGAAGGAATTTCTCTCAGAATGGACGGAAGGTTTAAGAGGTTAAAAAAAAATGGATGTCAGAAATCAACATGGTAATTGGCACATATATAATAAAAGGCTGTCAGTCTTTCTTCAGTAAAGTCTTCGGAAAAGAAAACAAGTTTAATTTAGTTAATGGTGCTTTTGGTATCATTGGCAATAAAAGTTAAAGACACTTCCTTTAGTCATTGTCAAAAACACACCATAGCGCAGTGAAAGCAAAGAGAACTTCTTCACTGCCGTATGGATGGTAGAAGAGTAAAGATCCTCAAATACAATGACAGAGGCATGGATGGCAAACACAGTTTAGTTTCCCTGTGAGAATGAGAGAATGTGTGTTCGAGCTTAGTTACATGTTAGAAATACATCATTTACAAGGTTTTTTGAGGCTAAAGAGCTAAAAGGCTAAAATCTACAGAGGCAAGCGAAATCAGCTTCAAAATGTGCCTGAGAGCAAAAAAAAATAAAAAAGTAGACACTCAGAAACTCAAGTGACGATAAGTCAGCAACAGCTAGATGCACACGTTTGATTCTTGATGATGGAATGTGCAACAGGGGACAATTTTTTTTAGAACAAGCCGCCTCCAAATGAGTTAATTAGATTAGGGACTATATGCGTACCATTTTAAAAAATATGCGGTTTCTTAGAAATTCAACAGAGTAATATTCAAGTCCCTACATGATTCTGAACTACTGTATTGACAAAATGCAGACACTGCTTTTCTGTAGAAAAAAAAAAAAAAAAAAAAAGAAAGTCTCAAAAAAGTGAAACAATCCTTCAGGTAACTAAATTGCACAAGGGTACAGCTAATTTACTGGAAAGCATTAGATTGAACAAAGCTGCATTAGCTTACAGTGTAATATACACACACAAAACTAACATGTCCAGATGGGGTATTCACAGCATTAAAAAACAGGAGATGGGGGAGTAAACAACAAACCGCCTCGAAAAAAAGGAAAATTTTAAAAATGGCTTCAAATGCCTCTGCAATGCCAGTGAGAACAGACAAATAGTGAACAGAAATAATCCTGATTAATGACGGGAAATGTACAGAAAATGTGTTTTGTTCATGATTGGAAGGAAACACTTCTTTTATAATAAAACACAAGTGCACAACAGTTGTGGTTCTGCGAGTGTTCGTGGACACACAGCGACGGTCCACTTCTCACTGTTTTCACACGTATGAGCAACCGTCTCCCGCGAGACAACGACATACAGGATTTAAATGGAATAGGTAAAGGCGGGTGTTGTTACCGTTAACAAATTGTATTTTTCTTCAATCACAAACACAGCTAAAGCCACACGAGATCTAAATGGAGGTCAGTTAGCAGGTACCGTGCTATCTACGGTCAAACTGGTACAGAGGCTAAAGCAGGCTGTTATCTTGTCTCAGTGCAGAGGCTAATAGCTGCTGATAGCTGAATCAGTGGAAGTTAGCTGGATGCAACAGATATCTTCTTTCTTTTTTTTTTTTTGCTATCTTCTAGATGAAGCCATTGTCAGCTGCAGGTCAGGTCTCTGATAAAGTCCCATCATCATCACCATCATCATCATCATGTGTCTCTTTGTTCCAAATTATTCTCCAGTCAACCAGAAGGAGGCTTTCTGGTGTACTATTTAAAAAAATTTAAAAAAAAAATGGGCAGCAAATTACTAAGAAATATCGCGGGGAAAGGATTTCCGCTCTGCACATAGAATGATTTATAATGACCGAAAAAAGGAATGAAAAGAAAGTAAAAGCCAGGGAGTACAACAAAAGCAGAAGAAGTAATAAAGATAAATGAACAAAAAAATCAAATATTCTGCCTGAGTAAATAATGTAACAGACGTTTTACTTAACAGCCGTGCTCGCGGTGAAACACTGTCTGGCATCTAAAATTCCTGTTCTGAGCTGTTTGCAGCTCATGAAAGATTTTTTTATATATTTTTTTTGTAGTAGACGGCCAGCAATTATCAAACCTTGTGGGACTGAAAACGGCCAACCCAGTATTTACTTTGTAGTTTAAAGGATACTTAATTGTTGCACATGTTAATTAGAAGACAGCCAGAAATAAATCTCTGCTAGATCTGAGTTGGTAAAGACACCTAGAAGACAATTTACTGCTATCCCATCCAGTGCAACCTGCGTATCCGGGCTGAGGTAAGGGCACGGAGAATCCAAACCAACCTTAAATAAAACAAATATTAAAAAACAAAACAGGGCAGGTGGGCGTCCAACACATGGGAGAGGATAGAGCAGCGTGGCATCAACACAGCAATGACAGACTGGATTTGTTTTTTTCCCCCCACTCATCGTTTGGATGTACACGCTTCGTTCAGATCTACCTGAGCCTCGAGGCGTACGGAGGCGGAGGGTTAGTTCGGGACCAGGCGGAGCTGATGTGCTAAAAAAGAAATACACGTCACGTTGGCCAAATTAATGACAAACATACAGCACATGTATTTAAAAAAAAAAAAAAAAAAGGCCTTATGCTACGTAAAAAATAATAATAAAAAGACTACTGGTACTGTGCTTCTTAAAAAAACCTCCCCAATACACATTATCCATACTCATTCCAAAAGAAAATAAAAAGGAAATAAAAATGTAATGTATGCATTCAAGTGGTACTTTTATGGCTTTTTGTACAATACAACCTTTAGTGAAAATATACATCTAGACATAAATTCAAGTACAAATGTACAAAATCTTTAAACTCATACTTTTTTCTTTAATTATAATACACTTTTAATACAGCTCATAAATACAGGTCAACATTCACTGAGTTCCAAAGATTTGCGCTCGGTTGGAGTTTGTGGTGAAGTTCTGCGGCGGAGGGGGTGCAGGTGGAGGGAGTGGTTTAAAGTCGCGAGGGCTCCTCGATCTCGTCGTCACTGTAACCGCTCTTAAAACAGACCTGGGGAGAACCGGAAGTGAGCACATATCACGGATGTTAGAAACTCAGCGCGCCATCTCACGTGCGAATGAAACGCTCTCCCTGAAAAACTCCGACCTCGACGTAACCACATCAGGAGTCCTACTTTTGTCGTCCAGTACTCACACACATAACTATGAAAATGTTAAAGGATGACGTGCAATTCCAGCAAGGGCAAAGGCGTGGGGCAAAATTATGATGCAACTGGTCGTTGACTTTTCCATAATAATAAAAGTATAACGTAGAACTGCTATTTAAAAATGTTCTGTTACGGCTCTGCTCCACTTAAAATCATGTCATTTTCTTGACGGAGACTCGATTCATCATTAATACATGATGTTGCATCTGTACTACAAAGAGATTCTTTATCTTTGATTGATGATTAAAAAAAAAAAGTTAAAAAAAAGTAAACCAAAAGAAAAGCATTTAAAAGGCAGCCTGCATTCTTCCCCTCCAACTTCCACTAATAAGATAAGGAGGCCCGCACGACAGGTGATCAGAAAGTTCAGAAACTGCTCCTGTTGTGTGCAAACAAAGCACAGCGCCGTGACATGCTCAGAGCAGGGGGAAGCTATTACGCTTGTGAAGAAGTATTCCAAGTGACAAGACTTAATCAACATCAGCACGACTTACACAAGTTTTATGTGCACATTCGCGATTTCAACATGGAAAACTGAAACTTGAGCAGATATCAGATTTTGTTAAAATTTTGGGGGGAAAGTAAAGAAGTTCCAATGATTGTGTTGTTGTGGGGGAAAACTAGTTTTGATCTCAGTGTGAGCGGGATGTCATGTTGGAGAACCAGAGTCCCATCATGCAACAGTTCAGGCGGTTTCCACTGATTGTTTTCCCTCAGAACGCCACAGTTGAACTCTGTGTTGATAGTCTGACTCTGGGGAAAGAATTCACAGTGCACAACCCTTCATATGTCAAATAAAACCCTTGTGGCTGCGCTGCTGACCTGACGAGCCTTTTTTGGGTTTTTTACCAGCCACTCTTAGAAAAAAAAAGAATGTGACTCATAAACACCTCGCCCGGCTAACTGCTTCATCGCCTTTCTGAAGAATTTTAAAGAGTCTCAGTTGCCAATTTTCTGAGTTTGACACAAAAAGTTGAAATCGCGGTCACAAAAACGACTGGAACACAAGTGCTGATGTTGATCCAGCAACCTTAGTTGGAATACTTTATCCCAAATGTTATAGCTTTCCTCCTGCTCTGTTCACAACACTTTACTCTGCTTTGTCTGCATGCAACAGCAACAGTCTCTGGACATTTTGATTCCCCTGCATTTGTTGCCTGAAAGACAAAATGCAGGGCAGAAAACCTTGTGTACTGATCATGAGCTTATTCCTGTGATTGCATGATAATAAGTGAAGATGGCTCAGTGAACATAGGGACATTTCATCAACCAACAGCTTCTTCATTCTGGATTTTGCCAGACAGACATTAAGGGATCAATGTTCAGAGAGATTTTGATCAGATAATCAGACCGAAGCCATAAAAGTGTCGGCGACAAAAGGCAGGATTCTGACAAAGAAAAGAGGGACATATTCCCCATCCTTCAGAGAAAATTACACCAAAGAATTCAATCCAAGGGAAGAACAGAGCACAATGGAAGGTCTCTGTAATAAAGGACCGGCGGAGAATAGTAGAAATAACCTGTTAGCTGAGCAGCTCCTGGTGTGAAAACCATTTATCACCAGCGACGAACATTTTGTGTCACTGGATTAAACTATTAATGGCAAAGCTTAATATTAGTTGAGATAAGCCACAGATTCCTCATGTTAAAAGGTTACAAATTAAACAAAGAAAGTGTAGAGGGACAAAACTTTTCAACACAAGATACAAGTAAAAAAAAAAAAAAAAGGAAGACAGGCCTTACTCAAACTAGGAACAACTGGACGTTCACATTTCAGAGGAGCTCAGGGATAATCGTTTCACATGCTGAGTTTGGACAAGGCCTTGAAAAAATAAAAAAAAAACGAAGGAAAGAAGGAAGGAAGGAAGAGAGGAAGTACCTTAGCCCCCACCCCCTCGCACAGTTGCCGGAGCACTAGCACTTGCCTCTCTTCTGAACAGGCGGTAGAAGAAGCCTCTCTTTGGTGGAGGGTTAGGCCGGTTCACGTCCAGGTCAGAGCACAGCGTCCCGTCCGTCTCGTAGACGTTGATTTCTTTGAAGCACTCCATCTCGATCATCTGCACGGGAAGAGAGATGGAGTCATCACTGTATTCCTCTACATTACTCAAATAGCAGGACACGCATCATTAGGTTTTTCCGGACAGGAGGACATTTTTCATATTTCTAAGAACTGTCAGAGGAAGTACCCACTTTTATTTCCATCTGCACTGCAGGAACTAAGAACAATTTGTAGTTCTTAGAATCCCATTTTTGATTATTTCATTCTTTTTTTTTAGCTCCTATTTCTGAGTAGGTACTTTCCCAGTACAATAGGAACGAGAGTGACGCAAGTGTCGGTTCACTTCCTCACCGTGCCGTCAGACAGCCTTTTTTCCCCTCAGAGGAACTGAAGGCGTTATCGCTCTCTCTTCAAAAAGGTACCAAACTCCCTTGACAAAAACAAGAATTTTGCGGCGCAGAATACGGGGCTTTGCTGATCTACCACTGCCTCCTCGATTGGTTTGTTAAATTGTGTTATTGTGGAACTTTGGTTGTGTTTTAAAAACTTTGGCTCAATAACACAAAATAACTAACACAGCTGTAGACCAGCAACTCCTGTGCTCTGTGAGGTAAAAATCAAAATTTTTTTCCAATGGAGTCTGGTGACTGCATACATAAGTATCTTTATCGTGAACAAAACACAGATAAATGGATCATTGTTGTTGTAGTTGTGCAGGACCAGGTATGACCTTTCAGCTTTCCTATTGCAGTGTGAATGCAAACAGAAAAAAAAAAGCCCCTTAAAAAGACATGTAGTTCTCAGTGAACTCCCCAGTAGGTGTTTCCAGAACAGTTTGTTCCAACAACACCGAACTATACAGGTATTCCTATTTGCTGTAATCTTTCCTGCTGTGGGACTGAACAATGACATCATCTCAGCGGCCCCCCGAGCCTGCAGTACCTCGTTCTGCCACGGGATGGAGACACTGCCTGTGACAAACTTGTGGTAGAAGTCGTCATCTGTGGGGTCAAGGTTCACGCCTTTGACTGTGGAGAACTGCTCGATGTCCAGGACGTCTTTACAGTACACGGCTCGAGGCTGAGGGAGGAAAACAGAGGGAGGAAGGAGAAAGACGTCAAAATGAAGTAAATGAGAAGGAATGAGTTACTCCAACTGTGTTTGAATGATTGGGGGGGGGGGGTAATAAACCTGAAATACACTGAATCAGAGGAACATTTGAATAACATGGAAATCTTAACACGCCTGAGGACTGCTTTGTTTTTCTTCAGTGTGGCTCAACTGACCTGAAAACCCCTCCAAATAAACCGCACTGTAGATAACACTATCTGCTTTCAACTATTGATTTAACCTCTCGGGTCGCTCACTCTTCCTCGCTCGCTCTATTTCTGACACTGAAGAAGCCCCGATGCTCTCTGAATGAAAATAACGTGTGAACTGCAGACGGGAAACAAAAGCTTGCACAGTTTTTGTTTTTTTGGAGTTTAACTATATTTTTCCAGGGAAGTCGGTGGTCTGTATTACGGTCCATCGTGACACATATTCACCTTTGAGAGTATTAAAAAAAAAAAAAAAAAAAAAAGCTCCACTGGAGATATTGACGACGATTACCGTGAAACACGGCAGTTAAAATGACGCCACTGACACAACACACCCAACGCCGGCTCGCCAAGCTGCGATAACGAGCCCGTAAGTGTTTGTTTACTCGTGACAATGGTATTTCCTGTATACTGATCCGCAGCCTGTGAATCGAGCCCGTGTGCGCCGTGTGTGACTTTGCGGCGCTTACGTCCGGGCTGAAGGGAGGGTCCAGCATGTTGGCCTCCAGCCGTTTGAAGTTGATGTTTCTGAAGATGGGGTGCTGCTTGACCTCGATGGCCCCGCGACCTTGACATCCCAGTCTCTCCTTGGGGTCCTTGGTCAGGAGCTGGGACGCAGCGGGGAGGAGGAAGAAGAGATTTAAACACGGTAACTCTCTAAAGATCTGCACTTTTAGCTCCGACAACTCGGGCAGATTTATTGCTTCATATTTTTTCCCATGAAAAAAAAAAAAGTACAATAAACAAAATCCTCTGTTTCATACAGTTTCACAATTAATAAATCACACACCCAGAGAGGAGGAGGGTTCCTGTGATGTTGGATAACTCTTGACAGTTTTATGACTAATCCCTCCAGGTCAATGTATACAAAACACACACGGCCGAGTTTACATGTAATCTTCTCGCCTTTATGTGTCTGACTCCTCAGAGACTCATGAAGGCGACGCAAATCCGTCCACTCGGGGTTAATGCAGCGACCGTCGTGGAGAGAATGAACAGATCTTATGGATGATATTACCGCCGCACCACCTACAGCAGCTTGTGAAGCGGATGTCCAGCGGTCTCGGCGTCAGCTTTCACAATCAACAGCTCGACGGCCTCTCGCACACTCTGCGTTTCGCCTTTGTCCTTTCACAACTCGGGCTGAACCCACGCCAGGGAAAAGCACATTTTTCGGTCTCGTTTTCTCGCTCTCATCACTTGTCTATTTCGGGGGTTGTGGGTAATGACCGTCTCTCCCTCTGCTCCTCCCCTCCCCCCTTTCTTTCCTTATTATCTTTCTCCCATTTTCCTTGCAAAACCCTTTCTTCTCCCTGCTCCCTCCCCCCTCACCTCCCCTCCCAACTCTCCCTGGGGAGTCTTTGAATTTGCTGAACCGTGGGTCAGAATGTTCCGACGCAACACACACACACACACACACACACACACACACACACACACACACACACACACACACACACACACACACACACACACACACACACACACACACACACACACACACACACAATGTCCCGTCGCCTCCTGCTTGGAAACAGAGCAGCTCAGTGGCTCCCTCTCCAAGATCGTGTTGGTGAAAGAGAAATTAAGTTTTAAGAAACGACTAATCTTTTTCAAGCCGACTAATATTTCTACATCAACACGTTTTAGCCTGTTTTGGTTCTGTAGCAAAAATAATACTCTCATCAGTAGCAGACTGCAGCTGTTATCAAGTAAAAAAAATTATGATGGTGTCATGATGGCAACTTCTGCTTTTCTTGTGTCCCCGTTTGAACCGAAGATAAAAGATGCTCCTCTATTAAAGGCCGCTGCTACTCATATTAATAAAGACAGTTAACTGCAGTGAAGCAAACCTGTTAATGTAATTTATCAAGACGTCATCACCTCCATTCCCTCCTCCTCACCTGTCTGCAGATGTCCTTGGCCTCCTCGACGAACTTCTCGGAGTACTCCTCCTGGTCCTCGCGCACTCGTCTGTCCACCTCCTCCCGTTTGACGCGTTCCTTGCGTTTGCGGAAGGGCGACTGGCCCTGAATCATCTCGAAGATCAGACAGCCAAGCCCCCACCAGTCCGGGCTGAAGGTGTAGCTCTCGTTCTGGATCACCTCGGGAGCTGAGGGGGGAGAGGTGAGGGGAAAACCGACAGGAGGGGGTTTAAAATCGGACTGAGAATGACTAAAGAAAGGAAGCGGAAGAGGACGGGAGTCGTACCCATGTAGCCAACGGTGCCCACTCTCCCTCGTATCGTCTCCCCTTCAGGGATTTGAACAGCGAGGCCCAGGTCGGAAATTCGGATGTGTCCTAAACATAAAAGACAAATAGATGAGTTATCTACCCGAGATAATGTCGCATGTAAATTCGGGTTTCTTTACTGACTTACAGAGAAACCAATAAGTGTAAAAGGTCCAAGACACGATGCCCTAACAAGGATCATATTACACTAAAGTAAGTAGGGAAAGAAATAGAAAAGTAAGCACTGAGGAAAGATATGTGGAGGACGTTCCTCTATTTCAAGATGAGACCGTGTTTGAGAATAAATGATACGGGAGGATGACTCAGAGGAGAGAGCGTGATGTGAGGAACTTCAAGAGATGACTTTTCAGCCTGTGAAAGATGGGGAGACGCTGACTGCATTGTAAAATGGACGAGTGACAAACAGCTTGTTTGTTCTGGACATTGTGAGCTATGGGATGCATTAAAAAAAAAAGTAATATCCTCGAGGCTGTGCTCACATATATGTATCAGCCCAAAAACTCTGGGCTGAATTTAACGGTGAGGAAAGAGGAATGCGGACGTACCACGGTCATCCAGAAGGATGTTTTCAGGTTTCAGATCCCTGCAAAGAAAACAAAGCACGTTAGTGAGAATAACATCTGGTTGTAAAATAGAACTTGTTTAAGCATATAACAATGAAATGGTGGATAAATATTTGTATTATTCATCATTTTGACATTAGGTTTTTAAGCTTCTACAGTTGAATAATAGATGACCGTCTGCACACATAACTTTATTTATTATCGTGTCTTGTACTGAGACATATTTTTCAATGTTGCTCTGGAACTTTCTGGCTGAGGATGCCTCATGAAACACATTTAAATTAAATCCATCTTAATACCAGGTTGTTATTTTACTTTATTTGAACTAAGAACTAGACAAATTAAACCACATAGCCAACTGTGCAGTTTACTGTAACACGTGCAGCTATCAAGGAGCCCGGTGCGCGGTTATAAGTACACGGGCCGTGTGCATGTGGGTGTCCTCTGAGAACATGCGTGTTTATGTTAGCATCACGCCGAGGCTCCACCGAGCTTGACAGGTGGATTACACCTCAGCGAAATCACCATTAATCCAGTCACACTTCATCACGCAGGACTTTCTTTCTGCACTCGCCTCGCTGTCTCACCGGAGCCGGGACAAATAGTTGGACGCGGCGGGTTCACGGTTTCTTTCCGACCTCTGAATTATTGAGGTATGTCCATTAGATTCATGTCTTAAAGTAATGTTTTCAACTTCTTATTGCAACTCAGGCCAAGATATCATGTGTTTTACTGTTTAAGTGAGTCAAGATAAAATTTTTTTTAAAAAAACAACGAATTCCCAATTTTCCCATATTTCAACCGGATAGTGTTTTTCAATAGACTCTTTCTGTCTGGTACAAAAACTCCACAGTGAGTCTGTAACAACAGACCTGGTATTAAAAAAAATTAAGTCGTAAGTCTAATCCCAGCTAGCTAAAAAATAATGTATCATCAGGGTAAATTCACAGACTTTATAAAGCTCCCATCGGGACCAGGATAATGTAACTGTTTATTTTCCCCGTGGTAGAGACATGATTGTCAAAGTAAAGTGAACTTCATGGGTAAAAACAAACAAAAAAATGTAGTGGAGCGTTCAGCCAGTGGAAGGCAAATTCTCATGTACCACAACAAGCTTACATAAGACGCTTCGAGGACTGAACACATCTTCAAAATACCCACCAAAAATTCCTGAAGCTTCTGTGCTTCATGCAGTAATGACATCAGTTACACGTGACATCAAAGTTTTCCGGGTTGTTTTTTTTTTTTTTTGGGGGGGGGGGGGGGTGGGCTCACCTGTAGACTATCCTCTCACGGTGCAGGTCCTCAAGGCCACAGCAGATCTCAGCAGCGTAGAAGATGGCCCTCTGCTCGTCGAAGCCCGAGTTGCCCATGTTGTAGATGTGGAACTTTAAGTCACCGCCATTCATTATGGTCAGCACCAGGCACAGCACATCCTTGGTCTCGTAGGCATATGCTAGACTAACCTGCGGGAGCGAGGTTACATTTTTTTTTTTTTTTTTGGGGGGGTAATGAGGGAGGTGAAAGGAAAAGGAAGGAGTCGGGAGTGGTGGAGGAGGAGGAGGAGAGAAAGGAGGGAGGAAGAAGGAGGAGAGGTGGTAAGAGACAGAGTGGCTAGAAGAGCGTGATTGCTTCATTCAGGTTTGTTAAACGCCCCAAAAACAATCATCCATTCTCCTGAAAGGAGCGTCGGGAATGTACACAAATTAGAAACAGAGAGAGACGTGGGAAACCATCCTCCTCCCTCTCTAATCCCTACCATCCATTTCTCTTTTCTTCCCCCTCATTCCCACCAACCTCCCTCCCCCTCTCCGGCTCCCCCCTCGTGGGTAACTGACACAGGGTGGCCAGTGTGCATGTGCTGTTGTGTACAAGCAGGATGTTGCTGCCATCGCAGAGGAATGCCATCTGCCGCGGAGCACAAGAGGGGACGGGAACTATTGTCACGGGCCAGGTGACCAACACACACACACACACACACACACACACACACACACACACACACACACACACACACACACACACACACACACACACACACACACACACACACACACACACACACACACACACACACACACACACAGTGCCTAAACAAACACACAAATATGAACCAGAAGGCAAAGATAATAGTTTTCCAAAATCGTGGACAAACCTGAAATGTGCCTGCCTCACACACACTGTGTTGTACACAATGAAAAGATTTCTTAAAAGTCTCCCAACAATGAAAGATGTTTTTTCAAT
>NW_027210652.1:1192500-1262500 GCF_029030835.1 Brachyistius frenatus
AACAATAGTAACGCTCTTTGTTTGTTAACTTTGCTGGATGATAAGGAAGAGACGTTTTAATAACACTTCCTCATTAATGCGGAAATGTCTTTGGACATTTCTTCCTGTACCTCAGATTTGGGGCTTTAAACTTTCTCTCTTCGTGTCACTACCGTGACGTGCAGATTTGACTTGACTACAGGTGTGTTTTGGTTGATGTCAGATTAAATTCCAGTCAAACACACATGAACATTTGACACAGCTGAATGACTTAAGTCTTCAACCGATTGTGTGTAGAGTGAAAATCGTTCAGTAATCCATCATTAGATTCAGGAAATAGAACGAAGTTCAAGTGAATGAAGGCTTAGTTATCGAGTTCCATTTCAGACACTTTAAGGCATTTATTTTCTTTGTTAAAACTTTAAAATATATAATTTTTTAGGGGTTTAATCAACGCCAGGAGAGGGACCTTAAAATTGGATGTGTGATCAAAGTAGTGTGTGTGTGTGTGTGTGTGTGTGTGTGTGTGTGTGTGTGTGTGTGTGTGTGTGTGTGTGTGTGTGTGTGTGTGTGTGTGTGTGTGTGTGTGTGTGTGTGTGTGTATTTCACAACAATCAGTGACACACACCTGTCATAAAACACAAATATATAACTATTACTCTGTATATTTGAGTTTTAACACCTCTGCATCAGGAACACATTAGGATCTGCATTAAAAAAAAAAAAACGTCATGGTAACAAAACAGATTCAGGAGTACATTAAACAGCTGATCGATGGCTGACAGCACGCTCCAAATAAAATAAAATCCGGCATGTTCGCAACGTTGCAGGTTTGATATGATTATTGAACAATGGATTCGGCTTCGATCGCTGCGTTGGATTCGTCACCTGCCGCTCGTAAATCATTGCTCATCGTTTATCTTACTTTTGGGGCTCAGAAGTTCAACAGACTAATAAAACTTGAGCTGCGTCAACTATCTTCAACAGGTGATTGACAGCTTTTGCAAACATGCCGTTTAAATTTCATTTGCAGGATCCCGGAGCCATAACCATCAATAATACTCTCAGACACACACACACACACACACACACACACACACACACACACACATGCACGCACAAGACAAAAACAGGTACAAATTCTGTTGTAAAGGTTGAATAAGAAAAAGGTAGTACTTACTACAAAACTACTGTTAACTTTTTCTAAAATGCGTTTTTCGTTTAGTGCCATTGCTTCACCTTTTCTTTTCTTCACTCGTTTCTTTTCCAGCTTTTTACAGGCGTACATCTTACCGGTGGCACGTACTTGGCAGGCACAAACCTGGAAAACAAGCAGCGAGGGGAACGTGATCACACATGTGCACGTATGGAAACACGCTTTAAAAAAAAAACTATAACTAAGGCAAGTTCATACATCACAGCACAGATTTCTCAGAATCAATGAAATCATGAACAATGCTGCATTAGATAACCGTTAAAGGTTATTCGTAGCAGCTTATTCCCAAACTTTATGTGTAAAAGAACATAACTTTAATTACCACGTCATTATTTCAACTGTATGTCTCCAATGTTGTGACACTTACCTCGCCAAATCCACCTTTTCCTAGTACTCTATAATGTCTGAAGGTATTTTTGGTTACTGGTTGCCTGCAGGGATAAAAGATACAGAAGAAGAAGAAGAAGAAGAAGAAGAAGAAGAAGAAGAAGAAGAAGGGACAAAACAAAGAGGAGACGTAAAATAACTGATAGTTTATGTCATTCTCACAGACCATGTGACGCTCCAGACAGAGTAATGGTCTAATTTATTATTAATCCACCCTGATGACTGCTGTTTTCACCCTGCTCTGGTTTCCCAGCCATTATGCAAAGCATCATCAATTATTAACCTCACACACACACACACACACACACACACACACACACACACACACACACACACACACACACACACACACACACACACACACACACACACACACACACACACACACACACACACACACACACAGCACCACCTTTGTGTTTTTACTGCTGCTCTCCTGGTCTATATATACACCATTATGTGTTTTTCTTATTTAACAGTTATTGATGGTTATTATTGTTTGGAGCAAATAGGCAGAATGAAAGATTATGAACCTGAACAGGGAATATTCAATGAGTTAAAGATCACAGGTGTCATTTTTATGTAAGAAAACAGAGTGGTTTGCATGTTGGCTTTGCACAGCGTGTAATCGGCAGTGACTACCCACCTCTCCAACCATTTCCACTGCAGGAAGCGAGAGAAGTACATGGACTCGTGGTAGGAGGAAAATGGAGCTCCACTCAGATAATCACGAACTATTCTGGAGTGAGGGAGGAGAGGGTTGGGGGGGGGAGAAAGAAGAGTGGTGATCATGTTAAAAACACCATAATAAGGATGTAACAATGTCATGAGTGAACCAGGAAATGAAAAAAACCACAAAAACAACCTAGTAAGATTTCACGCCAGCTATCCTAAAGAATACGGTTTAAGCTTTGCAGTGACCCCTCCTCTACCAGACCACCTCCTGAAGTACATACGTGTGCATGCTTGTGCAGATCTGTGAGTTCTGCGTCTGTGTTTGGCCGCTGCTCGGCCGCGTTACGGTTCAAAGCCAGTGGAAAGATGGAAAAAAAACTCAATAAACCACCGTGAAAAATGAAACATGCCTTTTCAAACCAGGAAAGTTGGGAGATTTTTTTTGTTTTTTTTTTTTTTTTCCGGGACAAACCGGTTTTTACTGAGCCAGGAGCTTGGGCGGAACATCTAATCTATACGAGTGTGTGGGCCTGTCCAGATCTATCCAATAATTATATCATACACACAAGCACAAAAAAAAAAAAAAAAAAAAGAGGTTATGGTTCTGTGAAATTCCTGCCCTGACACCGAAGTAACCCGAGTTTCTCTGCGGTGTCACGAGAGGTCACGGCCTCATGGTCTCCTCACGGCCGTTCGTCCAGCATCACTCCGCTGAGAGTTGCAAGAACATGACTCTTTGACACGAGTCTGGCAGCCTCGTATATTAAGAGTCCTTTTTAACTGAACACGCCACAGATGTTGTTTGACTTAAACACCGTGTTGTTTTTAACACCTCGGTACCAAACGGTCATGACCTCCACTGGGCAGCTTCGATAAGGGTTCATAATAAAATATAACAACAGGTTAGAAGACCTGTTGTCGTTACGACAGCCTTCAAAATCTACCGTTCAGGAGGCAACATGTAAACGGTCAGAAGGAGCCCGATGACGGACGCGTCGAAGCAGCAGCTTTACTTCTTTATCGTCTTCTTTCGACTTTTTTCTTTTCTGAACCACTAGAATCCGTCACTCCTGGAAATCGGGATCTTAAACGGAAATTCAAGGCCGTCAATTTTTCCACAAAAAAGGTCATCTGCAGGAGCTGTGTTGTTTTCTACATTAGTCACAGATTGTTCTGTAAAGCTTTGTCACTTTTTTTTGTTTTTTGTTTTTCTATGTTCAATAAATATTTTTTTTTAAAAAGAGCAGAACTAAAATATTTCTGATATGCAGCATGATTATTATCACAAGAACTGATTACATATTTATCCTTCATCAGATGGTGCTTAAATTTTTTTTTTTTTAATCACATCTTTTCTTTCTCGACTGGCGATTTTTTTTTCTATTTCCTGCAATTTTATGCAAAAAACTCACTTAAAACTCAAATTACATCGCGATCTTTGAGAAAATCCGCTGCAAAAATTTAACATTTTTGATCGCAACAATCACAAAAAAACTTAGCGAAATCCTGGAGGGATTGACTAGTGTACTAACAGTATCTGGTTTCGTAGTAATAATAATAATAATAATAATAATAATAATACAGATATTTTAATATTGTTAAATTGCAGTGAAAGATGTACTGTAGTAACTCAAAACTCTGTCGCTACAATACAAGAATAAATAAAACAATACTTGAGCCGCTGGTATTAAATGATTAATGGTTTGCCTTTTTTTTTTTTTTTTACCTTCAAGCTTGTTCAGGCTTTTACAAGCGTGACTTCCTATTCTCTCACACAAGGACAGTTCAGCCTGCGGACTGCAGGAATCAGCAACTTTAAGATTAGAGGACGACCCGCTCTACAATCTGAGCTACAACTGCCCCAACGACTGATTGTTAAATCCCAGTCCTGGGAGGCTCCAAGCCGTCGTCATCACATGCTGCAGTTTAGTCTCAGAGATGCGCACCAAGCGGCTTCAG
This sequence comes from Brachyistius frenatus, assembly GCF_029030835.1. Taxonomy (NCBI): domain Eukaryota; kingdom Metazoa; phylum Chordata; class Actinopteri; family Embiotocidae; genus Brachyistius; species Brachyistius frenatus. The sequence goes on from NW_027210652.1 coordinate 1,196,717, forward strand.
TTTCACACCAAAAACCACATTAGGTTTATGAAATAATTACAGTTTGATGTTGGACTTTAGTTGCGTTTAGGCACCAAAACACCAGAAGATCTGGGTTTGGATTAAAAGGTCATTTTACTTAAATTCACAAGTATGTTACTTTAAGAAGAAAGAAAGTCACGTTGGTTTTTGCTTTATTTTGGACTCTAAAACCAGTCTGCCAGGTGAAAGTCCTGCGTTTGTTCCCGCCAACCCCCCCTGACCACCTCTCCGCCTGCAGACGCCGACACTATTTCTAGTCCGTCACATCGATCTCCTTCCATCTGGGTGGTCACGGTGCCGATGCCAAAGGGCACATTGTGTGCGTCTCTCTGATGCCGACGGCTTCGACAAAATGGCGGTATTTTTGAGAACAAGCCGGAGGTTCCCCATAAAACCGCCCCTCTGATCACTCAGAGGAAAAAAGGGATTCACAACCTGTAATCAGTTTGGGATTTGTTCAACTTTGAAACTCAATTTACTGAAACCTGATCAGCTACATGACCGTGGAAAAGAGTTTAGAGACTGCAATCGTCCTAAATAAGCGGTACTATTCTTTTTTTTTTTTTTTAATGTTTTTATTTTTTTTAAGCTATACAGTTCCTGAACCCTAACAAACAAACAAACAAAAAATCATGCTGGTACTTCTGCTGACCAGTGCGGATCCCAATCTCCTCCGCCAGCCGACAACACATGAGCACAAACCAAAGTCGGGGCAGATATTCCTCCCCTGCCACCCAAATGTTCAGGCGATACTCGTATTTGGCCTGGAGATTTTCCTTGACCATATTTTAAAATTACTTCGTCACCAGGGAGGACGAGGAAAGCTGCCTGTGGTTACCGACATTGCTGGAGTAGCTGTTCTTGGCAAAAGGCTCCGGAGTAGAGAGTTTCCACATGGGAAGCACCCTGTGCTGTGTTAAAAGAAAACCGAGTTATGTCATTACGGGACCCAGTCGCTCTGTACATGAGACGAACCTCAGGAGTACGGCGTCAAGACGATTTTATCAATCTGTCCTTTCTGAACTTGGATGTACATCAAAGTGCCATCGAAACGGATTAAAATGACCTAAAAAGTGCTGACATGCCCTCAATACATACATTTAATTTCCATTAAAGTCTTGAGCACAGCATCATTTCCCTCCCGTATCAAACTCGGCCTTCGTTCCTTCACTCATCAAGATCAATTGCCTTGAAAAGGGGGCTGGAGAAAGGCGGGAGCCACGCGGTGCCTGGCGTGGACCAGAGCTGCCGACGGACATCACCGGCAGCGCACGGCTACAATACGGCTTTTGTTACACAAAAGGGAGCGAGAGAGGGAAAGAAAAGGGAAAGAAATGACCAGCGGAGAGACCCTCCGTCAGGCCACGGCCAACCACCAAAAACACCAAAGACACACAAGCACCGAAAGGGCCACGCTCGATTCCTGCGATGACATAACCGTATGTTCCACTGCAGCACAAGAAAATCCATGAGTGAGCTAATAACGTTTGTGTTAGTGGGAGCGCGGCGCTGCCAAAAGTCACGTTTCCACATGCGGCACCATGCTTTCCTACAGGCTTTCCCTCCGAGAGAAATCTGAGCGAGCCCCAGGTCAGAATTACACATCGGAATAGAAATATTAAAGAAAATCTGAATTGCATAACAGAATAATAAAAATAATAAGGATAGTGGAAGGAAGGAGTGATGACTGAACTTGGACGGGATTCCCAGTGAAAAACATCTGAACTGCTGCTGCAACACGTGTCCGTCTACGCTTGTTTTTTTGTTCTTCTTAACACTTTATTTCCATCTTTCCTCTCTTGTTCCCCCAAAACTCTTCTTTTTATTCACCTTTCTTTCCCTCCAACTTTCTGCAGACAGATTTTGATCCAGTCAAGAAGTCTGAACGGAGCAGATGGTGTTGAACGCAACGCTGTGGTCTTCCTCTCCGTCTCGAAACTGACCCAGCAGACCATGACCTGAGAGGCCGTGTGTGTGTGTGTGTGTGTGTGTGTGTGTGTGTGTGTGTGTGTGTGTGTGTGTGTGTGTGTGTGTGTGTGTGTGTGTGTGTGTGTGTGTGTGTGTTGTGCTGCTCATCTGAACCACGAAGCGCTGACGTTTCCAGTTTACGTCAAACACAAACCACATCGCCCTCCAGATTGTATTATTTTTCAAAGTCTGAGGATTCCTGCAGATGCAGCATGCAAATCCGATTTGTCTGTAGTCTGAACAAAGCCTTATTAAGACTTCTACACCGTATAAAATAATGATTTTATAAATCCAAAATAAGACTGCAGGCTGAGTGTTTTGGCAACGAGGATCCCTTCATCTTCTTCCTGACGTTGGTCCAATCATTTCTAAACTAAATCCATCTGCCTGTGTGGCTTATAAGCGGAGACTTCACATAAATCCAGTGTTTTTTTGAGGACTGAGGAAACACGGGTCTGTTTTTCTTGATGTGTACCGATTTAACGAGTACCGTCCTGCATGTTATGTATCGACCTTACTGTATATTTTAATGCCATAGAATTTTTTTTTCCATCTGTTGGCTACATCGCTTCTGAAAAATAAATTCAGTGAAATAAATAAAAATGTGCTGTTTGGAACAACACATTCCCGGGGGGAGATGCTAGAGAAGCGGCGTGACGCAAGAAAAAAAACAAAAAAACTATTTGCATCAAAATGTCTGAACACACATCGACACGTGTATTTTTAGATTCAGTGTGACTTACAATCCTGAAACAATCACCTCTGACGTCAATCATTAATAAACGGACACAAATCCGCATAGAAATTATACAGACGCACATTTTTTTGTTGTCCAATATCAGAATAATTCAGCAAACAGGCGCTGATAACAGCTGATTCAGCAGTTTTAATGTTCAGCGATGCTAAAAGAGGTCTGAAGTTTGCATTTCAGAGATCATTTGCTGATTCAATGGCAGCATTGTTCTCCCCTTTTTTCTTTTTTCTTTACCCCAAAGCCAATATTAAAGAAACTGTAGTTCTCAGACCAGATGAGTGATAAAGGTGCATGCCACATGGATGCCCTGAGCGGCAAGTCTCCGGTTCAATTCCCAGATAGCTGAACCTTTAAATGTGCGTCATCCTCCTGATCTCTTTCCGAACATTTCCTGTCCGTCTCCACTGTCACTATTAAATAAAGTAGCCCAAGAAAAAACCTAAGAAATCAACTAATATCCAGTCTCCCTGCTGTGACCTGATCACGTCACTTATTCCCACAAGCCAGGAGCCTCTTTTCAAAAACATTCTGGTGCATTCTGGTCTACTAAAATCACTTGTGACCCACATCTCATCCTCTTGGTGTTTTTTTTTTTTTTTCATTATTTAATGTTTCCTAGTTGGGACTGACCGACAAACTGTTCAGGGTGTTTCCCACCTCGCCCTCATATCAGTTGGGATATTCTCCAGCACAAAAAACCACCAAGAATAAGCTGATGGCACAGCGACAAAAAGGTTTCCTCAGAAGGAAATATTTATAATTTTACAGACACTATGAATCTGTCATCCACCTGAATTTATTCACATCACAGTTCTCCAATAGCGGTATAAATCCTCTTTAATATTTAAGAGAATAGAAATAAAAAACAATGACAGAAGACAAGAACTTCAAGAACTCAGCGCAGTTCAGACGTTCAGAAAACAAACTAATAGATCAAACTGTATTTAACCAATAATATCATACTAGAAGAGAGGAAATGTGGAAAAGAAAATGCACTGAGGAAATTTCAAATATTTAAGATATTAGTTTGGTAATATCGTGACAAACATTTCACAATATTTCATTTAAACAGTGCAACAGAAACTCAGTGCGACAGAGTCAAATTATTGGGGTAATACGAAGTTATGTTGACGTGTATGCATAGTGTGTGTGTGTGTGTTTGTTTGTGTGCGTGCGTGTGTGTGTGTGTGTGTGTGTACGCGCAGTGAAGTACATTTGGGGGTAATAATTCCCGGTCTGTTTGCTTCTCCTGGCTCTCAGAGCAGGAAGCAGAAACACCTGCAAGAGTGTGTGTGTGTGTGTGTGTGTGTGTGTGTGTGTGTGTGTGTGTGTGTGTGTGTGTGTGTGTGTGTGTGTGTGTGTGTGTGTGTGTGTGTGTGTGTGTGTGTGTGTGTGTGTGTGTGTGTTTGTCAACCTGTGTTTGTGTGTGTGTCTGTTTATGTGTGTGTGTTTGTATATGGCGAACACTGAGGTGGCTGTTGTTTTCATGCCAGCCATCCGGATGCTCTCTCTGCCCACTGCTCTTTTTCATTGGGTTCCACTGTGCGCGCGTGTTTGCATGTGTGTGTGTGTGTGTGTGTGTGTGTGTGTGTGTGTGTGTGTGTGTGTGTGTGTGTGTGTGTGTGTGTGTGTGTGTGTGTGTGTGTGTGTGTGTGTGTGTGTGTGTGTGTGTGTGTGTGTGTGTAAAATATGGCGGTCCAGGTGCCAGCTGCCTCATCATCACTCGTGACAGGGCGCACTGGTCCACACCATCTACAAACACACACACACACACGTTTCTGAAGGAAAGAGATTGTACTGTGGTGTCGCCGCACTTTGACAGCCAGACTCCATCATATAGAAAAACAAAAACACGCCACGCCATCTGCACGCCTTCAAGTTAACGTCCTGCCGAGAGTCTTTTTGAGCGTAGGAGCGCCGCAGGTCGGACGTGAAGGCTTACTTGGTGCAGTCATTGAAGAGCTCCTTGCACGGACTCTGCTCCAACCTCTCCCGGCACCCAGCCACAACATCCGGGGGTACGTCGGGCAGATGGGCGGCAGACTTGAGGGTTAAAGAGACACAGAAAACAACAGGGTGAGGCAGACAGACAGAGTTAGGACGCATGTCAAGTACCATTTAGGTGTAATATACCTGTAAGACTGTCAAAGGCAAGAAAACAGATCCACACCTTGTCCCACCTCACCGGTTCGGTTCGGTTCGGTTTTAAAATGACCTTTGATTGGTTTGTTTTGGTCGAGTTCATTTAGAGGCGGTTGAGAACGGTAATTCTCAGTTTAAAGATATTGGTAAGGCTGTCACAATTATTACATAAACGTCTGATTATTTGATCCGCCTGCAATCATTTTGCAATAATCATTAGAATTGTATTAAAAACAGTTGATTGAAACTAATATTGAATTTCCACTTTCCAACGTGGGAGGTTGGACTGGTGCTCGTTTTCATGATCTCATCTCGTCGTGCCTCCTTCTTCTGTTACAGTTTAATGGCATGTTGAGAGGACAATTAACTTCTGATGTCCGACCGACTCCATTTTCAGAAAGCACGTATTGGCGTTAACATTGTCTTCTTTGTAATATAGAAAACAGCTGGTTTCCTTTACCGCGTAGCTGTGCATCATCGTTTTCATGAGAAAAGATGGGCAATTAAAGTCTCGACCAATTATTGCTCATTAACCAATAAAAAGAAACAAAACAGATGTAAACACAGGGACGCCAGTCACATACAAATCACCAATATTAGGTGTGTTACATATAATTGGATTTATATCTGGCATAAAGTTTATACAGAGCATCTCATATCATATATGACACCTCAAACAGAAAAACAAACCAACACGGTGTAAAAAGTTATAATGCAATAAAAGTTAAACAGGTAAACATTTACTTGAAGATGTATTTTTTTAGATTATCTGAAACTAATATCAAAATAGTTTATCGCAGCATCAGCCAGATGTGTAATTAGGTATTTGTGCTTCTTACCCCATTATTAAAGTATGTGTCTAAAACATTCAGTCCGCAGTCCCTCCTCTTCTCATCAGGAGCTAGTTGGTACATGGCCTGTCAGAGTAAAACACAAGCGTGAGCAGCCCCACCAGGTCACGCACGTTCAGCCATCTTTAAAAAAAACCTCTCCAAATAAGGTCAGAGTGAGAGAGAGACGGGCATCAGAAGGGAAGAAGTAGCGACGAGGGCGGCGGATTAATCGGAAACTATGAAATGAAAATAGAAATGACCACAGACAAAGAGTGAGAAAACATCTCAGTCAAGGCATCAAAACTGGCAGCTATGTTCACGCTTCTTCCACTGAATCTGTCACCTACCGGCATGACGCCTCCGTTTTTTCGCCCCATCTCACCACCACAGATTGTAGTTGGTTTTTTTTTTTTGTTCAAACATGGCCGTACGCAGGGAGGCAGCCGGGAGTTCGACCGCTTCGAGCCGTGTGTTTTGTTTGAAAACAAGCTCGGCGGAGAGGAATGGGACCGAAGCCGCGCTACTACGCATCGCAGCCAAGATCCTGGAGTCCTCTGGGAGTGGGGGGACGGGGGACGGAGGGGACGGGGGGACTAGCAGCACATGTCAAACACTAAAAAGTTGCTCATTAAATTTCGTGCATTTTTGTCGGTCAGTGCGAGTATGTGTGTGACTCTGCATGTATGAACGTGCCTGTCTGACAAATGTAGGTTCTCATTAAATAAGCATGATCTCCCCCCCACCCCCACCCCCCACCACCACTCTCCCCCCCTCCCTCTGTTTTCCTTTCTTGCATACCACCAGGGGCCTAATCACAAGCTTGGGCCTGTGTTCGCCTGCTCACCCAGGGGACCTGCCTCTGACGTGGGCTTGACCTCATGGAGGAGTGTGTGGAGGAAGGGGAGGGGTCTGCTGCTCTCCAACAGCCCGTCTAAGTCACTAATCCCCCCCCCCCCCACCACCACCACCTTCCCCTCTAACGCCCACCCCCGGCCCCCACCGCCCCCACGCTGCTGCCAAGAGCAGGGCAGAGAAGGACTCCGCTCTCGACTTCCCTCCACTACTCCTCGCTCGGCAGCACCGATCCAGGCCGGCCTCATGGGAGGAGTCACAGACAGATGGAGAGCATGAGAAAGACAGAGGAACACAAAAACAGGCGAGTGAAAAGGTCTCCGTGAGAGCGAAGGAACGTCAGAGAAGTCTGTAGAGAAATGATATCACGTCGAAAGTCCTTACCACAGCATCCATAAACTCGATGCAGCGCTTCAGCTCTGGCCTCGTGTCACAGTACTGACGGAATAAGAGCCGACCGATGGGCTGCTTCTCACATAGACTGGTGTAGTCCCTCTCTGAGAGACAGACAGGAGGACAGAGGGGGAAAGAAGGAGAAATTAACACTTCATATTGGACATTAAACGCAACCTAAGATAGTCACTATAATTTTGCAGCATAAAGTTGTTTTTATTTCTAAAAAGCTGATACGTGAACCTTATTCCAAGCTCGTTGATACTTCCCACTTTACTGGATAGTGCATTTTGTTTAACTTGACATTTAAACCAAGGAAAAGAAAGGATTTTAAGAGTTAACGTATCCAAAACAGTCAAGTTGTCCATCAGCATCCCGTCAAAACGTCGTGGCAGCGGCTGATAACTAAAAGACGGTGGTTGTACCTTTGCTAAAAAAAAATATATTTTTTAAAAGGCAATAATAAAAGTAAATAACCTTGAGGCTTATAAAAAAAAAAAAAAAAAGATAAACCCATCAGAAAATATTTCAGCTTTTCAGGAAGACTTGTGAAGGAAATTTTGAGAAAATAAAGCTGAGAAGGCAGCAGAGGTTAGCTGAATAACTCCCATTAGCAACATTATTAATGGAAAAATTAGCAGCTTGTTATAATGTGTATTTTACATTAGATCGACCGAGAATTTCACATTTTTCCCTTCCTTTGAGAGAAGCCAATATCTTATTTACATCCAGTCTCACTTTACTAAAATAATCCCATTAAACCAACCTTCAATCTAAAAAGATCCTGACCTCATAAAATTAAATGTTAAAAATGCTCCCAAAACCAAGCTGGATATTATAATTTTTTTTAAATAAAAATTAAAAAGCTAACTAGTAATGCTTTAAAAAAAAAAAATTTAAAAAGAGGCTCAATTGCTAATGCTACATGCTAGATATGTACATCCGTGTTATTTTCTGAAAGTGTGTTTGCATGTTTTCCATGTGTGCGTTTCTCCTGTGCAGCTGGCCCCTTCTTATTAGCACTAATGGCGTCCATCTGAGTCATATTTCCTCTTGTACCGAATGAGGAAGACGACCCAGGACGTTTTCCATCACTCTCAGTGAGGACACACACACACACACACACACACACACACACACACACACACACACACACACACACACACACACACACACACACACGTGCGCACACGCACACACGACAAACATACAAACAAAAATAGGCCACTCACACACACATGCACTGGTGAACAGAGGGGAAGGAGGAGGGATGCTGGGGATGAAAATGTCTGAGTGGTGACAGCTACAGGACAACCTCCTCCAGTAAATCAGATCTCCAGCTGCACTGTTTAGCACACGGCTCCCCCCCTCCTTCTCCTCCTCAGCCCCTCCTCCTCCCCCCAACCTCCCCTCAGCGCTCCTCTTTCAAACTCACCACTTATACGACCACACAACCCAACTTATCGCTTTAGTCAGCAAACAGAAGCGTGTACAGATACGATATTTTTATTACTTCCCTTTCCAAAGCGGGTCCGCTGCGTTTGAAATCAGAACAAAAGCCCTTTCAGAAAATCTCACCGAGAGATCGTTAACTGCGTTGCGTTGCCTTCAGACATCGTCTTTCATCTCTGATCAGCGAGGTTTTTTTTGTTGTTTTTTTTGGGATGCCCGCTTTGGTGTTTCCCTCTCGGCTGTGATCAGCTGTGTGCAGGAGCGGGAAAAGCCTTCCACGCTCACAGTGAAGATATTTAGAGAAACGTATTTAAAATTCTGCAGTGTTTTTTTTCCTGTAGCGTGATCCAGGTGAGAATAATGGTGTAAATGTACTTTAGTGCAAAAAAAACACAAGCATTTTAGACGCATATATCTTGGTAATGATTGGGCAGTCTGCCAACGCCGTTCAATAACAAACTACTCCGAACATGTGACTTTTGTTTATCAGCTGGCGTTGCTTTCACCTGGGAAATGTTAACTTGCAGACTAAATCAAATACAGTCGACTTTTCCACTCTGGTTCATAAGAAAATGAGCTTAAATCATTCGCGTCTGCTCTTCAGCAAACAAAAATCCTGTTTCTTTATCGCACCACGTTTGATTTTCTCGTTTACGCCGATCCTAATAAGGTTTTAAGAGTCCTGTGAGGATTTCAGCAGAGTTTGTGGACTCGTATCCGGTGTTCCCCGCTGCTCTAGTGGCCATCATTGTCCGATTCCTCGTGCTGAATCACAGCAGCTGTGGTCGTCATCTTCGAGGTGACACACTCCTGTTTGCGTAATACAAGTCACAGAAACAGTTGGGCAATATTCTGACCCGATAACTGACCTATTGAGCAAGTTTTAAAAAAAAGGGATGGTAGGGAAGTTAATATAATAATAATAATAATAATAAAAAAAAAAAAAAAAGAATTCCACTCAGAAATGCCATTATTTAGCTTAAGTGTGAAAAAGTAGATCAATCAAATAATTTGATTTTTTGTTTTTTTTGTTTATGCCTGGTCTGACTGAGTGACAAAATCGATTAGCATACGCATTTTTGTTTTTTTTGGTTTGTTTTTAAATCGCCGCCCGGCTGCCATGCGTCACTCCTGTCGAAAGGTGGCGACAATCTGCCTAAAAGCCGTCAGCCAGCTGGCGTGAAACAACGTAAGGAAAACAAGAACACGTTGCTACGAGCTCGGGAGCTTTTTCCAGGAAAACATGTGTAGGTCCGTGAGATTAGAAGCAACAACACCAGAAACAGGCGAAGACGACGACAGCCGTCTGAAAGCTCCGTGTGGAACTCCTTCAAAACAGAAATGAGGAGGAGGTGCAGTCAGACTCTGCAGCTGAAGCACAATCCACAAATCAGGAATCAATGACCGGACAAAGTGAGTTTGATTTCCGACCCTCGTCTCAGACATGAAACTGAAGACGTGCTTCTCATAAGTGAATTAAGTTCAGAGCGATTTTCTAATAGTAGTTTTGCTTGAAAAGTCCTTCCCCGCTCCGTACGCTCTCCCGTTGTTTTAAAATGTACTTAACATTGACGACTGTCGGTGATTTCACTCACCGTGATGGTAAAGTGCGCTGGGACCGATATTCCCCCGGTGAATTTTCTCTGTAAATACCGATCGATCGATTGAACAAAAGGCGGATTCTTTAGTCCGCTGCTGTGGCCGACCTCTTCGATCACGCAGCTCATTCACTTCCCATTTCAAGAGAAGACATTCGTCTCAACAGTTACGGACTGCAAATGGTTTACATTTCAACAATTATCCCCAAGGACACATTCATAATTTTAGTAGCTATGCTTCCTTTTCCTTTAAAAAAAAAAAAACCCACTAAAGATTCAAGTTGACCGGCCTAACATGGCTGAAGTGAGAATAAAACAGCTGAACTGAATCTGAATCCACATGTAAGCACAGAAATGAAGCTAAATCCAGGGTGTTCTTTAAGTTTATTGAGCCGATTTCTTGGACAAAGCTTTAACCATTGATCTTATTGTAACAGATGTTTTGCAGGCGAGCAAAGACCCAAAGAGAAACCAGCGTCTTTCAAAGCTGCCTGTTGATGTACGAGAGCATCTCTTGTGTCTGAGCCGATTCCAGCCCGTAAATCATTTGAAATTAGAACGTCAGCCAACTTTCCACCAATGAAAAATGTCTTTCTTTCTCAATCCGCCGCCGCCCCCGTTTCTGAATAAGAACAGGTGTCAAGAGAAAATTGGGCCAGGAAAATGAGAGGATGGAGGGGAAGCGTCGTGAAGCTGGAACTCGTGTGGAGCTACTGGCCGTCTGCGCCGCTGAAGCGAGCTGCAATTACAACTTGATTAAAACTCCAATTTAGGCCACGACGGAGTGGATTAGAGAGACGGGGAATGGTCAGCTAAATGTGCACAAATGTGGGAGTGCAATAGTTTCAGGAGTGCACGTGTGTGTGTGTGTGTGTGTGTGTGTGTGTGTGTGTGTGTGTGTGTGTGTGTGTGTGTGTGTGTGTGTGTGTGTGTGTGTGTGTGTGTGTGCATGAGTGATGGCCGGTGCTCCCTTGCTGCTATGCAACCGGAGCCGTTAGCCTCCATTCAAAATACCTCTGGTTCCTTGAGCGTGTTAAACAAACCGACACGTGAGCTGAGGCAATACGTGCGCACATGTGCTATACGTATTGGGAGGATACCAAAGCAGTGGAGAGAGAGGAGAGAGGGAGAGAGGGGAGAGAGAGGAGGGGAGAGAGGAGAGAGAGGAGAGAGAGGAGAGAGAGGAGAGAGAGGAGAGAGGGGAGAGAGAGGAGAGAGAGGAGAGAGAGGAGAGAGGGGAGAGAGAGGAGGGGAGAGAGAGAGAGAGGAGAGAGAGGAGAGAGAGGAGGGGAGAGAGAGAGAGAGAGAGAGAGAGAGAGGAGGAGAGAGAGGAGAGAGAGGGGCGGGCAGACAAAGTGGCTGCGGCCCACATAATGTAATCTAGGCTTCCTAGAACTACCGCTCACTTGTCAAGGCTAAGGTCAAATGCCTGACATTATCAAGACACAACAAAGACGCCGCTATCAGCCGGTATACCGTATACTTCTATCCGCCGCGATGAGCACGCGTGTGCCTCTCTGCATGCGTGTGCGTACGCGCACATGCCGACACACCGGCGTGTTTAAGGACAAGGAGGATTATTTTGATCTCGCTCTCGGGACGATAGGGAAATTACACAATAGCGTCTATGTAATGGTGACGTATGTAAACCTGAACACACACACACACACACACACACACACACACGGTCCATACTTACAACCCTACAGTTATAATCCCAATGGGCGATAAATATGCAAGACACGACAAACAGGATCCTTCTTCACATTCGAAAGGTGGCATTTATGCGCCGTTTATTAGCAGGTAATCCATCACCGCCGACGACAGACGGATTCAAGTTTATGATAATTACATCTGTGAGTGATGATTTGTGATAAAAAAAAAAAAAAAAAAAAAAAGAAAGACAACGACGACCAGCGCCGAGTAAGAGAGGTCACCGTGGGGAGAGCGTGCGTCGCCATCTCTTTCCCTCTTCCTCCCTTTTATCCTCTCCCGCCCTGAAAACATCTTTCCTGCTCGTTGTGAAAAAGCCTCTCAGTTTTTCACCTGCTATCCCTCTCCTGCTCTGCCACTCTTATGTTTCTCTAAAGTGGCTGAAAGACGGACGGAGAGAGATATGGATAGTGGGAGGGAGGGAGGGAGGGTGTGTGTGTGTGTGTGTGTGTGTGTGTGTGTGTGTGTGTGTGTGTGTGTGTGTGTGTGTGTGTGTGTGTGTGTGTGTGTGTGTGGGAGGGAGGAGGGAGATATAAAAGAGGGGAGGGTATGTGAGTATGTGGGGGAGGGTAGCGCTGCAATCTCTGGCAGAGATAGCTGTGACGCACTATTACACACACACTTGTGCTGTGGCATTCAGGGAGCCGTGGTGAGGGTGGTGGGGGGGAGTGAGGGGGTGGGTGAGGGGGTGGGTGAGGGGGTGGGTGAGGGGGTGGGTGAGGAGATAATGTAGCCCGAGAGCAGAGCGCCTGTCTGGGCCACAACAGAGAGAATCCTTTCAAGTTAAACCTGGATGTTGAGAACAGGAAGGAAGTCGGGGTGTGTGTGTGTGTGTGTGTGTGTGTGTGTGTGTGTGTGTGTGTGTGTGTGTGTGTGTGTGTGTGTGTGTGTGTGTGTGTGTGTGTGTGTGTGTGTGTGAGACACGTTTTGATTTGTTGTGGGAAACAGACTTGCTCTTTTCAAAGAAACCTTTGAGATTAAGAGACAACTGAGCAAACAGATCCCCTGTCTCTCTCTCACACACACACACACACACACACACACACACACACACACACACACTTTCCTGTCCCTTGCCTGTAACTGCGGGTGGAGACGGGTAGAAACAGGAAGGAAGTCCAATCTGACCCGCCCCAATGAACACGGCATTGGTGAGTTATCTTTCTGCACGCACACTTGCCCCCGCATCCCACCCCCTCCCCACCCCACCCCCACCCACCCTCCCGGCCTCTTACCGATAGTGCGGCGGAGCTCCTCACACTGGCTGATGTGTGGGAGTTTGAGCATCTCCTTCCATTTCTTGCTGCGACCGTTCCTCTTTCCTCCTCCACCTGAGAGACAAACACACGGGGAGAGATTTCTATCAGCCCATCAATCAAGTCATCGCTTCAACATCGCACTTGGGAGTCCTCAACAGCGTCGAGCCGGTGGCATTTTCAACACAAGAGGAAGAAGACATCCAGTGGAGTGTGTGTGTGTGTGTGTGTGTGTGTGTGTGTGTGTGTGTGTGTGTGTGTGTGTGTGTGTGTGTGTGTGTGTGTGTGTGTGTGTGTGTGTGTGTGTGTGTGTCCTCAGAGCATGTTGACCTTGCTCTGACCAGAGGCAGGGACAGCTGGTTCATCTCACCAGTCGCCTCTATGCATCATGACAGAGCATGTGGTGAAGAATGTTGACAGGGCCGATGATCCTGTGACACACACACACACACACACACACACACACACACACACACACACACACACACACACACACACACACACACACACACCATGTCTGACACACACACCGTGTCTCACATGCACACACGTCGGTCGGTCTTCTTGACGGATCAGATGACCGTGATGTGAGCGGTGAACGAACTCTAGGCACAACGGCACTCTTCAGAGGACCCGGGTAACTCCCTATACTTTACTGAAAAGCTCACAGCAGCAGAGGGGTGTGTGTGTGTGTGTGTGTGTGTGTGTGTGTGTGTGTGTGTGTGTGTGTGTGTGTGTGTGTGTGTGTGTGTGTGTGTGTGTGTTGGGTGTAGTCACAGTCTCATCAGGGGTGAACGGAGGTATTTTGCTCCTTGAGGCAGACAAACTACTGAAGAGGAGGAAGTGGAGCGCTCCGATGAGACGCCGCTTCGATTTGCAAACTAGCACTTTTACACACATTTAAAAAGTGAGACGAGGAAATCGTATCGTGATCAAAATTAATAATTCACATTTGAACCTGTAAAACATTTTTTTTTTTTTTAAAAAAGCTCAAAAAACACGCTGATTACGGGTTTTTAAATCCGCTTACGTTGCTTTTTTTTCTTCTTTTTTTTGTCACACCGTTACGCAAACGTAATTCCTTTGACTTTCTGACTCTGGATCAGACGAGCTTTGCGATGTATCATTGTTGTTATTTTTCATTAAATGTTTAAGTGGAAGAACTGATGATCAAAATGATTAAAATCATCCTTTGCGGTGGAATATATATTCCCAATGGTCGGCACTTTGTTTGTCGTTACGTCCTTCTCGTACACTCTCCCCTCATTTCCTTTATAATTATAATCAATTATATACTTAAATGTGCAAATACCATAAAAATATATAAATCTACCGTTGTATATGATTTCATGGATTATTTTGTTAGAAGTCAACCTCAGCCATAAATAAATTTAAAAAAAAGATAAAACTGTCCAGATTTTAAGTAAATTAAGTTGATAGAAGGTGTTTAAAAAGAACTGCTGAATATTGAGAATCAAGTTTCAATACAACGGAAACAAAAGCAAAAAGAAACTCGAATAAAAACCTACTCAAGACGAATGGATCCCACTCAACTCTCACCACCATGAACGTCACAGCACCGTCCGTCCGTGATGCTTTTAACTAATTGGTTATTTCCAAAGACGGAGTCATCATCCTGTCAGATATAATACCCTGTTGAAGAACTGAAACCTCTTTGTTTGTATAAACCAGCCGTACAATAGTCTTCAAAGTGACAAAAGTCACTCTGAAACCATCAAAGAAATATCTTCCTATACACGTATTGTGTAATCTAGCTTCAGCCGTAACCTAGCAACCACTTTCATGCCAATAAATCTCATTTCAAGCTATAGTTTTACTATGGCTCCTATCCTGTGGCTGCTCTCGACTTGTAGTAGATAAACTACAGACTATTTGTTAATTCTTATGCGTTGAACCTTCGAACTATCTTCGGCCACACGTTGTTGTTTTTCCCCTCGTCGCTTTAAAAACAACGAGTTGATGAGTTTGACGACTGCCTGAGAGGGAAATCCTCTGACCTCCCGCCTCAAAAGTTCACGAGACACCAGCTGGGCCGGCACTGACATGTGACACACACACCGGGGCGGATGGGGGGGGGGGGGGGACACCTGCAGACGAGGTACGGTGTGCACGCGCTGACCTCGGCAACAACATCCTCTTTCCTCTTATTCTGCAACACAGAAGGAGAATCCAACTTTTCAGTCTCAGCGTTTACAAGGTGAACAACACATTTCTTAACTGTGTCACAACTTGAAAGTCTCGACCGCAGAGTGACGCGTTTGTTGTCGAGTTAACGAAGCGTCCCGGATCCCACCGGGCTCACGTTGTGGAGGACAGGTATGCCGACGGACCTGTTGTCGGTCTCCACAAACGAACCCACAGAGACGTAGACACGCAGTACGAGGTTCTCTCGTCGCAACAACATTGAACACACAAAAGAAAAGGAGTTAAATGCTTAATTGTGGATGTGACGCCGTCTGATGATGACGGCCGATCGCACCTGGCTGCTTATTTTTGCCGGAGAAATCTTGAGCCAAAAAAACCAAAAAAAACAGGATGGTCGATGAACAAACTGGTAACAAACTCGTCAGAGATGAACTTCTCCTACATGGCGACGCACGTACGCAGTTCAACGGACATGAGACCTGAACCTGAGATCAAACAAGAGACGGAGAGTCACGAGGAAGAAGTGAAGACTAGATAGACAAAGAAAGTCTGATTTTAATAGCATGCTATGGAAGTGTGTGTGTGTGTGTGTGTGTGTGTGTGTGTGTGTGTGTGTGTGTGTGTGTGTGTGTGTGTGTGTGTGTGTGTGTGTGTGTGTGTGTGTGTAGATGCCTGTCAGAGTCGACTGGGCCACCCCACCCTGTTTAATGTCACTCTGACGTCAAAGCCACGTGTGCAGGCCCTTAATGCAGACAGGATGGAGCGAGTATTTATTTAACTTTGGTTCTCCCCTCCGAGAGAAACGGGGCCCTCCATAAACACCGACTTCAGAGCCGCTTCGCCCATTCATAGCCGAGCTGCAGCCAGGCGCTGAGATCATCACGCAAGATCTTGGGACGGGCCGGCGCATGTGCGGCAGTGACGAGATTTTTTTTTTTTTTTTTTTTTTAAAGCAGGAACGCGTCGAGAGATCAAAACATGAGACACGCCGCTCCACTACGAGGACGCACATTCCTGTCCTTAAAAGATTTTACAGACGGCGAGGTCATCCTGGTCCAACAGGAGTAAGATGTGCAACATGTCACCGACGTCTCTGCTCCGAGTTAAACTGGATAACCCCACACACACCCCACCCCCCCTCCGTTTGCCCGTGTTTCCTGTCACTCGTCACTGTCGACTGTCCAACAAAAGCAAAATGTCACGAAAAAAAATAAAATTAAAAAAAGGTGAAAAACTGCTCTGGCAGCAGATGAATAGACGAGCCGACGTAACACTCGGCTTGTTTAAAGCAGCTTCGTGGAACCGCGTCATCGTTGTTGATAGAAGACAAAAGGTCTGTCGTTTATTAAGGAGGAGACGAGCGCCAAGCAGCACATCTGACACAAATGGAGAAAAAAAAGAAAATAATGGATTGGATGTTTTTGAAAATCACAAGACAATCACACTTTCATTTACTTTGATATAATGTGCTGCATATTTTGAATTGTTGACAGGCCACCAGCCGTCTTTGTGTATTTTGTCGTTTCCTCCTTTTTCAAGTAGAACCGGTTCGACGTATTTAAAAAAAAAAAAAAAAAAGAATTGGGAGCAGGGAGGGGAGGCCGAGGGGGGGGGGGGGGGCAAAGAGAGACAGCAAGAATGTAAACAGAGTATTTCCATGAAGCTCTTGTTTGTATGTCTCCGACTGTCTGAAGTGAGCTATGACTTCATTAATGAATGCACATTCATGTGGGTCTCTGCTTTGTCTCCTCTGTGTTTTCACATGCTCGTAAGGCAGCGCAGCAAAATCGCAGCACCATCGCAGCACCGTGGCAGATCTGCTCCTCTCCCTTTTCTCCTCTCATTCACCTCCAGACTGGAGGTGACACAGCAGACTGTGGCAGTAACTTCTCAGGACGACGACGACTCCTGCTGCAGCTTTCACAAATTAATTCTTTCAATTTATATTCATGTCAGTTCAAACAGAGTTCACAACTTATTTTACATCCAAGTGAAAACGTTACAGGAGAAATCCCGTTAAAAATATTGAACAATATGTCGAAACAACATTGACATTTTAGCATTTATGTCTGGAAACTAGAGCCCGACCGATTTATCGTTTGTCTGATTTTATCTGCCATTACGAGCCTAATGTAGGAAAAGATGCCTGCGATAACTTGTTTTTTTGTAATTTGTAGTAATTCATTGTTATTTTATTCCAAGTAAAGTTCACTGCTCCATTTTGGATGGTAAAATGTGTCATTGAACTGTAAAATGTCCTGCATCCATAACATGTCTTTGTGTTTAATAACCACATTTAGCAATAAATATCAATATTTGAATCTTTTTAGGGACCAAATCAGCTGTCAGCTGAAATCCAGTGTCAGTTGGAGCCTCGTGGAAACAGGGGAAACGGTGGTGCAGTGGTTAGCACTGTCACCTCACAGCAAAAAAGGTTCTGGGTTTGAATCCGGTCCTGGGCCTTTCTGTGCGGAGTTTGCATGTTCTCCCTGTGCTTGCGTGGGTTCTCTCCGGGTTCTCCGGCTTCCTCCCATCATCCAAAAACATGCACCTCAGGTCAGGTTACCTGGCGCCGCGCTAGTGGCAGCCTGCTGCAGCATCTCCCCCCTGAGAGCCCCCCTGCTGTAGTGAAGACATTTCCCCTCGGGGATTAATAAAGTGTATAAAATCAAAAACAAATCAAACTAAATCTAAACTGAAAAACACATCAATATCTCAGCCTTATGGTTACTGATAAGTCAGAAAAACAGCAGTACATCAATGGCAAAGATTTCTTTGCGATAGAACAGAAACGTTAAATTGTAAAATATTTAACCAAAAATAAAATATGGGTTGTTATAATTCAGAGATTTAGTATGTTGGACATTTGTGTGAAAACATTTATACAGGCCAAAATGGAATAGCATCAGCATCCTTTAAAAACTGCTCTAAAAGCCAAATAAATTGGAAAATGGAAATAAATTCAATAATTTTTTTTTGCCACCTATTAATAAAAGATTGAGCAATTATTGTGGAAAATAACAATATTAGTTGATAATGGAAACAACCGTTCGTTAAAGCCCCAAATTACTGTTTAGTTATTCTGCAAAATAAACACTGAAAGACTGAGAAAACAGTGTTACATTGTGAAAGTGCTTCTGTGCACCCACATTCAGAAAAATCAACCCTCATTCTGCGAAAATAAAAAGAAACAGCAGCGATGAAACACTCGTGAGGAGAGAACAGCGTCACTGGCAACTTCCTCCGCTGTGATTCCCAGCTTCTTCAGATGTTGTCGTGAACACGAGGGCTAGTGCAGCGCCGCCGCCCGCCGCCTGCACAACTCATCTTCCCTTTCAAATCGCCATATGGGACGAAGCCGCTCGCCCATCTGATGAACACATGTCACACGCTGACACTCGCAATAACAGCCACGAGGCCAGAAGATCCAGCTCGGCTGCGAGAGTGACAGACCGAGAGAAGTCAGTATTTGCGTCTTTGCGCAATATGCTTCGGGGCGGTCGGCCTGCACACGTACACAAAGTGACTTCACGTGAGCACGAGGAGGTTTAATTCCTTCAGCCGGAGCGTCATGAGCTGCATGAAGGTCAAAGATCTGTGTATTTTTACACATTACTCCGAAGCACAACAACAATTTCTTTCTCCCTCTAAAAACACTGATAATTCTGTTTACCGAGATATTTTTGGCAATCACGCCCTTCATATTTGGTGCCAGGCCATGCCTCCCTTCTGGGTCGACCCTCCGCCCTGCAGCAGCAACATCGGTGGAGGTTACGGTCGGACGGCGTCAGTACTATCCCAAAAAACATGATTTAAATGGTAGGAAATGAGAGAGGGTCACGCATAGTTTAGGCCCATTGTAATGCGAGCATGCACACGCACATCGGCACAATGGAGCCGGGCCGTGATAGATGAATGGCCCGCTGCTCTCCCCCGTCGCTCTCTCCCCGTACAGTGTGTGATTGGCTGCCGTAGCACCCTGATAAGGGAAAAACATTAGCTGCGAGTATCTGTGTTGCCTATTCAAAGCCAAAAAGGCCCGGTGTTTGCGTAAGGTAATCCATCTGTATACTCCCGCTGAAAGACACACATCAGCTGAGAGAGAGAGGAAGAGGGAAATATCAGCTCTCACATGCTTCGACTTCAGCCTCCTGCTGCCCTCCACATATAAACAGTTTTCATGTCTTGTTATGCCTTCATGAATTCTTTATGGCCAGACTCCCCCCCCCCCATTCCTCCCCCCTTCTCTTCCTCTCCATATGGCCCTTAAGAGAAACTGCAGGTCACGTGCAAAGCTGCGAACATCATTACAACATCTGAGTAAATTCCAGGACAACAAACAAAAAAGGTGGTGGCAGTGGGTGGATGGGGGTCAGGAGATTGGGGGAGGCTCACACGAGGTAGGACATGCAGTTTTTCACATGGACAAAAAAACAAAAAAAAGGGGGAAAAGCGCACGCGCGCGCACACACACACACACACACACACACACACACACACACACACACACACACACACACACACACACACACACACACGTTGCAAATAAACATGCGCTCTTGCTCATTCCAGCAGCGTGCTGTGGTGTTTTGCAAGACCTTTCCTTCCTCTGCCTCGTCTCTCCCTGCTCCAGATAGTCCATTAAAACCGAGCCGAGACGGTCTTGAAAACTGACCCTTGTTTTCACAGTGTCTTGTGGAGGGAGGGGACGGGGGGTGGGGGACGGGGGGGGACGGGGGTAGGCGAGGGAACATGGTGAGACTAAACTTGAGCACTGACTTTGTGTGTGTGTGTGTGTGTGTGTGTGTCACTGGAAAGGTTAATCATCTATAAGTTATCTACAGCTGTCTCTCAGATGGAAAGGCCCGCTGGTTCATTTTCATGGCCGAGCTGGAGGAACGGGGGGGAAAACGCACAAAAGGCGGCTTCTCCGGCCGGCACCGCGAGCCCTTGAGCGTGGAACACGTAGCACATATTATACCTTGAAGATTATCTCTGATACGGCAACACAACAAGTTATAATTGAAGGGGAGGACCAAGGGCAGATGCCGAAATTGTGACTCTAGGAAAAACTGATAAAGCATGAAGGACCTTTGACTTTTAGTGCTTCCTTGGAAGACCTTGTAAATGCACTTTTACATTGTATGTTGCTAAAAGCAGATTGACAGGTGGCTTCTCATGGGGGGGGAAACGCCCATTTGATATTTAATAAGGCAGCTGGTACAACATCCTTATGATGCACATGGAGTGCTTCAAAAAGTCCGCTTGCCAAGAAAACGGCACTAATGAACATCCCAGTAGCCACCCGGCTAAGCGCCGCCGTCACTGCCATGCAGCAGCAGCAGCAGCAGCAGAGGCGAGTATGCAACACGCCGCGTCTCGCTCTCCACACAGCCCATTTGTGGGTGTAATAACTGTAAAATGAGTACCCACATCAAGGGACAGTCACAAAGCAATGTGTTTTATGAGCCTCAGCTGGAGGAAACACCCCAGAGTGATGACAACAAGTGTTAGGCCAGCTAGTGACCGCAAGGCTAATAAAGCTACGCAAGGCTAACGTCACAGAGAAAGAAAAAAATAAATCAAATAAAAACCTCACAACCGAAAGGATGTGCTGTGCTGTAAATCTGCAGGGCGGCGCAGAGAGCACACGCATGTTGGTGACACCAGCAACAGAGGCGAGTCCACTTCCACCCGCTTTCTTGTCTGGAGAGATTAGCTGTATAAGCAGCATTCAAATTCTCGTGTTTGTTGAGGGAACGCGAGCAGACGGCCGACATTCCTCCGTTTTACGTGAAGACAGAATCGCAGCAGAAAAAAAAGATCTGGGGATCCCAGGAAGTGTGAAACACCTCTGAAGTTGAGTCAGAAAAAAAGGATGGAAATGTAAAGTGTTCATGTCCCTTGACAATACGACTTTCTATTAAAGGTCCAATATTCTACACTTTTTCGTAGTTTTATTTGAAGATATTTTTTTTTAGGGTTAAGTACCACAGAAAAATCTTCTCAATGTAGTTTCACATCTCTTTGGAGCGTACTGGAGTGAACATCTGACATCAGTATAAGTTTGTGACATCACAAACTTATGGAAGTCCAAATGGTTCAGTTGCTGAATACAGACTGTGTGCATTTCTCCGAGTGTTTGGACACTTTCAATGTATTTATACAGCACTTACACCTGTTTTATAGTAATAATAATTTTTAAAAAAGACAAGAAAATCAGAATTTATACAATACAGGACCTTTAAAGCATAATAACACTCAGCTACACAACCTGATTCTCCATTGCAGCCAAGTAACAACATATTTCTCTATAAAAAAAAAATAGCTTGAACCTTAAGAGCTGAGAGAAAAGTTCACAACACCTGCAATGACAATTTACCAGTTAATTATACTGAATATTTGGCCATTTTCTATAAAGCCTGAAACTAACATTTCCATTTTAAACCTACAGCAATTTTGTGGCATCAGTGTACGAGTTCACGGTGATAATTTCTAATTAGCAAATGTACAAAACTGACATTAGTGCATTACCAATGACGTCCAAGCTTAATTATGTTTTATTAGCCCAAAGAACAGTCAACATGTTTTTGAAACAGCAACTCAGATCTGCTAATTTACTAACAAAAACAAAAAAAGTAGGTTATTAAATAATGAATGAATTCTAGCCATTCATTGTGAAACTAACTTCTTCTCAACAATGAAGAGCTTTCTTTCTCCCGCCGTACCTTTTAACACCGTTCTTTACAGCTACTATATTTATAACTCAGCTGAAGGCAACAAGCAAACACCATCTCGGAGCAGGGCACTCTGGGAAATGTAGTCATATCTTGGACCGAGGCAACAACTTGCAAATTTATGGAGAGATTATGAAGCAGCTCCCAAAAAAAAAAAAAAACTACAACTCCCATGATCCTCGGCTTTACCTCGTTCTACTTCCTCTCTCGAAACCACATTGTTCCAGCATGCAGTAGGTGTTATGTTATGGCAGTTTATGACATGATCATATGATGTAAACAACTGCAGGAGGAATATAAAGTTTCCAGCTTGCGTCATAATTGAGTTGAGCTATAAACAACACATCAATCTGTATCAAACATCTTTTATACAAACCATCGTTTTATGCGAAGCTAATTTACAAAACCTCCCCGCAATTTGGTAATTAAAGGGCTCTGACATACAAATGTAAATGGGAGCAGGATATTTTACAGCTGAAGAGTAAACATCATTTTTTCTCAACACTCTTCACGCCGCCATCTGCTCCGCTACGATACGCTGCTCTGCCAACTCAGGTGCTGCAAAGTATTGTAAACAGTGGAGTCTGCAGGACAAACTACGATAACACTGTTTCCAAATGATCTCAAGTGCTTTCACCGAATTGTGTACATATATGTGTATATATATACCAATATCTTTCCACTAATATTATGGCTAGGTGTCATCGTCTACAGGTAAATGTTGAATATGGGGAGTTACCAATGTGACAAAACAGTTAACACAATTAAAGATGAGATACTTTGGATGGTACAGTGAGGGAGACCACGTGGACGCATACTGCTATGTTCAAAATAGCTTTTGAATGCTTGGCTGAGCTTTTAAATCCACAAAACTGCGGGCTGCATCCACGCCAAAAAGTTATCCTCTTGGTTTTCTCACAAACACCATTCCCAAAACTTTTGGTGCCTCTGCAGCGACTTCCTGTGACAGAAGCAGACTCTCACCTACTGCAGTCTGAGAAAATTTTTAAAAAAAGCATTCCTGTAAATGTGGCACTTTTCACTTCTACGCTTTATAGCGAATGTATGTGTGAATTCACAGCGGCGGGGGGGAGGTGGGGGTGGAGCGCGTGGGAGTGGTGTCATCTCTAACCACTTCCTTTGACGTGTGTCATTTCAACTGTGGCAGGCCGGGCACACCCTGTCATAACACGTCTCACCCTCCGGCCACCCAGTTTTACATGAACAGGTGCGTAAAAGATGACTTTTCAGACGTTGGTTTTTTTTTTAAACCGTCGTTTTCAAGCCTCCAACGAACACGTAGCGTTACTTCTGAGATGAAGAAAACTGCCAACAAAACCTATAACTTTTGTGTCTTTACATTAATAGTTTGCCATTTCCCTTCTCCAAACAGTGAGGTCAGAGAAACATCTGACTTCGTGTCTTGCTCAAGGACACATCAGCAGAGCAGGGCGAACTCTTGCTGACTCAGCGGCTCGGGACGCAGCTCCTGCAGCTGGAAACGCCGTCTCCATGCACTCTCCTGCACGGGAGGCGACCGAAGAGAGACTCGTGGATAAAAGAAGACCGACATCTGATCCACAGAAGCATGTTTCTGTGCAGATGTGTGTATTTAAAGGTGGGGTTCAGTCTGCAAATGATGACACTGTCACGCTGACATAGTGGAAGGCTTTGGGAACACCCACCTCTGGAAACACAAACTAAATCAAATTACTCCCCTGTGCACCGTGAAAGGGACGAACTGGGAGCCATTAGGTGCATTAATCTGTGTGGTAATTAACAGTGAATGGTATAGTAGGCAGAAAAAATAACAAACACTGCCCTGTTTGTTCGACACTGTTTTTTGCAACGGAGCAGTCTCTCAAATCTTTCTTTCCAGCTAGATCCAAAACTGTAAAGCTGTAATGAGCAACTGGCTGGTATTTTGCTCAATAAACTGACGTAATCAATTGTGTGTCTAATGGCTAACCGATTAATCAATACACTCTGAAAGCACTGGAGGCTGTAATTAAGTAGATCATTGTGAACTTGGATCACACAGTCACATTTATTGCTGAAGGGGCCTTCTGGTGAATCCAAAAAGGATGATGGCAGGTACTGGTGGTGGTGGTGGTGGTGGTACTGGTGGTGGGTGGGAGGGGGGAGGGGGGGCAGCCTGACGCCCTGCCAGTAGCCACTGCTGCTCTGAAATGGATCCACTGCTGCTGTGAACAATCCATTTCACAGCAGTGTTGGCGTTTTAGTTTCTAAATGGAAACGCACACTGAATATAATGTAAACCATAAGCAGGAGAAGGCCTCTGCACCCCCCCCCCTCCTCCTCCTCTTCCTCCTCTCAGATCCTTTTACATCTGCTCCGAGTGACTTTAGCTGTCGGCTAAAATGGATCAACTTGCACAATATCCCTCTGAAAACCATCTGCTGGTGTCCAATCCGTTTGGAGGAGGAGGGGGGAGAAAAAAAAGTGTAAATCGTTGAGCAGTAATTACAAATTTTGTACCCCCCCTCCTCCTCCTCCTCCTCCTCCTGCTGATACACAGTGTTGCACACCCACCCTGCGCCCACTCACTGGCTACTAAAGTAGCCTCTCTGCTCTGCCATCTCCTGGAAAACGGATGGATAACTCCTCTCTCTCTTTTTTTTTTTTATCCCCCCCCCCCCCCACCACCTCCTCCAGGTGAGCTGCAGCGGGATCACCGGCCCACTGAGCAGTGAACACCCCGGGAGCTGCGAGCCTGGGCCAGGGCCGCCGGGGTAACATGGCCTTCCCCTGGTCTCCCCACTGCATCCGACCCCCCCCCCCCCCCCCCCCCCCACCGCCACCACCACCACCACCACCACCACCGCACTTCAACACTATTCCTTCCTCCTAATCAACAGCCAATGCAGCGACGTGCTCCTGCGTCAAACACCACACTTTCCCTTCCTAATTAGGCTTTAAACACACCACAATGACAGGTAAGACGGCGCTGAGGCGCACAGCCTCGCTGCGCAGCTCGTATTTTCCTCCAACACTCAACACCGCGGATCCCCATTAAATGCCGTTATGTCATCGTAAATATCCACTAAAAAAAGCCAACTGGTGCTTGTGTGGATTTTTTTTTTTTTTTTTTTTTTGCTCGACAGCCTCTAAAATGCAACGCTGCCATCTAAAAAGCGCGATGCTGCAAAACACTCCCTGCGTTGTTCCATCTCCAGCCTTGCGGGCCTAAAAGCGGTAACCTGCCCGGGTAACACGTTTCCGCGGAATATGTTTTGTGTGTTTGCCTGGAGACAAAAGCACTGCGCAGAGATGGGAGACAAGAGAAAGCATCTAAATCCTTAAAGGAGGACATGCGAAAGCTCTCGGGCTCGTCCGTGGCCATGTCGTTGAGGTGCGTTAAAGGAGGAGAAGGAAAAAAAATACACCATTTAATAGATTCTTGGAGGCGTTCAGCTGAACTTACCTTCTCTTGCCTTCAGGAGAACCGTGTTGGCCACGATATTTTCAATCTCCATTGTCACAATGTGAATCCCGAGCAGTCGCGATACATTTCACTCAGCGGAAAAAAGACGGTTTTTCTGATCAAACGTGCCGACGACGGTGAGGCTGCTGCACGCGCACGGGGCGGACGCGGCACTGGCGCATAGTCGAGACTTTCCTAGTGGTCGTTGTTCCTCTCCATCGCAAGATGCCTTTTTTGTATTCTTATTATTATCAAACCCTACCTACGGAGCTCTATGATTACGACGGGGCTTGTTAGCATTCACAGCCCCCCTCCCTTCCCTCTCTGCCTGCCTTTCCTTCCTGCTTCGGCTCCCTCCTCTTCTTCCTCCTCCTCCTCCTCCTCCTCCTCGCCCCTCCTCTGCCAGCGAGAGTAGGAGGGATCAATTTACAACCACACACACATTCACACACAAGTGCATTCATACATGCATTTCCAGGGTTTTATAGAAGTTATGGATGAACATTTTTACTGCGTGGCAGGTTTGGATTAAAAATGTGCTCGTGCGTGTGTGTGTTTTTTCTCCAAGTTTTTCCCTTTTCTCCTCTACCACACATAATGATGGAAATACCCCCCCTCCACCTCCACCTCCACCCTCTCCATTTGTTCAACTCTCGTGTGCTTTTATCACAACATGAATGCAAACAAGTCAACTTTTCCTCCGTGATTTCCTGGTACAGCTCACAGCTGTTGGATGTGCTGCCGGCTGATGTATTGTCAGGAAACACAAATGCCATCGGCCACAGGGGCCTGATATACAGACCTCTTATTGTGCGAACAATGGCCGAGGCTTTAAGTTGTTGCATTATACCGGGTCGTACAGCCTGGAGAATAGAGATAACGCTCTGGGTTTTCTCCTCCTTGCAGCCCAGCATCCCTTCAGGCTTTTCTAATCGGACTCTCTGATCTCTCCTGAAACCACAATGCTTTAGGTAGAACCATGTGTCTGCAAAAAAAAAATAAAAAAAGGGGATGCTGCTGCTCACACTTTGAGATCATATGAAGTTTTGTGGTTAAAATCTGCACTTTAAATTGTTTATAGCTTCACGAGGGAGACGCCTGAGAAGGAACAATAAAAAAAAAAAAGCGCTTTTGTGTTTGTGTTTCGCAACAAAGGTCATAAGACTGTTACAGAGGTGCCCTAATGTATATCTGGAACTGACAATCAATTAGCTCAAAGGTCAAAGGTCATTGACTGTTATCTCCATGCTTCATTCCCTTTGTGATCACAGAATGTGTCCGGGTCAGTCACATGTGTTTTCTGATGTTACAGCACGAAGGAGAAAAATTACATCTTTGTATAACATAGTCTGACTGATGCTGGATTTTTGAGGCTCATGCTGATAACAATATTAAGAAGTAAAAAAAAAAAAATCTTATATGAATAAATTGAAGTGTTTATCAAACACTTGTGATGATAGATATGTGATGGAGGAAGGATATTTTACAGTTTAACTATAAAGTTTATTGTCTAAAATGACATTAATGTATCGAAACAGAATTATACTGGGTATATATAAATAACTATAAATACAAAATAAATAAACCACTTTCTAAATGGCCTAAGCATCTTTTTTTCCTGCATTATGTTCCATTAAAAACAAGTTTTCTTATTGGACAGTTTCATTGATGCCAATCTATCTGCGATAAGACAGTAGTGGCCGATCAAATCTGTCACATACGAAATCAAGAATTTTTTATGCAGTGCTGCTTGTCTGGAACATCAAACTGGTTGACGGATTGAATCACATTTGGTCTGTATACATTCAATGGCGCCACCTTGTGGTGATAACTCATAAAACACAGAAGGACATGACGTACAGGAGGCAAACAAAATGCTTTGATATTATGTCAGTTTTAGGAAATGCTTTGACAAAAATGAGCACATAAGTACATAGAAATTAGGATTTATACTATATATATATATATGTGTGTGTGGAAAATAAATCTTATTAGCACAGTGTAACCCTGTTACATTCACGTCTTACTTCGATCTAACTATCTATCAAACTAAACTAAACCACCCAAAAGTAAACACTGAAAAGCTGAAACTATTAGTAGGTTCATGATCCCAGTTTCATGACTGTTTAAGTCATTTTTTTTAACAAACATTTCGTTACAGCTTGTCAGATGTGAGGATTTGATGCTTTTCCTTGTACATTTGATTTTTCAGTATATTTTCAGAATTAAGAAATAAGGAGATGAATGTACCACATGAACTACAACGTTCCTCTCTCTCTCTGCCGTCTTTCTCTACTGTTCACCCTAAGAAATAAAGTCTCAACACTGTACAATCACGTTGCCATTAGGTTCGTATTGTCCCACGTAGATAATATGAACCTCACTGTTTTCGTTAGAGTCCGAAATCACACGTCAGTGGTTTTCACACATGATTTTGCTCGTTTCTTCTTTAAAAGAGAAATATAACTCAACAATAAATTATAAATGTAAGTTTCTTTTTTGTTGTTGTTGTTAGTGCCAGTCTGTCTTAATGCAGGCGACATTCAGGACAGTAGGTGGTGGTGTTGATATAAAAGTGTCCGAATGCTTTGCCAGTATCAGTCAGTCATTTACTCCATCTGTGGTCTCAGACATTGGTTGGAAAATTTCAACAAACTAACCGGGAAACATTTTTCTGACCCTCATATGCATATTATTCATATCCACCTTTACTTCTGCATATACAGGGGTTGTTATTTCTCATTGTTATTATCAGGTATGTGACCACAAGCTAATGTTTGGTTTTTGTGGCCCTTTAAGTATCCCGTTCATGCACTACAGTCTCACAGCTACAACAATGATAATCAAATGAAATCTGAAAACATATGTTTGTCTGATGTACAGTAATAAAACTAGAGGACGCTAAGAAAGTTCTGTTTCATCCAGCTTTCTTTCAACAGGACATTTTTTACAAGTGTAGACCATGAAACTCACGTGAATAATCCCCAAATCTGATCTCAGATGCACACATGCAGGATCAACTGTTTAGGAAATAGAAGCAGAGGATAAATGATCGAGTCGTATAGCTTGTTGGGAAAAACAACACATTTAAATTCACTTTTTTTTTTACCATGACAAATATTTTTCATAATTTTCTTCCCCCTTCCCTTAGTTTGACAAGTGAATGCAATATGGTGGGAGTATTGAGGATGAAACTATTTGTCCATTTTGCATTGTCAATTCAAGTCTAGTCAAGTGAATTTAATTTATATGGTACATTTTAAGTACAACAACAGCAGCTGCACATCACACACACACAGGATCTAAAACTTTGCAAATAGTTTCACAATCTACAACATAATTCAATATATATTCAATATTGACAGAAGTTCCTTAGATTGCTTGTAAAATAACATTTCATCTTCCGATAACCAAACTTTGAGAATTATTTTCGCTGCAAGGTAAGACTACAGAGCCCCACAAACGACTATTTTTACATCTGAAATTCGGTATTTTTACTTCATTTAATTATCTGAATACTTCAACCATAGCTACTGATAGGCTAGTTAATAAGATGCACTGGCTATATTAAAAACGGATAGGTGTATTGGTGAAAATGTGGTGAAAGCAGCGGCTGTGTGTCTGCAGCTTCCTGCCTCTCGGTGTGTGTTTTCACGTGACCGCTCAGGAAGGCAGCCCGACTCCGACTCCGAGGCAGCGGCAGACACCGAGAGCGAGACGGGATCAAAACCCAAGTCCACGGTTCAACAGCTGCTTCAGTTTGCAGGGGATCGATAGTCATTGTTCAAGGATGTTTTCACTCGGGGAGAAAATGGAGTTTCTCATTGGAAACCCGTATTCAACGCCCGTCGGTCAGAGGATCGGTAAGTCGCGGCTGAGTCGCTGAAAGTTGTGCACCGTTTGGATCAATTTCTCATCATTTAAATTAAACAACACATTCATGACACAAGTCGAATTTTTTTTTTATACACACACCGTCACGGATATTAAATAACCTGGTCGCGCTTAGTTTATAGTGTTTATATTCAGAAATACTTCAAGTAAAAATCAGTTTGACAGAAGCATAAAAATAAGTCTTTCGAGTCAGTGACGTAAGCAGAGGCGGGACATGATTACGGGATTCGTCCACATGATTGGTCACTGTAAGTTAAGTGGCATCTCATACGGCGAGTAAGAAAGCCGCTTCGTGTTTCCTCTCACTTCCTCAATCACTGAAGAGGTTTTTTTGTTTTTTTTATCAAGCTACAGCTTCACACCTTATGCATGAAGTGTTACTAATCTGCTTCAACAAGTCTTTGTCACTTTGCACAGCTTGTAAAGCAGCAGGGTTTTTTTTTTCTCTAAATCGCAGCGTGCTTTATTTTGTGTAAACCCCTAAAAATAAATTCTTCATCCCACACATCCACTATAAAGGCCAGCAGCTGATGCATGGACAGATGCGTTATCAGGGCAGCCAAGAGTGGTGAAAAATGTTACACGCCCATCTCAAGCCTTCCTTCCTCTTATGTTATCCTCTCACTTTCTCACACATGAATGTCAGCTACTTCTGAGGCCAATGAGAACAGAAGCAGCTGACAGTCACATGAAGTGGAGGGAGCCGGGGAAGGATAGCTGGAGGGAGGGAGGGAGGGAGGAAAGAGGGAGGGAAGGGGATTGAGAAATGCAAGAGTGATGCCTTGGAGAAGTGGGGAGTGATGGTGGAAAGGAATGAAGGAGATTTAGAGAATTATGAGACGTTGGTGAGCGGTGCAGTGCAAAGAAAGCTGGCTTTCATTGCAAAATAGTTTTAAATGGTGTTGAACCCCGTTTTCAAATCAGCTTCTGGCATCAAACAACAAGCGTCTGAAACACTTTTATTTGGAAGATACTGTTATTTTTTAACATTTTGTTTGTTGCTCTTCTGAGTATTTTAAAGTGGGGGGGGGGACCTTGTTGGAAAAAAGATGTTGGCAGGTTTTTGAACCTATCAGCGGTTTAATTTAGGGTCCTCTTAAAGAGGTGTTGTCAAGTTACATAATGGGAAATGTAGGATCCAGAGTTTTTAGAGTTTGAGACAAGAAAAAGTAGGATGGCTGCTTTACCATTTTTGTGTAAACTATGCAGCGTTTTATCTTCTTTCAGCCCTTTGTTTTGGTTTAATGACTCACTAGCTTCACCGTTGTGTTTCCCTCGGCCGCTGCAGGCGAATATTTTCAACAAAAAGCTCTAAAAAACAACTGCACGCTACCTGCAGACAGAAACAGTTAGTAGTGACTAGCTGGTGAACATTGCACAGCTTATCATTTATTGTTTCAATAAAACATGCACTTTTGGAACCATTCAATAAAGACAAATAATGTTACATAAAAAGGGGCTATGACTCAAAACCATCAAGGCGGGAAGGTGTCAATCAAAAGAAGTCATTACACTGGATTCTTCTGGTTCCAGTGAAATTTATCTCACATTAATATCCCTTCCTTAACGTAACTTCAGCGGTTTTCCTCTCTGCTGACAGAGCGAGCGACCAGCGACGCTCTGCAGTCGGAGAACTGGGGACTCAACATGGAGATATGCGACATCATCAACGAGACGGACGAGGGGTAGGGATGATGTCATTGGTTGCGTTTGGATATTCTGCGTCTCTCCAGTGGAGCACACTGGCATGTAGAGGCAGAGATTCTCCTGCCCTTTTATTTCTTTTATTTCTCTGTACGAATCGGGTAAATGATTATAGCTAAAGAGCTGAAAATCCAAAGTAAATAAACGGTTTCCATCTGCTGCCGAACCGTTCTGACTCATTGGTACTGCATGTTAGTTTAGTGTTACGTTTAATGTGTAATTTCCTTTATGGTTTTGTTGTTTCTTTCTGCACTTCCATGCAGCTGCTTGTGACCTATTTTTAAAGTTTGTTATGCTCTTGGTTTTATGATGTTATGAGGAAATTGATGACGTGTCTGAATTGCAAGGGGGATTTTTAGTAGCTGGTTATATAAAGTGAAAAAGTCCACAAAACAAACAACCTGCTTCTGCAACAGAAAACCACATATCTTCTATTTGCTTTTTTCATAAATTTTACATATTTTTATTTTAAAATACCAAGATGACTGACTAAACAATCCTGACCTGATGCAGTATTGTCCCCCCTCCCACTCCTCTCCCAGGCCCAGAGATGCAATTAAAGCTATTAAGAAGAGACTAGCAGGAAACAAGAACTTCAGAGAGATTATGCTGGCTCTCACTGTGAGTAATCATCTGTGGATTCTCGTACGTTTAAGTTTTATTTGTTCTGTCGTGGGTTGAAGAAAGCTGCCTGCGAGAGAGTAATTCAAAGGTCACGATGATCTTTGTCCTATTTGGACGGCGGCCAACAGGAGATGGTTTAAGTGTTTACCAAACCACTTAGAGCAATCGGATAAGCAAACATTCAAAGCCGTAGTGGACGTATTGATAGAGAAAAAGCTTCCTTTTGGTGCAACTTTAATCACAATCTTTATGTCTTCACCGTTCTTGAGGTTCTGGAGGCCTGTGTGAAGAACTGTGGCCATCGCTTCCATGTTTTGGTGGCCTCACAGGAGTTTGTCGAAGGGGTTTTGGTGCGCACCATTCTGCCCAAATATAACCCTCCGACTGCCCTCCATGACCGGGTCCTCAGCCTCATACAGGTATGTTTACAATAGAAAGTGTGTTTAGGGCCTCAGTTTAAGATTATTTCCATCACCAAACTATCCAACAGTTCTTATCCAAATGAAACATATTGACAGTCCCTTTTTTTCCCCAGAGCAGCAGGTAACCTCTTGCAATTTGTTTCGACTTTGAGTTACACACAAAGATAGTTCACTGCCACAGAAAACCGAGAAAAGTCTCAAATATTTACATTTGTGAGGCTGAAACCAACGACACTTTGGCATTTTTGCTTGAAAAAAAATCTACTGAAATGACACTGAATTGCTGTGGAGCCAGAGGCCAGCTTCTAGTGGCCCTCGGTGGTATTGCAGTTTACAGCACTTGTGCATCGACCTCCACTATATACACTTTTATTTACAGTCTATGATTGCTCATCGATAATAAAAATGTAGCACAATAATTTTCCATAGTTTGTTTCAGTTCTGGTCTGCAGACAATTTTAATTTATTGAAATTCTAATCTGTATTTTTTTTTTTTAAATAGTTTGACTGTCGCTCCACTTTTATTATGAGAGAATTTAGAGGTTTTGAAATCCCATGGCTCATAAAGTTGACTGAAGTTCAACTCTGTTTTGTCTATGGACATATGCATAGGCATTATCGTTCCTGTTTTCTGGGATTTAAATAGCTTCATCCATTCCTGGGTCGAAGCCACCCATGTGTAATCAAAGACTAGAAGGAATGGCCACATTAGACAGAGTACTATTCCTTTCTGTTCTCTCTCCACGTTGTTTTTCTTATCTTGTTCTGCTTCATCCTGTGATTTGTGTTATTGAATACAGTTTTAGGGGAGTAGTCATCTCACATCTTTCTTCGTTTCATCTCCAGTCATGGGCGGACGCGTTTCGTAGCTCTCCCTCCCTGGGGGGGGTGGTGTATGTATACGACGACCTGAGGAGGCGAGGGCTGGAGTTCCCCATGACAGACCTGGACGCTCTGTCGCCCATCCACACTCCCAACAGGGTGAGACTGTCCACAAAATGCCCACACGATACCAAATGAAGTGCATAGACCTGTCTGTACTGTACGTCTCTGACTGTGGTGACGATATTTCCACTCGGTTTAGTGTTTAAAGAAATACCACTAAACGTCAATGAAAAACATTTTGGCATGACACCTTTAGAATTAAAATGATCGCATACCTGTGCGTGCTTAGTGATCTATAGAACTTTTTAGCTCCACCCATTCACACTAAAAATCTAATTATGACTATAAATCACAATCAGTCACTTATTTAAACATTTTAACACACTTCATTCAACAAATCTTGCAGAGCATCCCCGGAGACGAGTCTCCGGAGACGGCACCTGTCACTGCTCCCACAGAGCCCCAACCGGCAGCTCCTTCCACCGCTCCCAGTCTGGATACTTCACCTCCAGTCCCGCCCGGTGACGGACCGGTCTTACTTTCTGAAGAACAGGTATCACTGCACAATTAGACATTATTAAGGCTTTTAGTTTAGTTTATGCTTTTTTCTGCGATGACAAGTAAATAAAACTGGAAAATAACTGCACTGCAGGAGTTTTAGTTTATGAATGTTATATTAATATAATTACTACAAAATGGACCAAATTGTGCGTCAGCTTTTGACAGCTGTTTTTATTTTTAATTTTTCTTAAATCCAGGACCAGAAGCTGCGAAGTGAGCTGGCGCTGGTGAAAGGAAATCTCGCCGTGATGTCTGAAATGCTAAATGAGCTAATACCTGGACAGAGCAAGCCCGATGATACAGAGCTGCTACAGGTGTGTGTGTGTGTGTGTGTGTGTGTGTGTGTGTGTGTGTGTGTGTGTGTGTGTGTGTGTGTGTGTGTGTGTGTGTGTGTGTGTGTGTGTGTGTGTGTGTGTGTCAGAACTGTCCGTAGAAAGGATTCCCAAAACTGTGGTACATGTTTCACTGATGGTAGAGCCTTGAATTACACTTTAGACAGCAGTTATTACATCTACACATCACATTACAGTGATGTAATTTGTTGGTAATATTTAAAATATTGAAGAAGTAAAATTTGCCTGTGCTCGGCTGCGTAGGTTAAAGGCACGTCACATCCGACGTAGCATAATTTGATTCAGACTTGTTTTTAGCAGGTGGCTACAAGGTCCATGAAAACACTGATTTTGAGTGATTTTGTTTTTGTTTTGTTATTTAGCTTCTCTGAGGTTATAAGTGCTTAAATCACCCGCAGTGAGAAGTGGTACTTCCTTTCAGTCGCTGTCATTTTTTTGGTGAGACTGACTTGATCTCTCTCCCTCTCTCTCCGGCCGAGCAGCAGCTGTTCTCAGTGTGTAAGAAGATGCAGACTCGAGTGGTGGAGCTCATCCCTCAGCTGCAGGATGAAGGCTTCGTCGAAGAGCTGCTCGTGGTCAACGATGACCTCAATAACGCCTTCATCCGCTACGAGAGGTGGGCTGCAGCCTGAGCTTCATGGTTTGGATTTTGTGAAGCATACTGAGCTAAACTTTGTGCTGTAATTGTGTTTTAGGTTTGACAGGCTGAACAAGGCTCAAATTACAAACACGCAGCAGGTAAAGAAATAACCTGTCCGTCTCTTTTGTTTAAAATAAGGGATGTGGTTCTGTAAGGTGTTGTGTTATCATTAGTTATGTGTGACACGCACTACACCGTGTCTTCAGCAGAGCTCTACCTCGAGCCCGAGCCTCATTGACCTCAACCCTGAGCCCTCGACTGTCAGACAACCTGCTGTCATTTCAACAACCAGCCAACCGGCAGCCAGCACCTGGACCAACCAACAGCAATCGGCCAATCACAGTGAGTAAACCTTCAACATAGAATCTATACGTTTGATTTCTGGTAGAAAGCAGGATTGTTGTGGGTAAAACATCACATGCACGGGATGGTTAAAAAAAGAAGAAGCAAAGACTGAAACCGAAATATTGTCGCCTCGGCTACTTGGGATGTAGGACAAAAAAAAACCGCAGTGGGTGAAATCTGAAATTGTGTTTTGCAGAAGAAGAGGAGGAGTTTGACATGTTTGCCCAAACCAGAGGAAGTTCCCTGGCTGACCAGAGGAAAAGGTGAGTGGAGCGATCAGGTGACATCATCTCTGCTGCATTCATCATTGTTTTTATGGGATTTATATGACAGACATCTGCAGCCAATGTATTGGTGTCAGATATAAGTCTTTCATTTCATTTAGTTTTAGTTTAACATGACAGCGTGAGTGGAAATTATTCTTTTAGATGGTAAATTATTCACGATAATTGAATGATAAATGGTGTGTGTGTGTGTGTGTGTGTGCGTGCGTGCGTGCGTGCGTGCGTATGCGTGCGTGTGTGTGTGTGTCCAGCGTCCGGTATGAGGACCCAGGAGCTGTGGAGGGCCTCGCTGGAGCTCTGGACACGAGGTTGCAGGTCACAGCCGGGGTGTGTACACCACAATCACACACACACACACACAGACGGATTTCAAATATATATTATCAATAATGCAAATAGATACTAGTCAAAGTCTTATTTCTCTCCTGATGATGTTTTTTCCCAGATGCCACCAGCAAAAAACTCCCCGCAGAGCGATATTGACAAGTGGTTATCTTCCAATATGGTAAGAGGAAGCTTGTATTCTATATATGGTGCAATGTGTGAAAACAGAGCAATTGTGTGATAATCATCTTTACTCTTTCTGTTTTATAAGCAGGAACAACAGTCTTCGGTTTGCGAGGGAGTTTCCAGTGAAGGTGTGTTTTTCTCTCAAGCTGTCCTTTGCTGCCGTTTGAGTGTAACGATGGTGTTTTACTTATTCACGCGTTCACGAATCTCTACACGTTCTCCCCATCAGAATTTGATACGTTTCTGGAGGATCGGGCGAAGTCGGGGATTCACAGCAGCCAGATGATTCACAATGTGCCGCCCTCCTTGGTCAGACTGCCGCCCCAGTCTGCCCGGCAACAGGACGAGTCACATGACCTTTTTTCACTTTGAGTGTTGGAACAAACAAGAGGAGGTCAAGATAGTTATCCCATCAAATCAAAATAAACCTACAATTACACACACACACACACACAGACTGTGCCAGGTTGGGTTTTCTCACATGCACGCACACACACAAATAAATTAAAACCTGACGTTACAGAATCTAAACCATTCACGAATGCTGTGTTTCTGTGTTTCTGTTCATTCTGCTCTTGGTTATCTGTATGTACATACAAACAACTTTATGTGACTGTATTTAATATCTATTATTATAATATTGACGTAAAGAAAAAATTAGATTGAAACCAGTGTTTACAATAAAGTGTTAACTCATAATAATGCAGAAAGTATATTTGATATTACACCATCATGTGCCTTTGACCCTGAAAAGCTGATTTTGTCTGGATGCAAATAAATGGGGTGTTGTCCCCTAAAATGATTTAATCTTCTCTTTTCAAATGTTTTTTTTATTTCTTGTTTGTTTTTTTTATTATGTGACATAAATGACTAGATTTGACAGCTTTATTTAAAGTTTATTTAAACACCCCCAGCTTGACCAAAATAACACCAAACTAGACTTCTGTATTTTTCATCCCCTACAAATGCTCCCTTAGTAAAACCCATTTAAAGTAGCACATAACTGGTAATCAGCACATTACATAAAACCAAAATAAGGCAGATTTGTCCTTTATTTTTGCACCAGCGATTTAGCCAAAACACCAGAGCCTTGAAGGAGAAGTGGGAACTCTGGCCATGTTTGTGTGATAAGGCACTTAAATTCATTATGTTATTGTTGGAAAGCTCAAGGATGTTTGGTCTCGGGTACATGGGAGTCCCTGAAGCACCCACAGGAGAACCCATAACTGAAAAAGGTGAAAAGGAAGACTACAAGATCAAATGTTCACTCTTCACCTGAGCACCATGTGCAGACCGTCCACGGTCAGCATCCGTCTCTGTTGGTTCTCTTTTTCTGTCCTCCTGCATGGATCCGTGGCCTTTCCCAACGGGACTGCTGTTCGAGAGCAGGAGGACATAGACTGGGATTCCCTGTTTCTTCATTTGAGGGCCAATCTACCATCCTACCTGCAGCCAGTCCGTCCATACACCCTTCCGGCACACGCTGAAGACTATCGCTTCATGCCCAAACCCAGACACCGCCAGCCTTCTCGTCTCCTCGGATCCTCCATCGACCCATGTCCGTAGATCCGCTGTCTGAGGGAAGTCTTCTGAAATACATCACCTTTAAAGAGACGTTTAATCTGAGTTCTCCTGGGCTGAGCGAGGCCGCAGCAAACCAGCGACAGAAGCTGGAGAGGGAAGCTGCACAGCTGGACCTCGGTGCTCTGCCTCCAGATGTTGCCGGTTCGGTCAGACGCTGGTTGGTGGGCTCGGCGACATGTGAACTACACCAGCGGTGGGTGGATCTGGGCCCAACTTTCTGGCCACGTTGGCTCCGGCAGACTGATTGCGACAGACCAGACGGAGAGCCAAGTTGCTCCTTTCCCGCCGGGATGGAGTGTGTGCGAGCTCAGATGGCGCACATAACAATTCTGGTGTGGCGCTGCTTTGAACCCAGAGGTGGAGGCGAGGGGTCCGGGAGGGCGAAGGATGAACGGTCTGAGGGCAGCACGGAGATGGAGGCAGTTGAAACCATGAAAAGGTGTTCATGGAAACAAGTTCCTTATCCAGTGGTCACTGCGTGTCGGTGCTCATGTAAATTAATTATTGTTCTCACAAGGGCCAAAATCTGAATCTGCAGCTGTGTTTTAATATGCATACCAAGTATGTACTTTATACTGTCTTTCTAGTTGAATTTCAGAAATCTATACAAAGCTATGTTTAATCACTTAGTAAGACACTGTATGTACCTTAATGTAGCTGGCTTTAAGTAAAATTTTAATATGCATATATTCTCTTATGTTGGAAAGTTTTGTCGGAAACCTCACTTCTCCTCAAAGAGCAGCTGACAGTGCAACCACAGATATATCGGTTATTCACTTTGTCTATTCTGTGATGATTGTTTGGGGGGGAGGTTAAACTTTCAACCTTTCTGTCACAAGTTTGCTTATGTAAAATTTAAAAATAAATCTCTTGTAACTGTTCTGAGGCCCAACGGGGTATTTAATATGGTTTGTGCTATATTCCATGTCATGTGAAATGCGTGAATTTATGGCTTTGGTGCGTTCACTGCAATGTTTACTTTTCAGTTCTATTTTTTTGCAGATAGCGTGGGAATACTTAACGTGTGACATACAAGAAGAGAAGAAGTACTCTGTTTTGTCTGGTTGAAATAGCCTCTGGCCGATGATTGTTATGTAACTGCAGAATTTTTTTTTTTCCTTTTAAACCACACAAATAAATACATTTCATACAACATTAAAGCAGCCTCCATAATAATAGTTCTGATGAAAAATTAAATTCATTGTCTTAATAGTCTTAGTTCGTTTTATTGCTTTGTATTTTATCCACAAATATAAGTATCTTCAGATATGTCTTTAGCCTTTTTCTGTTTTGTTTGAAATAAATAAAACTGTCAGTTAAAGACTAATAAAAGTCTAGGTCACGATTGTTTTAGCTGTTAATGATTTCATAAAGGTAAAAAAAAAAAAAAATCCCGCATTACAGCTATAGTTTAAGAATATGACCCCAACTAGTGGTGTAAGAAAGCATCATAGGTGAAAAAATATATATATATATATATATATATATAAATAGCCTATTATTGCTCTAAAATAATTTCTTCATACAGTTGGACAGTTTTGTTACTTTACTCAGTATTAATCCGTTTGAGAGTCTTTAACATAATCTTTAAATTCACCCAAACATCCGGTGAAGTTGGGGAGAGATTTTTTTTTTTTAACATTCTGCATTTGTGAGTAAAAAAATGAATAAATTTATAACGAACTCAAAATGATGATTTTCATGTTCAAAATATGTGATAACACGTTTCCACTCAATCTTAACATGAACATTTATTTTATTTTTATTTTTTTACCCATGATATAATCTTCCATTTCAGACCAGAGGATAATCAGAGTGTAGACATCGTGACGAAGCACGTCTCACGTCGACTATCGGTCAGCGTCGACCTCCCGAAACGTCGCGCAAACGTGCTCTCCAATAAGCGAAAACTCCGAGGGGCCGTGAACGCAGCAGCCCGGGTCCATCCCACCGGCTCGGACGTTGACTGTACACAGACAAGATGGCAGCTTCGCTGGAAGACGAATTTGAAGATGCGCCCGACGTGGAGCCGTTGGAGCCAACCCTGAAGAACATCATCGAGCAGAAGTCTTTGAAATGGATATTTGTGGGTGGGAAGGGAGGTGTTGGTAAAACAACATGCAGGTGAGCTGCGCGGAAAAACCACAGGTCACCTCCCGGTCTGGTGTCGCCGGCTAACACAGCTAGCTCAGGCGAGCAGTTAACGATAAGTTGACGTGGATGTTGTTGGTTTTTGTTGTTGTCGGTAAACGACTAAAACGTTGTGGGTTGTTGTTGTTTCACCATAACGAGCGTTGTTTTTTGTTGTTGTTGTTGTTGTTGTTTATATATATAGATTAACACGCGTCAGCATTAATGTGTCGTCGTAATCGGCGCATTTAAAGTGAGTTGAATTAGCGGCAGGTGTCAGTTTGCCGGGTCACCAGCTAACGTTAGCCGGCTGACACGTCGGAACCAGAACTTTATCAACCGGGTCGATCATCGCGGTAAAAGACAACACGGTGAACCGGCTCCGAGCTACCGTTTGTAGGGTCACTCGGCCTCAGGGTGAAGAATACATGAGCTGGTGGTGGCTGCCAAGTCTGATAGACAGTAGAGGGCAAGTGTGTGTTTATATTTATATATAAATATATTTATATATAAATATATTTATATATATTTATAAATATATATATTTATATATATAAACACCCTGCTGCTTCCTCAAACTATCGTTGAAGTCTGAGAGATGTTGAGACTCTTCCAGCTGTTTTATTCGTCATTATAGTCACATTACTGATGGTTATTTATAAATAATAATAATAATAATGTTTTGGTGTAGATCGTTTTTGCAAACACTTGATAGGTCATCCCAACAAACAAACAAACATCATGATCTTTTGTTCATGGATCTAGTTTGTACATAGTGTGAACAACAGTGCTGTTGGAGATCCAGATGTAACCGAATACAAAATCATGGCTGAGCAGAAATATATATAAATGTAAATGAAATACTAATTTCATCACAGTAACTTGTTCTAAATAAAAAAAAAATAGTTTTTTATACACATTATTGTTTAAAAAAAAAATAATCAAAGTACAGCAGATCTGATCATCATCTTAAACCCTCCATAAGCTTTTTAAATTTAAACTAGTGATTTTAATTATGTTACCCCGTGCGACGTGCGCTCATCCCTCCAGCTTTACATGTGAGACGTGTTCCTGACATGAGGTGCTCTTGTAAAGCACTTCGAACAATGTCCCGTCGGCCGGTTGTACTCACCTGCCGTCCTCTTGTTGCAGCTGTAGTTTGGCCGTCCAGCTGGCGGCCGTCAGGGAGAGCGTCCTCATCATCTCCACGGATCCGGCCCACAACATCTCGGACGCTTTCGACCAGAAGTTCTCCAAGGTGCCCACCAAGGTGAAGGGCTACGACAACCTCTTTGCGATGGTGAGTTCCCCCCCGCCCCGAGTTCCTCCTCCATCCTCGAGCACCCTGGAAAAATACAAGGTTTAAATGTACAGCTGAGGCGGTAGAGAACTGAAATTTGTACATTAAAAAAAAATCGGTTATATCAAATAGTACGAAACGGTTTGTAAAAGTTACAATTAGAAAAGAGAAAGCTACTCATTGAATATCAAGAACTTCATATTTAAAGCAGACTAAGTTACTGAACAGTTGAAATTGTTAATTGGAAACACTGAAGTCTTTTTCACGGCTCGCGCAGGACGTATTCGTCGTGGTAGGGAAAGCACAAGTGTTATTAATAACATTGGACGGCTCTGTTCTGATCAAGTATCCCAAACAGCCATGACGGCGAGCCAACACGCGTAATAACAGGATCCTAATAATGACCTTCGTTATTTTTAAAAAATTTATTTTCATCTGTGATTGTCCGACTTCAGAATGTCTAATTAACACTTTCCTTTTTAGCTGCATTTAAAAAAATCTCTTAACATTTGGATGAAACCATTGAGACAAACAAAGAGGTGCATTGATGGTGTTTTTTTTTTATTTTTTTTATATATTTTAATTTCGAGGCATGAAGTCACCATTTCTTCGGTGTCATGAGGATACTCGGTTCATCCTGTGAGTCTCAAAAGCATCAGTGTGTAACAAACAGAAATGCTCGAGGCCGTGAAAACATTTGGCGGACCGTTGGAAGTGTGTTGATGTGTGTGTGTGTCTGTCTGTGTGTGTTTGTGTGTGTCGACAGGAGATTGACCCGAGTCTGGGTGTGGCCGAGCTGCCGGACGAGTTCTTCGAGGAGGACAACATGCTCAGCATGGGCAAGAAGATGATGCAGGAGGCCATGAGTGCTTTCCCCGGCATCGACGAGGCCATGAGCTACGCAGAAGTCATGAGGTCAGATGGTCGGCCGGATACCACCACTTCCTGTCTCCGTTAATCCGTTAATATCGTATTGATGTAACTCTACTTTTTACCTTTTACTGTGCCGTGACTCGAGCTTATCAAGACAAAGGCGGTGAGCGTAATAATAACTCGGCTCCGTTGCCTACTTCGAACCTCAGGTTAGTGAAAGGAATGAACTTCTCCGTGGTGGTCTTCGACACTGCCCCTACTGGCCACACGCTGCGACTGCTCAACTTCCCCACCATCGTGGAGCGAGGTCTGGGCCGCCTCATGCAGATCAAGAACCAGATCAGCCCGTTCATCTCTCAGGTGAGGAGGAGTTTAGAGATACTGCAGATGTGGTAGCGCCTGTGATTGCAGCCCTTTGATACGCCGTGTCGCTCTCTCGCTGTTTCCAGATGTGCAACATGCTCGGTCTGGGCGACATGAACGCGGACCAGCTGGCCTCCAAGCTCGAGGAAACCCTGCCAGTCATTCGATCAGTCAGTGAGCAGTTCAAAGATCCTGTAAGTCAAACACACGCACACACATTTTTTTTTTTAAATTGACCAAATGTTCTGTGCAGCTTTACGCAGCGTCCGTCAAAAAAATGAGAAGTGATGACAGCAACAACTTAGTGCCAGTTGTGTGTATCGATACAGAAGATCACATGAAGCGAGTGTCACTCTGTATCACTCTGAAAGTACAAATCAAGCTTCACGCTGTGACTATATACAGCGTGGGTTTGCTGCACATGTATGTACGTGTGCCTCCCAACCTCTCCCTCTTCATATTCCTCTATTGTGGGCAAGAGACCGAGTATCACGACAGGAAAACTATCCGATTTTTAGTACAGTAGCAGCGGATATATTTATTTTAGAAACGACTCGAGCTGTTAAAAACTTCCCGTACGTGTGTTTTGACTCGTCTCCGCTCTCCTCGTTCCCAATCAGGAACAGACCACCTTCATCTGCGTGTGCATCGCCGAGTTCCTGTCGCTCTACGAGACGGAGCGGCTGATCCAGGAACTGGCCAAGTGCCGCATCGACACGCACAACATCATCGTCAACCAGCTGGTTTTCCCCGACTCCGACAGGCCGTGTAAAATGTGCGAAGCTCGTCACAAAATCCAGTCCAAGTATTTAGATCAGGTACGGGACCGGAAAAAAACACCGTTTTAATATCTCAAATATGTGTATTTAAATGTCTTTACTGATGGCCCGTCTTCTCCCTCCACAGATGGAAGACCTTTACGAAGATTTCCACATAGTCAAGTTACCACTACTGCCCCATGAAGTTCGAGGTGCCGACAAGGTGAACACCTTCTCCAAGCAGCTTCTGGAACCCTACAAACCACCAAACAAGTGATGTCCCTTCCTGCCGGACCTCCTCCTCCTCGTGCCCCTCCCTACGGACCACACCTCTGCAGTCTGAGCTCCACCTTCGACCAGCCTCAAGATGACGACCCCCCACCCCTCCCCCCACCAGCCCTCAGCCCGACACCCCCAGCAGAGCACTGTTACAGCGACGCGCACTGAAAGAGGGGAGCTGATGACATCGCAGACAGCCCCGCCGTATTGTTTGTGTGCTGCCTGACTCTCACTTCACCTTCTCTTGGCTTCATATCTCTCTGTGGCAGTGGTACTATTCCTACTTAAAGCATTTAACTTCCTCCTCCTCCTCTTCCTCCATCCTTCATCCCGCGCAGTGTTCCCGCCTCCGTTGTCAAAACAAAGTGTTTCCAGTGACGAATGTGTGTAGGCCAGGATAAAACGGCAGATGGTTGATGTTCACGCCTCGTCTGTTCTGTGATTTCGGTGGCTGCGTCTGTTTTCCAGTTTCATCTCTCGTCTCCCATTCAAGGGAATTTCCATTCATATTTCTGCAGATTCAAAGTGTGACAGCAGGGCAATGAACAAAAAAAAAAGTAAAACACTGTTTTTGACTAAACCTTTTTTTTAATTTTATTTTATTAAAACCGAAGCAGTCTAAAAGTGAGTCTTCTATCATTTGTCAAATCATTATATCTCAACATGAAAGTTCAGTTCGCTAAACGACAGCGTCAGAGATTTTGAATCGACTCACACGACCTCCGTTAAATATTTGATGCTGTAGTCTCCTCGGCGGTTTTGTGAAGTAAACGTGTTACAACTATTAATGTTTTGAGTGGCTGGAAGCTGAAAGAGTTTCCGGACACTGCTGAACTCCCAGTTTTAGTTCCCGTACAGTAAAACTCATCCAACGCTCGTCTGTTCTGTTTACCGAGAACCGTTCGGGAACATTATCGAAAGACATTAGTAGCATTTAGTGCATTGTTTATTAAAATATATATTGAATGTTGCTTGAT
Organism: Brachyistius frenatus; assembly: GCF_029030835.1. Classification (NCBI taxonomy): domain Eukaryota; kingdom Metazoa; phylum Chordata; class Actinopteri; family Embiotocidae; genus Brachyistius; species Brachyistius frenatus. Next base: position 1,240,533 of record NW_027210652.1, read on the forward strand.
CAAGAGTTGAACAAATGAATGGTGAGCATACTTACCCAGGTGATTGAGAACTGGAGTCTGATTGGCCCGACCCTACAGAAAGATATAGATGACAGGTTAATACACCCTCAAGCTAAGTCATCCCCCCATCACCCCTCCCCCCTCTCTGTCTTTGAATGCTTTTGAGTCAGTGAGAATCTGTTTTCTATAGATTTTCTTTTAAATTATATTGCGAGTGTTAAATAAAACAAACTTGCCTCAGCCGACAGCCTTTTGTGGTCTTTGTTCAGATCTGTTGGCTCAAGCCCCGAACTGACCATCCTGCAGAGTTCCCCCTGACAACATGAAACCTCAGTTAACTTTCAGGAGTTCGGGAGCAACAAACCAGCCTCCTGCTGAAACTGGTGCAAAAGTGAGAGAGAAAGAAATGAGCCACAAATGAGCACACAGTGTCCTCTGCTTAAAATTGCTTTTGAAGTCATGTAGTTTGGTGTTGTCTAACTGCAGTGGGAACACGTGGGATTATCACACCACACATATTATATATATATATATATATATATAGTTCCAAGAATAATGTGAAGAAGACTTGGTGACATTAGATGCACTTTCTGCAGTTGTAATGGGATGTTGTACGATTATGTGTTTGTGATTTAAGCTGCAACAAGTAGAAATTATAAGCGGGAAAATTGCTTGTTGTTTTCATATCACTTAAGACGAAAGTTTGCCACGGACCACTGGCTCCTGTTGTATAATTCCCTACTGTACTGTAGCTCCTTGTGCCCCGGCGCTGCGGCCTGTCGCTTGTGGTCCATCACCGAGCCGCGCTCTCCCGGTCGGGGGCCGCACTAACGAGCTCCTCCTCCTCGTTTTGGGGGGATTTGCCCCGGGGCGCACTGACCACTGGACGCACCGAGGAGGCACCGAGGATTACTGCCATGCAGCCGACCAGTTAACGGAGCTGACGCCAGGGGATATCAGAGTTATGAGCTGGTTGAAAACAACACCAGTGGCGAGCACAGAGAAGACGATACTGCTAAGTGAAAATATGAATTCATTTCTCCAGCGGTGCCAATTACGCACGGAGATGCGCTGAGCAATTCAGCAAGAAGGATCACCACATCAGGTAAGAGGATGCTGTTTAAAAAAAATACAAATAAATGCCAACATGAAAATACTTTAACTGTGTATTAAATCAAGTTTAAATGACCATAGAGTTGTTTGGTGTTATCATTTGGTTAATTAAACAGCACACTGCCTCTGATGGCCTCTTGGCCCCACCTGAGCTTTGTTAGACGAGGACGTTTGTTCAGACTGGGTTGTTAACGGAATTAATGATTTCTTCCAAACAGCTCTTTTATCCTGAAGACCGACTGTGAACCGTCTGTCACTCATGACGGTCACCTACACGGCCAGAGTTGCAAACGCCCGATTCTGTGGCTTCTCCAAGCTGCTTTTGGCCTGGAAAGGGAGCATCTACAAGGTGTTGTACAAAGAGTTCCTGGCTTTCTTTGCCATGTATACTGCCATCAGCATCACTTACAGGTGAGACAGAGAGGACTGCTTCACAAAGGACTGCTCTCTAAGTTCTTTACCAGATTCTGGAATTAATAATAAACTCTGGATCCTTTTTGTTTTTAGATTTTTCCTCTATGATGACCAGAAGAGGTATTTTGAAAAGCTGGCGATTTATTGCAATCACTATGCCAGCCTCATCCCCATGTCCTTTGTGCTCGGTAAGCTTTAATAATGTTCTTGTAAACTGTTTGTCTCTTTGATTTTTATGTTTTAAACTGAAGATGTTGATGAAAAAGCATTATGGTTTAATAATTTGCTATATTGAATATTTGACTTAACTGATAGTAGAGAGGGTTGAGGAAAAACACATTTTAAAATATATTGGTCAACACAAATTTGTAAAAAGGATATTTATCAAAAGAGAAGCTAATTTGCCTCTTTTTTTTAGGTGCATTTACATCCTACTGTTATGCACTGTGATTTTATAGAATCTACTTTTCTTTCTTGCAATCATTTCTTCCCACTTTGCTTTGTTTCTTAATGCACGTATGTCACGTGAAACACCTGCGCATGCTCACATATAACAGGTGAGAAGTAAAGATGATCTCTTACTATTGATTTTATGTAACAATAAGCTCAAAACAAGTTTCAATCATGCTGACGAGTCCTCATGTATCTGGTTTAAACTTTAAAAAAAAGAAAGAAAAGAAGATCCCTGTCAGCCCCTCTTTGCAGGTCTAAGTTGTGGCTCCTCTCCACTGTTCGTAGGTTTCTACGTGACCCTGGTGGTGAACCGGTGGTGGAGCCAGTACACCAGCATCCCGCTGCCTGACAGGCTGATGTGCGTCCTGTCGGGGGGCCTTCAGGGGGGCGACGAGCGGGGCCGTCTGCTGAGGCGCACCATGATGCGCTACGCCAGCCTGTCGGCGCTGCTCATCCTCCGCTCCGTCAGCACCGCCGTCTTCAAGCGCTTCCCCACCGTGGACCACGTGGTGGAGGCTGGTGAGTAGGACAGCGGCGGCGATGGGAGTAGTGCGGTTCATCCGCTGATTTCTGCTTTGCTGTAAATACACAATTACTATTTGTTGTAGCCAGTGCACCTCTCAGTTAAATACAAGGAACCGAGTGTGTCATATGTTAGACTTACTTTTCTGACACTTGTAGTCAGAAGGTGATCTGAAGATGTGATCAGTCACACACTGAGTTCATGACTGTGCGCTGTTTGCTCTCCATTTTCTACACCAGCGAGCTCACAAGGTCAGGCACATCCTGAAATTCACTGGAGATAAAAAATAAAAAAAAAAAGTTATCATAAGCCTCGAACAAGCGTGCAGAAATCTTCCCCTCACTGTTTTCTAAATGAAACATGCTGCAGCTTTTGGTGGAATCAATGTTGGATTTGCACTGTGAAGTTGTTCATAAGAGATGTCAGCAATGATAGTCTTTACTTGACACACTCATTATTTAATGCCTAGATTGTATTTACCTCTTATCCCAACCCAAACTTTAAAGACAGAATAGATAAATCCAAAGTGTGACGCTTTGCTCTGCTGTTTGTGCAGGATTCATGACCAGAGAGGAGCGAAAGAAGTTCGAGGGTCTCCACTCTCCTTATAACAAATACTGGATCCCCTGCGTTTGGTTCACCAACCTGGCAGCCGTGGCTCGCTGCGAGGGTCGGATCAAAGATGATCACACACTCAAACTACTGCTGGAGGTGCAGCTTTACGAGAGCACGCACGGCTCTTACACAGATTGACTGATAATGCAGAAATCCATCCTTGTTTTGAGATGTTGTTTTCACACATAAAGACAGAAAGTCTCTCTTTTCTTTCGTGTGAACAGGAGCTGAATGGATTCAGAGGGAAGTGCAGTATGTTGTTTCATTACGACATGATCAGCGTGCCCCTGGTGTACACGCAGGTAAGTACGGACTTTTAGGAACTTTAATCAATTGTACACCATCTTTCTTGAACACATACTGCACACTAAATGCTTCTCTTTTTTCTCTCTATCTTCCCCTGAAGGTGGTGACTTTAGCGGTGTACAGTTTCTTCCTGGTGTGTCTGATCGGTCGCCAGTTCCTGGACCCCAGTCAGGGTTATCCAGGTCACGACCTCGACCTCTACGTGCCCATCTTCACCCTGCTGCAGTTCTTCTTCTACGCCGGCTGGCTCAAGGTCAGACGGGAGCAGGTTGCGTGTTTTTTTGTTTTTTTAAATCTTTTGATGAAATCAGTGCTTTTAGCTCGTTATGTTTTCCGTTTCGTCCTGAAGGTTGCAGAGCAGCTGATCAACCCCTTCGGAGAGGATGATGATGACTTTGAGACCAACTGGCTGATAGACAGAAACTTCCAGGTCATATGATCAAATACTGCTTCACCAGGGTTTCCTACTTTAACTTTATACTACAATAAGGAAACTGTCAATTATCCAAATCTGTTTCCTCAGGTTGAATTCATGCGTCTGTTTTATTTGTCTTTGCAGGTGTCCATGATGGCGGTGGACGAGATGTACGGAGACATGCCGATGTTGGAGAGAGACCGTTACTGGAACGACTCCAATCCTCGACCCCCCTACACGGCAGCCACGCTCTTCGTCCTCCGGAAACCTTCCTTCCAGGGGTCGACTTTCGACATGGCGTGAGTTTTGTGTTTTACTTTCTCATCCTACTTGTGACCACGATACTCAGGATGAAAAACAGCAGCGTGTAAATAAACTGCTGTGACATCACTTGACAGGATCCCGAAGGAGGAGATGCACTTCCAGCCTCTGGAGGACATCGCCGAGAACCTGGAGGAGTCGGGCACCCGTCACCCCAACATGGCCCTCTTCAACCGCCTCCTCAATGCAGCCCCGTCCCCCACCGGTTTCATGGGGGGGGCTCTTCGCCGCACCTCAGCGCAAATCCAGAGGCTGCGCCACTCCCCCAGCATCGAACAATGCACCAGCGACGAGGAGGAGGACGACAGCTGCAAAGTAGGTAAAGGGGGGTCTCTGCCGTCGGGGCTGGGGCAGGACACCCAGAGCACCGAGTGCAGCTTCAGGGAGGACAAGAGCGTCAGAACGCCTCTGCTGGAGGTTCAGTTTGGGGCGGAGCCGGACAGGCCTGTTATCAATGAGAAGAAGAAGGAGGTGAGCGAAGAGGAGGAGGAGAGCAACGAAGAGCAGCAGGTGAAGGAGGAAGAAGGGAAACCGGCTCCGCTGTCTCTGCTTCCTCCTCCGCCTCAGTCCTGCAGAGAGACGTCCAGTCGACCAGTCTCCGCCATCCCCGTCGCCTCCCGTCCCCCTTCAGCTTTCCTCCTTCACCCGGCTGCCCCCTTCAGTCTGGAGCACTGCAGCTCTCAGCCAGCTATCAATCACAGCAGGGCTGTGCCCACCATCCCCAAACCGCCCTTTGCTGGAAACAAAATGTCCTTCCTCACGGTGCCGTCTTACAACGAACCTCAGCGTCTTCGCAGCGTGAGCATGGGCTCGGAGCTCACGGGGCCTTAGGTGGATGCTCCCATCAGCTTTGGTCAGTTCGCAAGTGTAATGTTTAACCCAGTGCACGCTTTCACGAGTGAAATTATTCATTGAAATTGAACTTCCTACTTTACTCTGAGTGGACAGCACCTCCGGGCCCACACAGTTTCTGAAGATTAGACATCTCCCTGATTTTCAAAACTCAAGGGAATAAGGGTTAGGAAATGTTTTTCATTCTAGACAGTCATAGGAACTTTCAATGAATACGCTGACATTTAACTTACGTGTTTACAGAATGTTTGAGACAGAAAAAAACCACCTGTGTTTATTCACCACAGTGATTACACATCTGATGTTTAGCAGCGTGGACACTGGAAGAGAAGGGAAATTGTCCTTCATTCAAAAACAGATGTGGAAAAATGTTAATTTAAATTAAACACCAGTTTATGTGGAGTCACTTGTTTTTTTTTATTCAGTTCAAAGTTTGTACAAAAAAATAGTGGTGAAAAAAAGACAAAAATGCACACGGGACTATTTTCTTTGTTCATTTTATTCAACCTGATTGTTAAAAAAAAAAAAAAAAAAAATCCTGTGAATAAAATGATTTCAAATGCATTTTCTTGTGTTACTTAATCTCAACAAATATTGAATGAACTGAATGAGATAACATCAGTTTTACTCATATTATTGGTTTGCATTATTTCTAATGGAAATTGTATCTTACCTGAAAAAAATACACTGATAGATATGAAACAATGAAGAATGGAACAGACAGTCTGGAGATTATTTACATGCATACATGGAGAAAGAGCAGTTTATCTCAGACACTAGTTGGTTTTTGAGTCACAAATGTCCATGCAGTACCAACATTAACCAGCAGGGGGTGATAGCAGCAAACAAAAAAACAGCACACACAGTGGAGAAAAAAACAACATAAAATCAACATTTCTTCCACAATCTGGATTTCCATTCTGCCCACGAGTGTGCTCGGCTGCTCGTGCACATGAGGCCTCCTACCTGGGTTCCAGCCGGGGGGACAGCGCCCTCCTGGCCTGCGTGGACCGCCTCTGCTGAGCCAGGAAAGACTGAGGTAGGCCTGCAGCTCTGGAGTCCTCACACAGGCTGTGCTGCTGCAGGAGCCAACAACAACTTTCATCTGTCAGTGGAAACACTGCGATTTCTAATCTAAAACTAGAATTTGAATATTCCAGTAATTTTCACCACACCTTCTGACAGAAAGTACATAAATTCTACCACAACTAGTTTTACATCTGATAGTGTCTAACGTGCTTGAGAGCAAAATCAGCACTCAGAGTAAGCAGGCTCCGTTTTTATCATCAAATTAAATGCAATTGAAAGGGGCACATATAGTGAAGGGCCAAAACAAGACCGGGGCATGATTATTTTAGGATGCTTAGAAGTTTTGCTGGGGAGAAACAAGAGGATTGCAGGAAAAAGCTGGAGGATCATTTAGTTGATTCCAAATCAGTGTAACCAATTTGGCCTAAACCACTTACAGAAAAGCAACATTTGAACAAAACCGGTCGTAAGATATGTCAAAAGCAGATATTGTTTCATCTACGCAGCCACTTGTGAACTTAAGTTGGATTCACAGACGCTCAACACACTTTCCACAAATCTTTTCAAATCTCAAATGAACTGCAAGTTTTATGGGTTCAGTTACGAGACTTTTCTTTGCTCTTACCATGTTTTTCCAGGCCGTCATGATCAGCTTCTCCTCTTGTTCCTGTCTGGATTTTGTGTTGTCTCTTTGAGAGTCCCGCTGCTGCTGCAACAATTTCTAAAAGTCATTAATATTATTATAAAAACAAATTAACAGGAATATTGCAGAGAAGTTTGAGAGTCTGGACTGTCAGTCACCCACCTCTGAGGCAGCTGGCTTCGTGGTGTCAAACAGACCGGCCTCCTTGTTGCCGGTCATTATTCCAGTTGGATCACAACACGGACAAATCACAGCAGAATATAACCACAGAATATTTGCGTGACTGCGCGACTTGGTCAGCTTTGGCCCTGTGACCTGCCTCGTCTGTGTGCTGCTCTCGGCTGTGCTTTGCAGCGGAGGCCCTGCTTTTTTGTTGTGTGACAGACAAGAACAATATGGAGAGGTGCTGCAGGCTTAAGTGCTCTGGCTCCTCGCCACGGTCAAAGATGCCATCCCGCTGACCCGGGCACATTCACTGTAGGGGCTGGGGTTAGTAGGTAAGTACCAGAAACACAATGCCATGGTTGTGACACATGTTGAAGTGAAGCGGAGCGAGGGTTGGGCATCTCAAAATGCTGTCAGGGTGGAAATTATGACCTGGCAAAGCAATGAAAATGCATTTATGGTGCAGAGAATAAGAGGGACTGTTTAGTCTTCTGTCAGTTGTGTCAACTTCACAGCGCTCTGAAGTTTCCTCACAGATCCACTAGTTGTTATGCATGTTTGTTTATCTGTTTAACTGAGTCAGTACAGGTTTCAGCAACTCAGAAATACTGTGGTTCCCCTAATTATCTCTTGACCAACATCAAAGCCCGGCAGTATCGTCTACCGTGGGACATTAAACCAATCGGCCACTTGTGGCTTGTATGGTTGTTGTTTTTTTACTTTCTGTGTCCCGAGTTATTCTTTAAAAAGGTCAACCCTTTTCTGTCTTCGTGCTGGCTTCAGAGGAAACGTGGTTTAAACTTTTGTCATTAAGTGTGAAAAACACAAGTGTGGGGGAGGATTTCAAAGAACTGCGTGTTTCTCTGGAACCAGGAGAACTGAGGTCAGCAGGCAGGCTGACTGAAACTCACGTCTACTCTGCAAATCAGCAGACCGTGTTTACCACATGGCAAAGTATGTTTGCACATTTTACCTTTCAAAACCGTTCGTATGCATTTTGTCTGATCTTTCAGTGGACTTTTCCTGATATGGAAAAAAAAATGAAAAAAACCCAAACAGAGAAATAAAAAAAGGTGGGAAGAAGGGGAACTTTTAGAGATAAGTTTCTTGAAATGTGAAACCTGTGAATGTTTACTGTGTTATGAGAGACGCAGATGACAAGGCCAGTACAGACGCTTAGAGTGCTGCAGATTCCTGTTAGCTGGCTTTCTGAGCGTCTGCTGTGAAAGCTTCCTCCTACTCCTGCAGTTTCTGAGCTGCAGTATCAGACTGTAATCTCCAAAGATGTTTGGTTCATCGCTGTCAGTTTCCTCACATCAGCTCAGCACAAGCAAAAGCATACACAAGGCATAAAAGCAAAAGAAGAAATACAAAATATACAATAAATTTGATTAAAAACAGTTATAGCAAGATAGCAATTTAAAAGAAAATATAAAGCGGATATAGAATAAGTGAAATCAGAGGTGCCCAAATTCTTTCCTTTGAAGGGCCAAATATTAATCTGGATGGATGACAGTGGGCCAAAAAGAAATATTTATGTTATGCGATATTACATTTCATTAAAATGTAATATCATTTAAAAAAAAAAATTATATATATATTTTTTTGGAGAAGCTTATCAAATATTTTATGGAAAGCCAAAATAATGAAAGTGAGGCCCGAAGGTGGCCCGCGGGCCCCAAATTGGACAGCTGTACTCTGAATCATTAACTGCCAGTAGATATTAGCTGTAAGCCCGAGATGTCAGAAGAGGAATAATTATTGGTAAAGTGTTAAAAATATACGGAGAGCTCAATCAAAGGCACATGCAAACCTGAGTCCATGGATCTACCCGCTTTATAGCCTTTGAGCGCGTCACGGATATATTTCTGGGCCTTGGCCATGGATTGTAATTTGTTGTACAGCTGACTGGAAACCATTGCAAAATATTTTGAGTTGAGCTCAGTTGATTTGTAGAAATGGGCACCTAACAACCGTTTACCATCCAATAAACTAAAGTTAAAGGGAATTCTTGTTCTTTATGATGAAACTGTACACAGCGAATGGAACTGATGAGGTCTGCGTGAGATCACCCAGCATGTATACAAGAACCTTTTATTCCGCAGGAAAGTACAGTCGATCACAGCTGGAGTAGGAAGTTGGACTTTAAACTGTGGAAGATTTCAACACAGTTACGGTAACAGGGCTGCTGTCGTCTTTCTCCTCGAAGTAGTTGTGAAACTGCAACCTGTCTGATCATGTGACTCGATCCTCTACTGACAAGAGATTTCAAAATCTCTGAAAGGAAAATTCACTTGTTTATTTTTACTGAAGGGAAAGTTGTGTGACTGTAGATCATCAATGCTGATGCTTGTCACCTGGTTCTGTGATTATTTTATATGATTAGATAATATTTTATCCATGATGTGAGTTGGTAACTGGAAGGTGAAAGAAGGTTGTATATTGTTAAAAAGAGACACTAGACGCTGAAGTACAACCTGTGCTGGAGGCCAAAACAACATGAATATGACATATACACACAACAAAAACAAACTCAAACACCACCATGGAACAAGTAAACAATGTCAAAAACAGCTCATTGATACGCAATAGCTTTGTGAGTGAGATACACACACACACGCACACGCACACGCACACACACACACACACACACACACACACACACACACACACACACACACACACACACACACACACACACACACACACACACACACACACACACACACACACACTGTTTCCAACCTCAACCTGTTGAGTGTGTTTGCACATAAGGAGATCCATCCTGCTCCTTCAACTGAGCAAACACGCGTAACTCCAGTCAGTGTTTGTTGAACAATCTCCAACCCTGTACTTTCACATTGTTTTGTCTGATGTGTGTGTGTGTGTGTGTGTGTGTGTGTGTGTGTGTGTGTGTGTGTGTGTGTGTGTGTGTGTGTGTGTGTGTGTGTGTGTGTGTGTGTGTGTGTGTGTGTGTGTGTGTGCGTTTCAGGCACTCCTTGTCTCACACACCCTGCTGCATGTGGACGAAGTACACTATGTCTTTAAGGACCTGTCTGCCTCGTTCTCCCTCTGTGTGTGTGTGTGTGTGTGTGTGTGTGTGTGTGTGTGTGTGTGTGTGTGTGTGTGTGTGTGTGTGTGTGTGTGTGTGTGTGTGTGTGTGTGTGTGTGTGTGTGTGCGTTTCAGGCACTCCTTGTCTCACACACCCTGCTGCATGTGGACGAAGTACACTGTCTTTAAGGGCCTGTCTGCCTCGTTTTCCCTCTGTGTGTGTGTGTGTGTGTGTGTGTGTGTGTGTGTGTGTGTGTGTGTGTGTGTGTGTGTGTGTGTGTGTGTGTGTGTGTGTGTGTGTGTGTGTGTGTGTGTGTGTGTGTGTGTGTGTGTGTGTGTGTGTGTGTGTGTGTGTGTGTGTGTGTGTGTGTGTCTGTGTGTGTGTGTGTGTGTGTGTGTGTGTGTGTGTGTGTGTGTGTGTGTGTGTGTGTGTGTGTGTGTGTGTGTGTGTGTGTGTGTGTGTGTGTGTGTGTGTGTGTGTGTGTGTGTGTGTGTGTGTGTGTGTGTGTGTGTGTGTGTGTGTGTGTGTGTGTGTGGTGTGTGTGTGTGTGTGTGTGTGTGTGTGTGTGTGTGTGTGTGTGTGTGTGTGTGTGTGTGTGTGTGTGTGTGTGTGTGTGTGTGTGTGTGTGTGTGTGTGTGTGTGTGTGTGTGTGTGTGTGTGTGTGTGTGTGTGTGTGTGTGTGTGTGTGTGTGTGTGTGTGTGTGTGTGTGTGTGTGTGTGTGTGTGTGTGTGTGTGTCTGTGTGTGTGTGTGTGTGTGTGTGTGTGTGTGTGTGTGTGTGTGTGTGTGTGTGTGTGTGTGTGTGTGTGTGTGTGTGTGTGTGTGTGTGTGTGTGTGTGTGTATCAGCCCTGTCTTGGTACAGACTGGTTCTCCCTCTCTGTCTCTCACACACAGACAGTATCTTTCTGTCCACGCTCCTGACTTTGTTTAAACAAAACCACTTCATCAGTATTTTCTGCTCCAGAATGAATCAGCTGTTTGTTAACAGTCTGCTTCACAGCGTTATCCAAAGTTATGAAGAAGGACGGCGGTACAAAGACCTGTTTTAAAGCCCTGAGTGATCTTAAGTGTTTCAATCAGCCAGCTGATAGCATTATTGCTTGCTGGCTTTTTTTTTTTTTTCTTCAGAAACAGTTTGGCAGTTTGACATAAAATGGGATGTAACATAATAATTACTGAGATTTTGAGGTGCTGGAAGATTTTTCCGGGTTTGTTGTTTTTCTTGCCTTTCCAGTCTTTATGCTAAGCTAAGCTAACCAGCTGTTGGCTCCTGTTTGCAAACATAAAATGATCCCTTTGTCGACTACATACAGTGACAAAAACATTTGACTTCAGAGTGGTCGAGGAGTTACGTGGTTAAACATTTGGGGGTCTAGATTAAATTAAACCTTGTTTTTAAACATGAACATGTGCATTCGCTTAAAGGACCATTCTGGCGTTTGTTCTTCCTTTTTTTTTTTTTTTTTTGCTGGCGTGAAATGACAGTTATATAATTCTGTACCAAGTTATATTTAACAATCTTCACAGATGTGCTTCCAGAGAATCATCGGAAAAATCTAATTAAACAGGGTCCATGATCTAATGCCAATCCATGTCATTTTTGGCGAAGGGCTGAGCTGTGGGTGGAGGTGAAGAGTCTTTGATAGGAACAGGCTCGAGCCTCCTACACTCAGCATGCTCCTTGTAGACTCACCTCCTGAGTTCTGGTGCGTCAAAATGCCGGCTCTGTTGTCAGTGTGTTGAAACGGAGTCCCAACAGTGTTTTTGTTGTTGTTGTTGTTGTTGTTTATGCCACCATTACAATTAACTTTACGCCCTCTCGTTTTTGGTTAACGCTTCTCAAATCCAAGATGCATTTCTTCTTGCTCATGTGGGTTTTTTTTGCAGCTTCATGTTTTCTCACCGACAGTTTATTGTCTCGGATCTCTATGCTTCTCTTTTCTCTTTCCACTCTCCGCTCACCTGGTTCCGTCTGAGGTTTTTTCTTCCTGTTATAAGGGAGTTTTTTTTTCTTTTTTTTTTTTCTCCAGCTGTCTGCTCGTGGGAATCGTTGAATATTTAGGTTCCTTTATAATATTGTAAGAAACAAACCTGTGTAGTCATTTGGCTTTATATAAATAAAACTGAACTGAATGTGCACCTGAGCGTCACAGCGCTGAGGACACGCTGGTCACCGTCTGGCCGCCGTGTGCAGCAGCAGCGGCCCGCCAGCTTCCTCTGCTCGGCCGCACCGCTGTTTATGTCTGCTGCTCCTCGGCAGCGGCCAGAAGCAGCAAAACATGTTTTTGCCTGGAGGATCTGAAAAGTGGGCAGAAGACGTCTCCGCAGTCAGACTGCAGGTTATTATCTAAGTCAACCTGAGGATGTTATTATTGAGGGTGAGGTGGAGCAGAAAAAGTATAGACTTAAAAGAGGATTCTTCGGTGAACTGAAACTTGCCTGACATTAAGTGAGTTTTGTTTCTGCTTTAAAAATTACTAATTGCCTTCATTACTGCTGGCAGTCCTTCAAAATACTTCATTCAGTTACACAACGGTGAAAAATAATCCTTTGTTTTCTAATCTGGTTTCAAACTCTGAATCTGTCATCCAACATCTTTGATTTGTTCAGTGATGACAAATAAAACAAATCGAGTGATTACTGAGCAAAAAGAAATGATTCCAAATACGAAGAAAAGGTTTGAGAGCATTTGATTTTTAACTCTGTTCTGTGTATTTAGAGCATTCAGGAAGTCCAATTTTAACCTAAAGTCTTTGTGTGCAGTTGCAGGAATGTTACGGTCAGATTAGGTTTTATTTTTGTCATGAACATGAACCGTCTCTTTCTCACCCCAAAACGTTTCTGTGAATCAAGTGATTCATGAATTTTTGGGACTTTCCTTGATCACACAACAGGAAGGACATTCTTCCAACAGTCCCGGAGACCTGTGACTAAATACAAACAATATTGGAAAAAAAAAACACAAAAAACACAGAATCTTTACTGCGACACCAAAAGCAGTTCTTAAAGGTCAAATCATTATCAAATAACAGAGCTAAAACAATGTAAAGGGATAGTTCAAGGTTTTAGTAAATACTGTAATTAGTCGTCCGGCTGAAATCTCTTATTATCTCGCTATTATCAAAACTCATTTTGAAAGCTTGTTAAGTATCTTCAGTGTCTCTCATTATGTAATAAAACTGTATGACGGCAGGCTGTAAACAATAGCCTTATTCATTTCTTTTAACATCTAGACACATAAAGGAGCAGTTCAACATTTTCAGAAATTTGTTTAAAAGTATTCGAGGTTATATGCGAGTTGGATGAAAAAAAGGTTGAAACCAAATCTCGAGTCTGTGCGATAAGCATGAAGCTGCAGACAGTTAGCGTAGCTTAGCATACAGACTAGGAATGGGGGGGATGTGAGCCCGGCTCTGTCCAAAGAACAAAAAAACAATTCAGCTTTTTTTTTTTTTCAAGCGTTACAATTTCTTACAGCAGAAAGTCACCGTTCCTCACGTAGAAATATTTGATTACTGAGGTTTATATGCGCCGGTCTTTATGCTAAGCTATGCTAACACTCGGCGACCTCCGGGTACATTTACTGTGGAGGCGTGACGAGTGGCGTCAATCCTCACATCTACGTTTCATATTTAAAAAAACCGTCAAACTTCCTATAAAGAAAAAAAGCCCTCCTGCCCTCGACTGAAGAATTTGTATTCAGTCGTTTCTTTACTCATTTATTCAGATATTTCCTTTAAATATTCTGTTCTCAAGCATTTGACCTGTTTCTTATGCATCTCATTTCTTTTCTATATTTCTAAATGTTCCTGTATATCTTGTTTTTATGTCAATTCTCTCGCTGTAAAGCACTTTGAGCTGCATTTCTTGTACGAAAAGTGCTCTACAAATAAAAGTTTATTATGTATTATTATGTTTTGAATAGTTACCAGACTTATTTCCACTTATTGTGCCCAACAGCTGCAGAAGAAGAACCATCGTGACAAACACAGCAGCTGCAGGGCTGCACATCTGCATTGTGAACAGATGGGGGGAGTTGGTGTGGGACAGCGAACAAGTGCACTGGAGGGCTGAGGGGTGACTAGTCAAGGGCCGACTCCTTCGCCCCCCCCCCGTCCCTTTATTCTTCCTTCCTATTCTTGCCTCCTCCCATGTCACCCCTGGGCTCCCTGATGGATGCTGACAGTAACGTCTGTCCTCCGTTGCCCGACCCATCCCCCCCCCTCGCCCTCGCCCCCACCATGCATGCCCCACCTCTCCCACCCCCTTCTCTCTTCCCCCCTTTCGCTCTTGCCCATTCAGCTCTGACCACGGTGACCTCTCTTTGGAAGTCGTCGTCCCGTCGGCCTTCGCTCGGAGCTTCTCGGGGGACAAAACGACTGAGCTCGGCTGTCAAAAGCACATCCGGGACGCGATCCGCTGCCCATCCGTGACTATTAATCGCTGGTGTTCACTTGTGTTTGCACCCCTCCCACCCCCCCCACACACACACACACACACACTGCAGGCAAAATCACTGCATGTCTCTGAAACAGCACAAAGTACTCATACGTGCTTCAATACTTGTCTGAACGGAGTAGAAAACGCAGAAGACATTTTTGAGATGAGTCAATCTGACACCTGCGTTAAAACAGCAGTTACACAATCTATCGCAAGTAACAAGATGTCAATCACTTCTTTTTTTTTTTTTAACTAGGGTGTGGCATTTTCTGTAAAACACACACAGACTCACATATATGCACACACTCTTTTCCACTTCCTGTTGTGCAATTTCATAAATTGCCAAAGAAGGCTAAACTCGCTGAACTGGATAGAAGATGGCAGGTAAACAGCACAGAAGCCCGACACAGAAATAATAAGACAAACTTGCACACACACACACACACACACACACACACACACACACACACACACACACACACACACACACACACACACACACACTCCACGCTGACATGGGTCAGTAATGATGAAGTAAACTTTACAAAACAGCAGATGAGAGAGGGGAGAAAGTGGCGGATGTGGTCTTTCGGTGGGGACATGTATTATTCATGCTGTCAGCGGAGACGTTGGTGAAGTCACAAGAGTGTAAGTAATAGTGTGTGTCACATAAATCAACAGCAATGATGACCTCATTTTACCGCACAACTCCCTCCGCCCACACTCTTTAAGGAGCTCCAGATGCATGAGGGTACTCACACACCCACACACCTTGGAAACATGTGTACTTATGTTTGTCTCCTTTGTTGTTTCTGCATGTCATTAGAATAAAAAAGTAATATAATAATAAAGCAAAATTATTATTAATTAGCCCAGAAGCTCTTCATTTAATGCAACATTACACTAGAAGAACAGCTTCCAAATCATTTTGATGGTACAACGACTTCCCATCCCACGTGATGCCCTGAACGCCCCCAAATGGAACTAACTGGACACGATCAGCCACAAAAAATAAAATCCTCGCACGGTTTAACGCTACGACGTCACACACAACTAACTACGGACATGACGGACGAGGCAATGTGACCGAAGAGAGCAAAGAAGAGAAGAGAGAAAAAGACCACGCAAGAATCCTGACTAGAGTACATTTTGGACAAGGTTGTAGTTGTGAGAGTAAATTAAAAGGCTGAAAGACGGTTGTTCTTCGTGCTGTTGGAATAGTGAGTGATGTTGGCTGGCTCGCGATGTGATTTTCTGTTTGTATTCAGGTGCAGGTAGGTGCTCCTGCGTTGGCTTGGTAGTTTGTGTAATTTTTTTGTCAGAGGGAAGTTTTGTAAGTTTAATTTTAATTGACAAGCTGCTCTTTGTCCATTAACATCCGTACCTATTCTGACTTTTGTGCGATTCCCACGTGTGGCCATAGAGGGCGCTGTTGTTGCTGCTCAGAAAAAAGCTGCACAACGTCTCTTTAATTAGCGCCACGGTGTAAAAACAGCTACGTCATGAGAAAAAAGTCTTGCATTCGAAACTTTATTTGGGTTTATTGCTGAGAGTTAGATGTGAAGATTGTGACGCCCGTCTCAGTCAGTATGGAGCAACAACCAGATAATTAGCTGAGGTGGAAGTAGAGTTTGACTCCCGTTAGCTTCATCTGCTCTTCCTTTAGAGAGCCACAGCTGGAGCCACAAAGAAAGTCAAAACTAATCGAACGCACGTGGAGGAAAATGTACAAAAGTAAACCAGCAGGCAGGTTTTTAAACCCAAAACTCTTCTTACCACTTCCCCATAAATATGTCAGGAAAGGAAAGAACTTGTTGCTTTTTTGGGGGGAAATACTGAAAAAGCTCATTTCTTTAGACGTCAAACAGAAGTCCACGAGGGAAAGTGACCCGCCACATAAACGTATTTGCATTTAAAACCTCTTTGACTGGTACTGAAGACGTAACGTACCATAAAGCGGTAATGCCTTAAAGTCGTGTACTTGCATGAGTACTTCGTTACTTTTCCGCACACACTGCACGCTGTGTTCGTCTGCAGGTGTTGAAGCCGGCAGCAGAGCCAGACGCCCGTCGTCTGAAACCACACCTGGCTGGAGCTGCAGACAACCAAATGGCAATAAATTCTCTCGCACACACGCACACAAATACAGACATGAGTGTACACGGCAACACACACCAACACCCTGCTCACTTATAGCCACCGATCAGAAGATAACTGCGGCGACAAGTCATTCTCATTGTTAAAACACAGACAGAAAGACAGACAGTGAGACAGCAAAAAGACATTCCTGCCATGCAAAATACAAACTCGACTCCCTCTTTCCCAAGGAACAAAAAAATAAATAAAAACCTCTGAAGTCGTGAGTTATGTTTTTCCCACAAACATAACTAATCACATAACAAAATACAGACTCGTCTGGTCTGCTGTGTGGTGAAAGCCTTAAAATACACCTTTCCTTCTTTTCAGTATGTTATATGATCGCAAATATTTGCTCAGTGATGTTTGGCTTTTTTTCCAAATGTTTCCAAAATTTTCTTTCTGTTTTCAAAGAGACCGACCGACATGTTCTCTCCCGATTCATCGCCTCGGGCCGACCTGAAGCCGGCAGAGGCGATGTCAATAAATTTCCCAAGCCTTTTATTTTCCACCTCCGTTCAACGGCGGTTCTTGTCTTGTCTTGCTGCCTGTTGTTTTGCTGCTCAGGAGCCTCGGAGAGGTGATCTCATCTGCGCCTCGCTCCTCAGCCCCTGCTCCCAAAACAACATTGTATTTATCTGACCGAAATAGCCACCTCGGGCTGGAAAAACCCAAGACAAACAGAAATAGGCCAAGAGTTTCCAAGGAAGCCAGTCTGGGCTGGAGGTGATGCTTTTGACTGACAACAGCTACGGGGCAACAGAACAAGAGTCTGTATTTACAACTTAAAAGTGATGGTTAGAAGCAGATAAATAGAAGCTCTTTTTGTTCTGGAGAACTGCAGCAGCTGCACAGCGAGACACGTGACAGAAAAAAAAAAGTCTTATTTACCAGGGCTGATGTATTTATTAGACACTTATTTGAATGCCTTTTTATTAGCGTATCTTTAATGTGATGCTTACAGGCAATGTTTTGATGACTTATAACAGACTAAAATACCAAACTGTAAATATTTTTTTTTATCTGATTAAAGAAACTTTGTAGAGGCCAATTGAATCAACAGTATTTACATTACTTACTTACGTTTGAACTACGTCAGGTTTTCACTTTATTATTAATTATGAGGGTGTCAAGAGGTTATGCATTCATTCTTGAGTTGGATTATTCTCTGATTAATATGAGTACTGAACGACTTTCTAAAGCTAATACAATTCTACAGAAATATATCACCTCACTTCAAGCAGCCCTACGTGTGATTACTTACTAAAAGATCAAATAAGTGGACTAAAAGAGTTAACAGGAAAAACCGCACGTCTCTCAAGTGTTTGGAACCGATTGTGCTGCGATTTTCAACCTGTGCTTCACTTATTCCTTGTTTTTTTCTTAAAGTAACGCCATGTCGTCACTCTGCGGTTGCCGTAGAACCAGCAAAAATGTCAGGAAGTCACTGCACCAGGCCAAGAAATGGTGACATGTACAAGACCTTATCAAAGGAAACAAGAACTCAATTTTATACGTCAGTTTTGGGACATATTCAAACTAAAGACATATATTTTGTTAATAAGTGAGATTGAGAGATTGAGGGTGCGTTTTGAGCTTCAAAACCGCTCATCAGGAAACCATGTCCATTCTTTTAATATATACAGTCTTTGGTTCATAAGCAGGTTCATAATCTGAAGGCCTGTTGAACTGAGATGATCTCATAAGGTATGTGGGAGGTTTTTCAGAGCGTCTAAAAGGTTTTATATCACTCGACATGGCAGCACTTGTAAAATAAAGAATCCACTCGATCCGTACATGCTTTGCTATGGCAGTAGATCAAAATGTGTAGAAATTGAACCTCCTGAGCTCCACTTCGTCCCTTTGTTAGTTTGTATGGATGATTACGTGGCGTTTTTTCCACTTTTCTGCTTTCTGGCAGCAGAAATGTCTGAACCTTCCCAATTCAAAGCTGCCTGAACACATAATTACTGTGAAAACATGTCAGTGGTATTGATGTTCTGATTCAGAAACCCGCCAATCTTAACCGTGGATTTGAAATAAAAGTGTTCGTAGCTTCCAGGTTTGAAAAATGCATTAAAGTGCAGAACCACTGAGGTACAAAAAAGGCTCCGGCTCCATAGACTGCAGTTCAACTTTTCTCATGAAATACAAAGTCAATACATTTTTAACAAAAGTCATTATGGTGTCATTCACTAAAGTCACTCCATCTTATTAGTTTTCTGGTGGTTGATTTGAATCCTGTCATTAATCAGAAATCAGGCCTCAAAAAG
The DNA here is from genome assembly GCF_029030835.1 of Brachyistius frenatus. NCBI lineage: Eukaryota > Metazoa > Chordata > Actinopteri > Embiotocidae > Brachyistius > Brachyistius frenatus. Next base: position 1,259,284 of record NW_027210652.1, read on the forward strand.
TGGTACGTTTCGGCGAGTGTCTGTTTGATTGACAGGTCTGTGGTCCAGTCAGGTTTTTTCGCTATAGGTGGGCGGGGCGTATTGTCCACGGGTTACAAGTTAGATCGAGTCAGATCCATCGCTCACGTCTCCTCAGCTCGTCCAAATGAGGTCACTTCAAAAAAAATACCAAACTCGAGACTTTAGAGCACCAGTTCACAAACCGGCGGGTGACATCACGGTTGGCTGCTGCTCGGGTATAACTTTTAAAATCCCCTCATATTCTAACCTCAAATCGAAAGTTTATGGCTTCTATTATTAGTTTTTGGGTGTTTGGGACCCATAGAGGCCACACTTTTCTGACTAACTCTCTTTTAGACACCTGGGAAATAGTTTGGGTTATTCTCCCTGAGGTGGGGAGTCGACAGACTAACCACAACATTCCCACAGACAGACAAACATCGATCTACCGTCTGACCCGCCTTCTGCTCCGCCAAAGCAAGGAGTGGGGAGGGATGGAAAGAAAAAAAGAAAAAAGTAAACAGCTGAAGAATTAAAAACACATTCCACTTCCCGTAAAGCCGGGAGAAGGAGCAGTGAGTCACTGGAGCAGTTTGAATCGGGCCCTGTTTTGGTTTCAGACACATTGTCTTTGAATGTCTCCTCGAGGAACTCCAACCTCCGTATGTCGTCTCGGTGGGCTTGTTGGAGCTGCCTGCTCCGTCCTTCATACGACCTCCTGGTGTTTGTTTAGTCACTCCTAAAACAGCTCATTAAGTGACTGGCTCGTGACGGTTGGTCTGAAAAATCTTATCTCAGGTCAACAGGAGGTCACAGATAAAAAAAAGAAATAAAAAAAAGTAGTTTATGCCTTAAATAAACTCTGAGAAAAGATGAAATATAGATCCTCTAATATGGTTTTAATTGTGAAGAGGGTTTAACACAAACACAAACACACACACACACACACACACACACACACACACACACACACACACACACACACACACAAACCACAAAATTACACCCATTATCACACATGATGTAAACTCCCATCAAGAAAGCCACACATTTACTCGCAGCAGAGTGTCTGCTGTTTTTTTTCCCCCTGTAATGATGCCAGAAAATATTTTACTGTAAAGTCAAATTGCAAAACAGCCAACGTGAAAAGAAAACCTCCCTGCCTCCCTCTCTCTTTCTTTTCATCATCCCTCGGTCCAGACAGCGCCCTCCCCTCCCCCTCCCGCCTGACCTCCCTGAAAACACCCACCAGGACGAAACCCTAAAATGATGGCGTTTTTTTTCCTTCTTGGTTGATGAGCAGCATCCTGAGTCACAGACAGCGGGTCCAATCACACACATCACAGCTTAATAGACTCCACCGAGGAAGAGCCCGCCGTATCTGTTCTCCATCAGCTCTCCTGCTGGTGGTACTGACTCACGCACTGAAGTTTAGGTGGACCGGCTCGGTTCACACTCAACAGGAGGCCTGATCAAAGGCCAGTCACGTGATCACGACCAGCTGGCTCAGGACTTCTAGCTGTTGTTGTTGTTGAATCATCTTATTGTCCAGCTTTTTTCTTCTTGAGAAGAGATAATTGTGTATTTTTTTTTTTTTACATTGTCTACAAATCTAAAGCCCACATGTTCCTCCTGAAGACAAAAGATATCTCAAAAGAAAACATGTATTCTCACTGGTACTTTTTAGATTAGGACCAATTTTTTTTTTAGATTTTTTTTTTGTGACAGTCATTAATGGCACACACACACACACACACACACACACACACACACACACACACACACACACACACACACACACACACACACACACACACACACACACACACACACACACACACACACACACACACACACACACACACACACATTACTGCCGGTTCTTTTTTTTAATTCTTTAAAATTTTGTCTTCAATTGTTTTTATTTTGACGGCCTCATTTCTTTTAATCTGTTCAACATACAGTATGCTGTGTTTAAATGTCATATAAATGTAAACAGACTTGACATGGATCTTTAGAAATGTGCCACAAATATACTTGAACACATAAATATCTGAGCAGCTGTTGTTGTTGTTTTTTTTATCAAATGCAATTCAAATAACAGGAATTAGGGTATTTGCTGGGGGCTACTTTCAGTTGTGGATTAATACAAGGTAACGCAACAACGCATGTGGAATTAATTCAAAATAAACTACATGCTAATGAGGGCACATGTCATACGGTGCAACTGTGAGGTTAATTGGTGTTTTTAATCATCGTTGGACAGCAGTGGAGACATTTATGAAATTTCTCGTAGGATTTTTAAAGGGTGGACTATCGTGTCTGGTTTGTGATCATGACAGAAAAATAAACAATAATCAGGTGTTTAAAAACAAGATTACAGACTTAGACGGACTCAGTGTTGGACAGTCACGGTGCTGAGTCATCAGATGAGGGTGTTCAGGTCCCGGCAGCTCCACGGGACAAATGAACACACACATACACAACCGACGTATGGATGTGCACACACACGTGCACACACATGTGCACACACATGTGCATACAAACATGCACACACAGCCTTCACTCTCTCTCTACAACTACACACTCACACATAAAGCCTTCTTCACTCCCCTGGCTGTGCACCCAGAGGGAGAGCAGTGACTCACAACGAGTCATACGCATACGCACACAAACACACAGACACACACACACACACACACACACACACACACACACACACACACACACACACACACACACACACACACACACACACACACACACACACACACACACACACACACACACACACACACACACAGCACAATCTCTCACATACACGCAAACATTCAGCCAAAATGCCAAACTGCAACAAACTTTATTGGTTGTAGTCCTCTGAGCTCCTGGAGATGTGAGCTGATTACTGCCGGTGATGCTATATTTAGGCTTTAGGGGCGAAGAAGCCGAAAAACAAAAGAGTTTTTCCGACCTCGCTTCATACAGAAAGCTGAAACCTCGTGACCCGTCATCACACGCGATCACTTATCTCCCTGAAACGGTTCCACATGTGGCTCAAAATGAATCAATCACATATTATGATCAGAAGCCATAAAAATGACAACGTGAGAGCTGAAATTAAAGTTATTTATCAGCAGTGAGGGGCACAAGTCTTCAATCTTGTTTAATGGTGGATTAGGGATTAGTTTTATAAATATAGCTTTTGTTGTCATGTCAA